>NC_071405.1:59578537-59890481 GCF_017976375.1 Cuculus canorus | reverse complement strand
TTTCCAGATGATTAAGTAGCAATCACATAGGAATCATTTTTGTGTCTCTCTTATTCTTAAACTCCTTAGGAGAGTCAGGTCCCTGGGACACATTAGGGCAGCTCTGGGAATGGCTGTAATATCTACTTCCTATTCCCTGCCACGTTTTCGGAAGGCATGTAACAGTGAAGATTCATTGGAACACATGGAAGACATTATACCTACACTATGACCCTTTTGGCCAGCTATGTCTGGCACAAAGAACAGCAGGCAATGCTGAATCTTTGTTTTTCATAATCACTTATAAACACTTCTCAGAAATATGATCAGTTGCACCAGGCAATGCTTAATATACTTGTATATTTTAGCCTTTTGAGTAGGAAATTAGGTGTGTGGGGAAATAGCACAGATGTTTTTCTGATTTTCTGGCTTTGATGAGATTTTTCTTTGACATCATTCATTTCAGGGTCACCAAATGAATTCCTATACTCACAGATTAATGCGCAGGCAGTCACTGTGTTACTGGCTTAAATGAACTTCCAGTGCCAGCTACAGAATTTCATTTATGGAATATTTTTCAGAGGATTCTGAGGTTCAAAGTAATCATATTGCCTCAACATACACACTTGCTGTATACCTAGTCTTTTAAACTGTATAGGTATAATTTAAGTGGTATGACCTTAATGAAAGAAACACAAAGAAGAGTCCCTTCCCATATTTATTTGTGTTGTTGCTCTGAAAACATCCTGCATTTGCTTGGTAAAGATAAAATTAAGCATCCATCTTGCAGAATACACTGAATTATACCTCTTATTTTACTCTCAGTTGTCATGCTGATTAACCTGTTCAGCATGATTCCCATCCTATCTAATATAACATGCATATGTAACTTTATTACTTTCAAGCTGGCATAATATTTTCCCCAGACTGTGATCTTGATTTCCCTTTTCTATAGTTGTGGTTAATTTTGAACATATCTTTCCTTTCCCTTTCATGATGAGAATGTACTTTCCTCTGCAGTCTCTTCTATGCAACATGGACAACCCTATTTTACAATGCCAGATCATAAAATTTGACTGAACATTATTCTTATGAAATGAGACCAGCGTCTGTGTATTCAGGCACCAGGCATTATGTGCCTCAGAATATTGTTCAATGCCTGGTGCTATTACATAGCCATACAACGGAAAAGGGTGAAAGGATACTAACTAGGCAGTTACTAAATGGACAAAGGCTCAAAAAACCCAAGAAAGTTGTATACAAAACTTGTCAAAAATTCTAGTCTCATAGACCAATCAAAACTAAAGATTTTTTTCAGTTAGGAACTTGTCAATAAAAGCCATTTCCAACCCTGCTTTTGGTTTGATAACTCTGACTAGGCAGCTGCGACTCAGAAAATAAAATATATTTATTTGTAATTTCAGACTATCTTTTTCTCTTCCTTTACTCTGCAATACTGCCAGAAATTTCTATGAAACAAATTTTAATGTGCACACACACATACAAGCCCCTGTTCTTCAAAGGAAATTAATCTTGTAAAAAACAAAAGGACCTAAATTAAAAATTTACACTATAAATAGAAATATCGTGGAGGTTTTTTTAAAATTTCTTATGTCAAGCTTCCAATGAGAACTGGAAGATGGGAACTGGAATGCTCTCATAACATTTTCTAAGAGCCACAGCATCTAAATTATTGTGCTATATAAGTAAATACACTAAATGTAAATAGGTGCATATGATTGGCCTCTATTTATACTCAACAGATATCAGTGATAACTTGGGAACGCTACAAATGTATGTACACCAGCAAAGCCAGTGTCCTTTGACAAGATACACTAGTATATTCCAAAAGATAAGTGCTTAGTATGGGGGACAGGGAGACAGGAAAAAAGCTATGCCAACATAACATCACTAATAATGTTTATTTTAGTTCACTCTTGAGTTATAGTGCTAAAAAACCCACAACATGTTCATAGTTTCGAAGTTTCTTATTCCATGTTTTGACTCTGATCTGCCACAACTGTTAAATGAAATTTGGTTCAATTACCTCAACCAGAAACACAAAAAGGTTCACACTTTTTTGTTTCAAAATTCAGAAATTATAGCTAAAGCGTCTATTCTTCTCTCAAGGATCATCTATAATGTTAATTAAGGGCAATGGGAATGACATGTCTTTACTAAGAGGAAAATGTAAAATTTCATGAAAATATTTGTTAGTAATAATGCCTATTAAGGATTATAGCTTTAATTTAAAAGAACTAGGTCATTTTGAGAACTTTTTGGAACATTTCTTTTTAATGTAAATTAAAAAAATATCTGTGAACTCTTTTAATAGTAGTGAAAAGGCAGGCTAGGAAGAGGCACATCTAGCCCACAAATAAATGTTGGAAAAGATCTTTACAGGTATTTCCTTTTAGAAAAGTTATTTTTATAATGTAAAAGATATCTCAGTATGCTGCTCATTGATGCAGATAAATTATTATAGCATATTCAGTCCCAGTATCTTGAATTTCACAATTTATTATTTTTCATCTTTGTGTGATCCAATATTCATTAATATAATTAATTAGGAAGATTAAAATCATAAAAATATTTTTAATAATTCAGTCAGTTTGTATCAAATGCCTGACTTCTTGTTCAAGGCCTCAGTTATGAAATTTTCTGCATTCAGCTTTTAATTTAACTTCACATGTCTCTTGCAGAAATAGAAATGCTTGAAGCAACAACATTTGAGTTAGTTCCGTTTTACTGTTTGTTTTGCAATGCGTATCTTGTTTAAAGGATGGATTTTAAATATTTTGTAGTTAGGCACTTGGATAGTTTTTGAAATGCAGTATTTCAGTAAGTAAAAACTTTTCTTATAACCCATGTGTAAATTATTTACTTCGATCATTTGGGAAAGTAGCCATAATTATGATGACTATTTAATTAAGGTTTCTGCAGAACTTGACAACAATGCTAATAAAGCGATTGAGGAGGTACAAGCAGTTGATCTTAATTGGAAGAGATGACACTATTTACAAGAATAAATGACGGTAGCTAATCTCACATTCTTAATTATCAGTGATGGGCCTACTTCAAAAGATGTTGTGGTTCTTGTCTGCTTTAGCTGAGTCCCCAAAATATGTGTTTGCTCCGAGCTTACGTGTCTATCTGAATTGTAAATGTAGCAATTTTTCTTACAGGAGGCACCTGAGTTGCTCCTGGACTTGAACACTTCAGTGACAGAACTAGAAAAAGCTTTTATATTTGCCACCCAAACAATTTCTCTTCCCCTTTTCATCTTTCGGAGTTGCAAAGCTCTAGCTTTGCAGTTTCACAATGAAAAATGCATTTGATTATCTGGAGGGAATGATGCCTAGCTGCTCTATAGGGATACACTGAGCAACCATATCCTTTGATACCATATGTCTGCACCTTGCCAGGTGGAGCTCCATGTGTCTTTTGGAGCACTGAGCCCTCTCTCTCTCCCTTTCACAGACCTCGCTGACAAGCCTCGTACATCAAGAATAGTGCCTTATAGTTCCTGGCATCCAGACACTCTTTCTATAGCAACTCCCAACTTGAAGGGAAGTCCAGAAGACGATGCCATTAGGTCAGCGTTTTTAAAATGAGCTATTTTATTTATACTATCAGAATCAGTTGGAAAGAATCTTACGTGGCTGTTTTTAATTCATGTTACTACAAACTTTATGCTGGGTGTTTAAAAAGGTCCTGGAAATACACACAATGAAACAAACTGTACTCGTATCTAGGCACTGGCTGAAACGATGCACAGTGAGCGGCATGTATTTCAGTACATATCATGTTTCATTCCCTTTCCCAACAAAGAGTTTATGAGATCCTGTGGATGTTGACAGCTCATTGCTGGGCGGTTTGGAGTCATTAACACATTTGAATTGCCATCATTTCCTGGCACATTCTGGCATAGATAAGAAGACTTTATTTTGAGACAGGGTTTGTGGCAGCAGGGTAAAACCTGCTCTAGAACTGATAACTTCAGCTATCACTGTTTGTGGAACACCTCATGGTATTACAGGAAAAACAAAAGAAGCACTTTGAATTTTCATACTTTGGAGTGGATACTATGCTTCCCATACTCTCTGAGAGCAGGATTTACTTGGTCGGCAGGTATTTTAAATAAAATATGGAAAGAAAACTGGGAACATATTTTATGCTTGGAAAGGATATGACTCTTCTCCTTTGGATGACTATATACTCTGCAACGAAATATGGCAGCAGATCAAGAGCAAATGCTTTTATTCTTCTCTTAGTGGTGAATTTGGTAATATTTAAGTTCTTTCTGGAAACCTATGGTGATTTTCGCATTGAAATATCTTATATTAGGATAACCTACTCACTTCTTCTTCATTCAGTCCCAATTGCTCAGTTCTTGCTTGAAGGCATTTAAAGACCTGGAGGTGTAATAGTATCAGTACTGGTGTTTGATAACTATTGACACAGTAGCAGTGAACTGTGACAAGTCTATTACAAAGCAAAAGGTATTATTCTCCTCCCTCTACTGATTTTTCTGGCTGACATACCTGTAGAAGCCCTTCTTGTTATTCTTTGTTTCCCTTGTCAAGTTCAGGTCTGGCTGTGCCTTGGCCTTCCTGACCCCAACCGTGCACAACCAGGCAGCATCCCTATGCACTTCCCAGGTTTCCTGTCCCTGCTTGCACTGCCTGTGCAGTTCCCTCTTGCTCTTCAGTTTGACCAACAGGTCTCGACTCAGCCATGCCGGTCTCTTCCCTTCCCTGCCTGATTTCCTGCATCTGGGAACTGAGCGCTCTTGTGCTTTATGGAAGGCATCCTTAAATATTTGCCAGCTCTGTTCTGCTCCCTTGTCCCTGCGAACTGTTTCCCAGGGGATCTTACTGACTAACTCCCTGAAGAGCTGGGATTTTGCTTTCCTGAAATTCAGGGTCCTGACTACCCTCCTCACCTGTCCTATATCCCTCAGGACCTTGAACTCCACCAATGCGTGATCACTGCAACCCAAGCTGTCCCTGATCTTGATGTCACTAATGAGTTCATTTGCATTGGTGACCATCAGGAGGAGTATTGCATCCCCTTGAGTAAGGGTGTCTGTTACTTGGGTTAAGAAGTTGTCTTTGACGCACTCTAGGAGTCTTCTGGATTGCTTATATCTTGCCATGCTGCTTTTCCAGCAAAAGTCAGGGTGGTTGAAGCCCCTCAGCAGATGCTTTTATTCCTCTTTCTCTTACTGATGACATCAGCAGGATGAGACCTTGTTAGTGTGTAGCCTCCTGTTGCTGGAGGAAGAAAATAGGCTACCTAGGATCTTAACCTCTCTGCTACGAGAAGCTGTTGCAGCAGAAATTAAAGTGCATTTCCTACCTTGGCTAAATTAAAACTAGTTTACAAACTCATAAAAAAAAAAAAAACAAAAAAAATCAAGAAAAAAATCTACATGCAAGGAAATACCAAAAGAAAATAAAAAAGGACATACTGCAGTCTAAATAATCCTAAACACATTTTCTTAGAGTTGCGTCCCCAGTAAATAGCATATGAAGTGCTTTGTGAACAATGGTCTAACAAATAAGTTTTAATCCTAAAAAATATGCCTATCAAGCAAGATCATTTTTAAACAAATGACGAATCCAAGGACACTGCTCTTTCCCTTCCTTCTTATTAGACTACCTCTTCTTTGGTTTTTAGGAGTCAATTGCTTTCCACCCAAGGAATTTGTATGGCTCCCTTCTCTACATTTTTCTGTGGTTTGCATTATTGTTTTCTAAACAGCTCATCGCATGCTATTTATCATGGGAATGACTGTGATACCTTTGTGTGGGTTCCACACATTCCTCTTCTGATGATTAAATCATGGTGCTTATTCCATTACATCATATTCATAATGAATTACTTCATCCATCAATTATTGCAGAACTATTCTCATATCGTGTGATAATGATATGGATTTTCCACACCATTCAAAACAGAGTGTATAGCAAACAACCCTGACATCAACTAAATATGAAAATGAAATTGAAACAGCAGAACAGTCAGCAGCTGTGACATCTGTGAATGTACTGCCAATAGTTACATCATTGTGAGAAATTACATACTTTCTTCCACCAGCGCGAATACTGGGTAGCATATTATACAGGAACATGATAAATCAAGAAAGTACAGTGTGCAATAGCTCTAAACTCTACAGGTATTTTCCTCTTCTGAATCAAAGCCTTCTAAATCTTGTATTGCTACTTGTTGTTTCATTACTTTAGATACAATGAAGAGTTGTTTCATAGAAGATGAATTAACAAAACTACTTTTACAGGGCTCTGTTTTTGTTTAACAGTCCTTATTTAGAAGCAGTTTAGGGATGTTTTCACAGAATCATAGATACATTGGGATGACACAGACCTCCAGCAATATCTATGCCTTTCCTCTACTGTTAGTAAGTTTATGTATACAAATGTTTGCCTATGTTATTTTGCAAAATCCCTAGTTGACCTATCCTAATTAAATTATCCTTCATACCAAATGGTTTTCCTTTCATGTTTACCCTAAAACTCTCCACTTGCAGGTTAGGTCTTTTTTAGCTCATGCAATCTGTCTTTACAGTTCTTATATTCCATAAGGCGTTCCATGATTTTTCTTGGTATTTTCTAGCATTTCTACACTCAATTTTATTCCCTGTCCCTAACCCTATGCTACTTGAAACTGGACATAAAATTCCAGTTGCAAACTCTGGTGTTTAGCAGAAAGTAATAATTAGTTCTGGTCTTATGTGCAACAATCTTACTGGTACATTAAAGGGTGACATTTGTCTTTTTTTTTTTTTTTTTGAATAGCACTATTTGTAATTTCAGCTTGTATTCCATGTCACTATTGCTTCTATTTATCCTCATTTTTATTTATGTAGCTAGGTGGGTGTAGGAGGAAGATTTCCCCTTACTACTTTGCAGTTATTCACGCTGAATTATATCCTATTGATTTCAGATCCTTCTTGCAATTTCTCAAGATCTTTTTGAATTCTAAACATTTTCTCCACAATACTCAACATCCTCCTTTGATTGATGCCATTTTCAAATTTTACAAGTAAACTTTCCATTCAGTCACTCAAGTTGTTAATCAAAAACCAAACAAGTGGATAATGGGATAGGACGTTCCCTTTTTCTTCAGATTAACCTTAAGTTGATTGTAATGGAGATTCACGTGGTGTAGAATGGAATTCTGTTTTGCTTTAAAATCCTTTTAAAAGGGATTTAACACTTACATATATTGTGGTCAGTTATACTGTTCTGATTGTTGCAACACACTGTAATGAGTAGTCGTTGTCCAGGAGCCCTGTAAGTGTGCTTCATGCCTAAGGGTTTAAGCTTAATAGCACGACAATGTTGAGTCTAGCACCATTGCATCCATTAAAAACAGTATCTATATTTTAGTAGGTGATAGCAACAGACATAATAATTGTCATTGATTTTATAGGTTGGGTTTGTATCATAATATATTGACATTGTACTTTTATACAAGACTTGCTTCAGGGTGTAGCTGCATTCAGCGCTGAATAACAGGCTAATAAAAACTGTAGCAGAAACAGCTTTACGACCCTCCATTGACTTGTGTTTTACATTGTATTATCTTATTGCAGACATCTGAATTAAAGGTTAACAAACACTACTTAATGGGTTGTCGAAATGAATGTACTGTACAGGAATACATGCCTGGCAATGTCTATCAGTTATCGTACTGTACATGCATTGTGATTTGAGTGAAGATAAGACTGTAAATGGGCTCCTGACTGACTCTTTTTAGTAGTATGAAATAGCACATTTTGTTATACTTCCTCCAATTAAGTGCATATCTACCATTAAAGCAATCTGTCATCATTTTAACAATGTCATTAATTTCTACAGTGCTTCACAGATGCTTTGTTCTTCCTTTGAAATTAGCAGCACATGCATCTGTATAGGAACTACGAAATGCAAAATAGGGAAAACAAGTTTAAGAAGCCATCATCTGTAAATTATATAAATAACAAAAAAGTGGTTACTGAGGAAATGTGACTGCTTTAAAAAGTACAAAGTACTTAATCTGCAGAAATTGTAGAGTAATAAAAACGTACTAACCTATAAAAATATAAATTATTTTTCTCTCTCTGGCAATTATAAGGAAATATGGTTTACCATACTATAAAAACGTACTAACCCTATAAAAATATACTAAATTACTTGTCTATCTATAGTAATTATCAGGAAATACGGTTTACAATAGAACAAAATGTACTAAGCCTGTAAAAATATACTAAATTCTGTTTCTATCTATAGTAATTATTAGGAAATACAGTTTACAACTCATAAAAGTAGCATTTTAAGTATAAAAAGGCTGGCTGTAGAACTACAGAGTCAAAAATGAGACTGATTCTTTCCTATTTAATGCTCAGTCAATTTACTTTAGATGACTCCAGTAAACACAGGAAGATCTATTAAATGCTCTGCTCAGTAACAGATGTTTAAAACAATCAATGGACAAAACATGAACATATTAAAAAAAAAATTAATGGTTTGTTTGTTTCCTGAAAGTTTCCATTCAAAATAATAGTGATATGTCAGACTGAAGAAATATCAGCTCTGGAAGCCAGCTTTGTTAATACTGCACTGTGTTTTTTCTAAATATAGTTAAGCTGTTATCCTTTTAAATTTGATTTCAAACAATATAAATCAAGCAGTCTATTTGGTTAAAAACTAAACTACAATAAATTCATTGTCATTACAGTTTTTAATTCCTTTCAACTGAAATGGGGCAAAGATACCAAGGACTACTTAAAAAACATTGCACAGTGCCAATAACGTGTATAACCTATAGGGAATATGAAAAGAAAATTTTTCAAACGCCTCCAAATCACTTAGGAACCTAAGGTCTAATTTCGGAAGTGACTTATGATTGGATCTTTAAAAATGTGTAGCCCATAAGTCTTTCACCATAGGTGCTTAAATGCTTTTAAAAACCTGTTATATAGTTAAGTGCCTAAATTTACTAGCTTTCAGCTTCTGTCACTCACTGTTGTCACTTCAGACAATGGCACAGAGAGTTTCGGGTCACTTTTGGGAACTTTTGAAATATTAGTCCTAGTTCCAATAGTTGCCAGCCTTTTGACTCAAGCACCACTTTGTGCTGTTATTAGCTTCTCTAACTACTCTCGACAAAGGGACTATGATTCTTTTATTCCTCAATAAAATTTAATGTTGGACTCATTGCTGTCAGGAAACTGGCATTGTTGCATCACTTCAAATGATTTTTTTGTAATATAGATATTTGTCATTCTCTGTATTCTGAGCCTTTCATAGCCTAAACTAATATCTTTCTTGAAAGCTCAGAAAAACTCAAAATATACTTGTTACATAAAAAGCTTATAATAGTCTTCTATTTCCATGTAACGATAATCTGATGTGATAAGAACATTACGTTTTCTTAATTACAACCTACAGATTTCACAGGACATACAAAGGAATTTATATTAAACAAAATTTTCGTAGGACATGTTAGACAAGGATTATAACTCATTATAACTCTGAGAAGAGCAATTACCTCAATTTTTTTTTAATACCTTGGGTGGGGCATTGTTTCCTTATTCATGACTGTAATTGTAGTTATTTCCTACCATTTCATTTCAAGCAGTGGAAACTAGAAACTCATCAGTTAGAAGGAGCAGTTAGAGAAGGTCTCAAATATCAGGGATCCTGATCTCCCTCTCCTTCCATGTTAACAGAAGTAATGGATCAGCCCTGGATATAAGGAGAATTACCCAGGTCACTACTGAGAATCTAGTGCCTGTTCCATTTAGGCCTCATACGAGATCCTCTGGAGAGGAGAAAAAGGGTAAAAATCTTTTGCTTGCGGTGTTTCAGTTCCTGCAGAATAAAATGGATACCCTACTACATACTCTCCTCCACTGAAGCTAAGGGAAACAGAATGACTTTGTCAGTATCTTGACATAAACCCAGAAAATTTGAGGGGATGTGCCAGTAATTCTACAAGAGCCTATTCCCTGGCTTTCATCCAGCTTGATCCTACAGAAGTTTTGACACCAGTCCAGCAAGACAGAAGGCCTGAGTCAGTTCTCCAGAGAGGCCTGTGCTTTGACATCACTGTGCTATTCAATATACTGATGAGCCGGTGACTTCAAGGATACATGACAAAGTCTACCACTTTTAGAGGCACCGGGCAGGAGACCTTGGAGAAACTTGTGCTTTCATATCAACACTTCAAGCTAATATTTCTGACCTATTCACTTCATTGTTACTCACCATTTGGCTGCCAAACGGAAAGTTGCAGATAATAACCCAGAGACTCTGTAGCGTTTTGTCCTCGTTTCAGACTGCTCCTGGTTCTTCCGCCACAATATCAGTTCAGGAAGGTTGTTGGAAGGGCTGTGCCTTATGTAACCCCCAAAGTTGTGTGTTCTAGCGCTGTGGCCTCTCAACAGCTTACTCATTCCCACACGGTCAGCAAACTAGGGCTGCTGAACGAGACAGTGCATGAGAATTTATGCCTTCACATAAGGCTAGTAAAACCTATCTGGAAACTACATTTTAGCCAAGAAAAGTAACTCTCTTTCACATAGGAATTCAACATCTAGTATCTCTGGGATATTATCCGAGTGCTGAGCTAATGGCTCAGTATTAAACAAGACAGAGATCCTCAGAATGGTCTTCACAGGAAGGCAGGACCCCATATGATCTGCCAACTTGATACAAAGGTGGCATAAAACTACCCAAAATTTCTATTTATACTCTTGCAAACTTTGCACATCCTTGTGTTCAGCTACTTTTTTTCCTTCCTGATTTTCCACCTTTGAGGCAAATCAGATTAGCAAAAACTGAGAGGATGTGCCTTCCGTGGTGATGAAGATTGTATTGTGGGGAAAAGAACATGCAGGAAGAAGGAAACAGCCGAGAATGATTCAATGCATGTAGATAGTAAGAGGAGAATGGAGTAGCAACAAAAAGGTGTCAGCCTTTTGGGTAGACAGCAGAATTTGAGTGAGTCAGTAAATATCCTAAAAACTCTCTCAGCCTTGTGACCGTCTTTCATCCTGATGCCTATCCAAGATGAAGACAATATGACTGCCAGTTAGCAAGGGGTCCCTCTTATTTTGTTTTCTCTTCTCAACAGCTGAAGCCTTCTCAGAGCTGTTGTTTTCCTTAATTGTCTTTTTAACCAAGTTAAAACTGTTACTGACTGTTACTTTCAGATGCACTTAAAGATATATTTCCTGGGTAGTGCACCCCCAGCTTGAGAATTTTTCCATTCATAGTTCTGGGAAGTTAGGGGAAATAAGTACAATGTGAACTCTATTGTGCCAAAGGGGTGGAGAACAACCTGCCCTTACTCCCTTCCTCGCCCCAACCTGCTAATTTAGAATAATGCAGTATTCTCTTTCATTCTTGAGCTAACATGTTTCAGCACTGGAAACAACAGGTCTCCTACAATGACTGTCAATTTAGGAAAGAGTATGAGACAAGTGCAAACTTATTGTGGTATTTCCTCTATATATGCTCCTAATTTCCAGACAGTTCACTCTAATATAATGTCACCTAAAAGATGTACCGGAAACTGAATTTAGAAGAAGAGTAGATCCATCTACTTACTTGGCTACTGTTCCTCCTGTATTTGTCTGCAGAGGATCCATGGTGTCGTCTTAGTAGGTGTAAAGTGGTAGCTTTTGAAAAGTTAGATCAGGGAGCAAAAGATGTATCTGTTTAGAAATATTCACACTTTATCTTTGTTTATTGGCAGTAACTCACTTCTGACAATTGAAAAAAAAAAGAGCTATTTTCTAAATGAGGGAAAAAATGACATAATTACCGCAAAAATGTATGGGTTGTAGCATATTTTTATTCTACTTGTTTATTATGCTATTAATTATATGCATAGAGCACTATGAAGCAATAGGTATCTATCTTTTTTCCTAGCCATGTGACTGGATACACCTATAATACATTGCCCTGTTGAGGTTATGGTGTGACAGTCCGTACTAAATGATGTATGATGAACTTAAAATAACCAGACATCACATCCTATTGATTGACATGCCAACAGCACGGCAGCTTAAGAAATTATAGACAATGCAAATTGCTTCCTCCTGCAACTTCACTTAAGTATCTTTCTGTTGATGCAATTAAACTAAAGTGGCACCTGAAATTTATCAAACAAATCATTGACTTAAAAGAAATATCCTATAAAGATTGTAAAAGACTTTTGAAGTTGCATTTTGTAGCTTTTTTCCCTTCAAATGTTGGTGGGTCCAATGAATCAGATGCATTTTTTATCTTATGGATTTCTATTCTTCTCTTTTGCTGAATATTTTTAATATTGGTTAGATTTTCAGTGACAACATTGGAGTTTCCCCTCAGTGGATTACTAAATATTTTTGTAATATATGAGCCAAATACCTGCTCCTATGAAATCCCTTCACAGATAACAGGTATGACTGATTACATGTAGAGGTCAAAAAGGCATAAAAGGAGTATAAAACCCTCTTATTCTTATTTTTGCTGTAGGTATTAAAGAAGATACCTGCAGACTATTTTCTTAGGAGCTTCTGGAGTGGAGGCATGCCAAAGCCAAAGACCAGGAAATGAGGTATGTAACCAGCGAGGAAGATGTGAAGATTTACTATAGGATTCTTCACAGTGTTACTTCCCCACACAGCTGGTGACAAGTTCTTATACCTAAACCATTCAGCCCCTAAAGATGGCAAAAAAAAAAAAAAAAAAAAGAAGACAACACAGAAGTATTTTATCACAACTTTAATCCTGTTTCCCTAGGGTGTAAATTTAGTGCTGCACCTCTTCCCACACAGTAACTTACTCAAGCTTCTAATTGTTATCCACATTCAGATCTAAAACCCACAATATTGCTGTTGGAAGTAAGGAGAGAACAACTTTTTTTTTTTTTTAAATTAAAACAATGGATGTCATACAGACAATACATTACCACTTAATGAAAAAAACTGATAAGCCAGAAGCTTACCTGCTGTCTTTTATGTGCAACTGCAAATATTTGTCCTGGTAGCTTGGAGTTATCAGATAAGCAGTCTTCCAAGTACTGTCTTCTTAATGTATGTTTTTCTCTCATGTAACAATGTGAAAGGAGTTATCAGGAATGTAATTTCATCTATTGTATGGAAGATTACAAAAAAGAAATAGAACTTCACTCATTTTTACTTTTTGCCTGTAGGCAATTGCATGTCTTCATGTGCTACGAGCACCTAACCAGAGCAGCAAAGGTAGATATGAGAACTGTTGAAGTTGAGGAAAGAATTAATTTCAAAATGTGATATACTTGAATCCTGCTACCCCAAAACATCAGCTGTGGTCAAGAGTACTGGCCGCAATCCAGATGAGAAAAAGAAAAGTAAAGCAGTGGGAGAATTAAGTGGGTCAGAAGCATCCTAGTTAGATGAAGGAGTCTGTTACAGCTACCACTGGAATCTCATATATAAGGCCAGGTAAGTTTCTTGGCTGTCAAATGTCATGTTACTGAGGTAGGGCATACAGGAAAAACATTTTGCTGGGATGAGGTGTCACGTTCTGGGTCGTATTATGAGATAAAAAAAAAAAATCTTTGTGAATACCCAACTACTATTATTCAAGAGGGAGAAAAGGAGAAATATAACAAAAAATAAAAAACCAGAATCAATTCTTCCAAGTTTAAACAAACTATCTCAGTTTTGCACATATATACAAAACTCTTTTGTTTGTTAACTCTTCTTTTTGCATTCCATGGTATACAAACCATGTTGTAACTCGAGTCCAATGAACTGCTTTACCAACCACGGAGTTTAACTGGCCACAGCAGCACATCACAATATTATCTGGAATAATAAGTGAAACCTTTTTGTTTTTGCTATTGTCTTCTTTCTATGAGGCCACATATGTATTAATTTACTGTTTGTATTGGGAGCTGAAGAAATGCCCTTCCAAGTCACTGGGGTGTCTTTCAACTCATTCAGGAGTTTTTCTTATACTTTTGTAGTTTCCAGTAGAGGCAAGACAAATATATTGTTTGCTTTACCTTGCAATCGGACTTCAAGCCTTCTTCATTCATCCAAATTTGTCTTAATATTAATCATATTATTACTGAACTGTCCTTCCTCTGTCAACAAGAAGTATGATAAGTAGCAATATCTTTTCCCAGAAAGAGTTAATTTTAATTAATCAAGATATCCATCTGACCTTTAACAGGAAAAATGAGGATTGTCACAGGGATGACTTGTTTTGGAACCTGTCTATAGTCATGAAATGAGTCGAAGACTGAAGTAGTAGCAGGAAGGTTTAAAAGACAACAGGGTGAGCTGAAATGGAAAAAAAATGGATCAAAAATGAGGATTGACAATGGGGTGATATCTTAAGGGCTTAATTATTCTATAATATAATACTAAACAGAAGGATATTCAATATGCCATGGAGTTAATGAAAAAACTGCTTCCTTGAACCTTTGTGTAGAACTGTGAGTATGTAGGTGACAAAATTTGGAGATCTTATTTATATCGATATGCACTGTAAGTGTGTAGCTTTTGTGCAAATGTGTTTAAGAACACAAATTTGGATGTCTGTGTGAAAGTGTGGAATTGTCCTATTTATAAATTAAGAAAAGCATGACAAACATAAACTTGAAGTTATAAATTACAAGCTTCTCTTTTGAGAGTATCCCTACATTACAACAGCAATAACTACCTTTTTAACTCACATTCCCTCCTTTAAGACTACATAACTTGTGCAACAATAATTTTGTATTCGATTCTTGTGTAGGAATGTGTCTTTTGGACCACAGGATTTAATGCAGCAGTTTTTAAAGCAAAGGAACTAGCTGAAATGATGCTGAGATATCTATGAGGACTATGCTAATAAACAAATGATTTTCTCCGTTTCCTGCAAAGTGATGCTGTCTGCTCCTTGCTGAGAGAAGTAAAAGGTATTCAGTCACTTAAGACACACTATTCTATTACATGGTAGAGGAAAATGAAAAGGGAAACTATACCAACCTATGTTTAAAAATACCTCCTCAAGCATGTGGTCAGTCAAAGCCTGCCCAGATGTTAGTTTATACACAAGCATTTTGAATGTTCTTTCAGATGAATGGCATCTAGCCAGCTCAACTGCCCCATGGGGGAACTACACATGCATAACTCAGTTAATTAAGGAAAAAGTATGTAAATGGTGTCAAAGAGAGAAAAAGGCAATGTATCTAGCCTAGAGCAGTCTGACCCTGAAAGGCATCCCAAGGACTGATTAACAAAGAGACCATCAAGCTGCTATATAAATATACTCTTTCCTTCATTTTATCTACTATGATACTCATCAGTTGGACTATCTCTTCAGCCACAAGAAACAGGCATTTCTGGCACTGATTAATTAATCCTGGCATGCAAGACTATGAAACCAGTATTTTTGTAATAGTAATAGTACCCCTGGTGTCTGCCAAGTAGACAAAGTGTTGTCTTGACTTTAAAATGGTGACCCTACTCCCAAGCAAAGTTGAAAGCAGTTCAATTGATGGATGATTAACTTACAAGGAAACACAATTTCGTAGCATATTTAGCCTGTGTGCACAGAAAGGGGTTGGATACAAAAAATGTATTCTGGGATATATTCAGAGGGAACGTAGCAGAGTCCTGTCACTCTGTTCATGACCAGGATGGTACAAGCACCCTCCTTAGATGCAGGAGCACATGGATCCATTGCTTTTGTTTTTCTAACCTCTCTTTTCTCACGCAGAGGTCAGTCCCCAACCACAGTGCTATGCAAGTTACTCTCAAGTCTTATACTACTGTGTTCCAAATGCACAACATTTAATCAGGCTCACAGTTCCAAAACCCTTTTCCCACCTCACGGCCAGCAGCTAAATGAGGGAAGGCTGGTGAAACGCCTCCATGGTGGGACCATGTGGAGAATGGGAGGTGGGGGAATGAGCTGTCCCACCAGAATGTAGACTGAGATGCATCTGAAAGGCTAGGTGAAGCTTAACCTTCTGCTGGCTTCAACGAAGTCATACCCACATTGGAGTGGGTTTTCTCCGTGCATCTTGTGAGTAGTTTCAATAAACAGCAGCAAACTTTAATGGGGGCACAGTGGTGGAGGGAGAGCCACATAGTGATTGCAGGCTGTGGCGTGCCCCTCTCCAGACCAGAGGAAGAGAGGAAGTGCCTTCTCCCATGCATGGAACTCATGTGGTCAGAGGGAGGCAGGTGGCCACCTACTCTATCTCTGCTGCCTTTTCCATATTTTGCCTTTTGTTTCTTGCTTTCAGGTTGAACAGAAACTTTCATTTTTACTCAAAATTTAATTTCAGTGAGAAAATATGATGATTGATTTTTATTTTTTCTTTTCATTTCAGTCCAGTCTCTCCATACTTCTCCATAGAGAGACTAAATACCAGCGGGTAACACGTGGTGAGACAGATACACTATTAATAACAGCTGTTACTGGTCTACTGAGTTCAATCAAGCCATTATAATTTACGGTCTTGAGGATATGATCAAGTATCACTAGTCCTAGAAAAAAAATGAATAGTTTCCTAACCGAATACAATAACAATGAGAAATTAGTTTAATAAGAACCTTCATTTCATATGTTGCCGCACTTTGCACCAGATTCAGAAACTGAACTGGGAAATGAAAATATTGCAGTTCTTGGTTTATAATGGCCCAGATCAAACCCTTTGATTAAAGCATTGCTCATCATTTATTTGCAAGGTGAGAATGAACTGTTGCAGCTGGCAGTTATCCCTCTTTTTAAAACAAAGCAAATTTAATAATGAGTTGTTAGCAAGATTACTGAAGTTGTGCCAGCCTAAAAATAAATGATAAAGCTGGCCTGTAGATTTTTAGAAAAGTAACATAAATTACAGGTTTTTTTGCAAAATGTACTAATTGGCAAAGAATTCTCTGTTTAATTTTAAAATATATTTATTTGGTCTACCTAGCTGTTATTAGTTGCCAACTCTCTTCTAGCTGTATGACAACATACCACCTCACCCCAGCAGGTATGATGCTGTGCTGTCAGAGCTGTCATAGAAATTGCTGGCACCTAAAGGATGGGTAAATAAATGCTGCTTTTTTAGTATTTAACAGTTTTCCCAAGTGATGTATCCCAGCAAAGTGGGAGACAGTAACTCACAATACTGAAGGAATCTGAAGTATGTACACTCAAAAAACCCCCTTATCATCATTTTATGTTTTGAACATCTTCCTCAGTATGGAAGAAGAATGGGGTCTAATATATCTTTTCCAATTAATAATACCTCTCTGATACTATGTTATTAAGTATCGTATTTCTTATATGTAACAACCACTAACACCCCAAAGATGGAAATAATAATGAAGTGTGTGCAGTATCTGAGAAACCTGGAATGCAGTTTCCAATGATTGCATTTCCACCATAGAAATGCAGTTACCTTAGCTAGAATCAGCAATATTGGTGTAGCTATCGTATTACAAAGAGGACAGTGAACATTATGGGGAAAATTCAAATAAACATAGCTGTAAAAAAATTCTTTAAGCTGAAGAAGAGTCTGGGGAATGGCTGGTGCAGCTGAAGGTTCATTTGCTTTCTATGGTCATATTCAATGATTCTGGTAGAAGAAACTGTCCCCCTATAAATTATGCCTCATTAGATTTGAAGCTTTTCAGCAGCTTTTGGCTACTTTTAAAAAACACATAGTTATGTTGTCCCAAAAGTATTGTGTCCTAACAACTCTATGGTTTGGATTGTGACATCAAAGAGATATCAGTAGAGCAAATATGTACTCAAGAGTGAATGATGAGTTTAGGTAAATGAGTAAAGACTGTGAGGGGGAAAAAAAACCACAGTGGAATTATTCAAATTTAAGGCAAATGGGGAATTATTTCTAATGATTTAATCTCTCCAATATTAAGGGATATTTCTTTTCCTTAAAATATTTTCTGTTTAAGAAAAATTGTATTCTTTTGTTAAAAACCAAAAAATTTTTATCTGTCTTTGCTGGTATGTCAAACCTGACTGATATTAAGAAAGTAGGATTATTCTTGGTTTTATGTGTTTGTGAAGATAGTCTGGAAGGTAAGGAAAATATAAGTGATCCAACTATGCCAGTTTGAAAAAGAAGTGGAGCTTTCAGGTTTCTGAGGAATTTGACAAAGAGAAAGTGTAGCTGAGGAGAAGGGTTGATGAATGAGGAGTTGGGATAGAGTATATTTTTGGAGATAAAGTTGGTGCTAAGGCATGTGTATGTACACAAAGTTCCTCCATGGAAAATGCTTAACAATATTTTACTTTTGGTTGCAATAACTCTCTGTATTCCTTCCTTTAAAAGAAATTGGCATTATGAATGTAAGATGAGCCTTAAGAACTTTACTAATCAAATCCTACATGACACACACATCCCATTACATTTTGCTTAGCAACACCAAGTGATGTTATGTTAAGGATTAAAACGCTGTCAGTATTGTCTATTATTTCTTCATGTGCCCCTTGTCCTGTCACTGGGCACCACTGAAAAGGGTCTGGCCCCATGCTCTTGACACACCTTCTTTAGATATTTATAAGCATGGATAAGATCCCTTCTCAGTCTTCTCCATACTAAACAGACCCAGGTTTTTCAGCCTTTCCTCATAAACGAGATGTTCGAGTCCCCTAATCTCCACTCCCTTAATCATCTTCCTGGCCCTTCGCTGCAATCTTTTTTCTTGAGCTTTACAGCCCATAACTGGACATAGGACTCCAGATCTCCTTAACAGACAAGTAGTATCTGATAGGCTTTGTTGCAAGTATGGCCTTTGTGAGCATTACACAGAACCATAACGCATAAATCCTGTTTAATTCACAGAAAATATCAAATATTGGTTATTTCTTATTAAAAAAAAAAAGTGGAAAAGAACAGGTATGAATTGCAGCTAAAGGCTAAAGGAGAGAAAATTGAGGGGTGCCCACAAAGTGGTAGCGGGGCAGCCCGTTGAGTGGTAGGGGAAGGGCTCTGCCTGTTTCCAAAGGGCACCTCCAGATCTCCCACCTTCGTGAGAAGCAAAGCCATCCTAATGGAGTGTCCTGCTATTTTGAGTTTAAGAGCAACATTCACTCTCTCAAAGTTGTCTTATCTGTACCAGCAGTCATCAGCGAGTTGAAACAGCAGCTAAAAAGCAGTAGTGCCAGGCAGGGGAGCCAGCACCAGAGTTGCCACCCACTTGCCACAGCAGACTCTGCATGAATCCCTGCCACAACTGCAAACCCAAGGAAATACTTGTAGAACAAAGCCCAGTTTTTCAGTAGCATATTTGAACTGCTTAGAAGTGCAGATTTAAGCTGACTACCTCTAAAGGTTCCAGACAGAAGCTGTGAGGATTTCATTCAGAATCCCCCAGACCCAAGATTAAGACACAACCAAGGTCAAATGTCCTACATCAAAAATCTTTATTGAAAAAAAAAAAAAAGGCATTAGATGAAAAGTGAGAGAAAGGCAAATAGTGATGGGAAACAGAGGACCAAAGACAGAAAGCTAAGCAAAGGTTCAGGATAAGGTTACAAGCATAATCCCCACCATGAGTTCGTGGCGTCTTCAGGGTTCGGTGCTTGAGGGGTTCTGAGGCGAGTCTGAGGTCCCACAAAGAGTTGGTGATGGGCAGAGACATGCACATGGGCTTTTTTTAGGTTCTTTTATATCTTTATATCCCTCAGTCCAAGTTGTGGTGTACATGCCCTGCACATCTTTGCCCACCTGCACGTGAGCATTTCTATCCAGTGTATCCAGCAATTACATGACGCCACCAGCAGAGCACTGGTTTGCCACCTTTGTGGTTTCTGTAGCATCCCAAGCAGCTTGTCAACAGCTTTTGACAATCTTTGAGACAGATTTTAATTCAGCTCCTCACACTACCTCTATTCATAAATTAGTGTAATTTCACAAAATTCTAAAATTCTGACCTTTAAAAAAATAAGAAAACTTTGGTAAAAAAAGTGAAAAAAAATCAGACTAATTTGAGGTTTTATTTCTTAAAAAAATTGCTTGAATATGCTTCAAAGGGTGAAGCTAGTCTTTATAGTGGGAAAGCAAACTAGTCTCATTTTGACATTGCCTGACTTCTGTTATAGCACTGCTTACAAAAGACTTGTGATCTGATTTTAATAGATTGTTAGGCAATGCACATTGTTTGGAAAATAACAGAGAAGTAGAGAAGTAGTGTTTCTTGTTCCATATTTAGACTAACATGATTCTACCAACATGACCTATATTGTGATATTCAGCACTGCTCTGCAGTTTAGTTATTTTCTAGTCCTTACAAATATAGTTGAACTTCATGAAAAGCTTAGCAAGAACCAGCTCCTAAAGAGAACAACACGGGAAAAGCCACAACTCGCTGAGCACAAACTAAATTAATATGTAAATGAGTTTCTCAAAAAGTGTCTGAAACTTTATTTTTGTTTAAAGATTTGGAGATTTGGATATGATAAACTATATTCCAAGGCAAACAAACAGGATGAAATCTCTCTGTTTGAAAGTCTTATATCTCCCTATTCAAGCCCTGGATTTAGAGTTCCCGTGAAAATTTGGCATCAGTTGTGATTATTTATGAATCAAGTGACCTTGCTGTTGGGATATTTTCTTTCAGTACTGTTGGGCCTTTGGCACAGTTAAATTAGACATATGACATTTAACTTAATAGAAGCTTATTGGGGAAACTGTAAGGCATTACAATGCTAAATATAGCAGGAATTAGTAAAAATCTATGCCCTAGCTTTTAGTGACTAAGGTGCTATTTTGAGGACCACATCAGCATTACACAACCTCAAGATCAAAATGAGCACATAAATGTTAAAAAGTCACGCTTTTGGGACTGGGAGGCTGTTGTCATGCAAAACAGGTGAACACAAACTGGTGATGCTGTAGGGACAGAAGAAACAACTGGTTTTCAATCCACTTTTCTTAAACTCTTGTTACTCTCACTTTGGTTTCTATTTTCAGTGCTAATTTCATGCAATATTTTGGGTTAAAAATCTATCTTGTTAGCTGTATTAGCTTTTGGACATGATCTCCCCAAGGAAGGCTTAGAAGTGCAAAACTGGGAAGTCATATCCAGTGTCTTAGCTGAATCATAGAATCATAGAATTGTTTGGTTGGAAAAGAAGTTTGAGATCATCGAGTCCAACCATACTGTACACTACTAAACCATATCCCTAAGCACCTCATCTACCCGTCTTTTAAATACTTCCAGGGATGTTGACTCAACCACTTCGCTGGGCAGTCTGATCCAGTGCCTGATAACCATTTTGGTGAAGAAATCTTTCTTTATGTCTAATCTGAGACTCCCCTGGTGCAATTTGAGGCCATTTCCTCTCATCCTATCATTAGAAAAGACCAACACCCATCTTTTTACAACCTCCTTTCAGCTAGTTGTAGACACTGATAAGGTGTCCTCTTAGCCTTCTTTTCTCCAGGCTAAGCAACCCCAGCTCCTTAAGCTGCCTCTCATGAAACTTGTCCTCCAATCCCTTCACCAGCTTCATTGCTTTTCTCTGGACATGCTCCAGCACCTCAATGTCTTTCTTGTAGCGACGGGCCCAATACTGTACAGGGTATTCAAGGTGCTGCATCACCAATGCCAAGTACAGGGGCACAATAACTTCCCTGGTCCTGCTGGCCACACTGTTTCTCATACAAGCCAAGATGCTATCAGCTTTCTTGGCCACTTGGGCCACTGCTAACTCATATTCAGGTGGCCATCAACAAACACCCCCAGGTCCTTCTCTGCCTGGCAGCTTTCCAGCCATTCCTCCCCAAGTCTGCAGTGCTGCACAGGGTTTTTCTTTCTCAAGTGTAGGACTCTGCACTTGGCCCTGTTAAACCTCATGCCCTTGGCCTCAGCCCATTGATCCAGCCTGTTCGGATACCTCTGTAGAGCCTCCCTACCCTCAAGGAGATTGAGCCTTCCAGAGTAGTGCCATCCACAAACTTACTAAGGGTACGCTCTATCACTTCATCAAGATAGTTGACAAAGATATTGAACAGAACAGGACCCAGCACGAAGCCATGGGGAACAACGCTTGTGACTAGCCTCCAACTGGATTTAACTCCATTCACCACCACCCTTTGGGCCCAGTCATCCAGCCAGTTTTTCACCCAGCAGAGGGTGCACCTGTCCAGGCCAATAGCGGCCAATTTGTCAAGTAAGAAATGGTGTCTAAGGCTTTACTAAATTCCAGATACATTACATTCACAGTCTTTTTCTTGACAATTAAGCGGGTAACCTTGTCATAGAAGGAGACCAGATTAGTTTGACAGGACCTGCCTTTCATAAACCCATGTTGACTGGGCTGTCTTATGAGTGATTATACACAAGATGATGTGCTCCACGCCATTCCCTGTCACTAAGGTCAGACTGATGGGCCTTTAGTTCCCTGGGTGCTCTTTCTGACCCTTCTTGTAAACGGGAGTAACACTTGCCAACGTCCAGCCAAGTGGAACTTCCCCAGTCAGCCAGGACTGCTGGTAGGCACAGACCAGATGGTTGCTGACAGTGGAAGATGGAACTGGCTCCTTGGTAACAGCAAAGGAGCTGTTCTGGTCCCTGCCCACTCCCTTGAACCACACGGAGAAGATCCCCAGGTGCCCTTCTGTGCTGCTGCAGCCATGCCATCCAGGTGCAGGGGAGGCTTGGGATGTCCTCACAAATCGGGAGAGAGTGCGGCAGGCAAAGAGAGGATCTGAGCTCCTTGTGTTCCCTTTATTTTCCCTCTCCTTGCAATGTTGTCTCAGTGGGAACGTATATACCTATTTGTTAAGGGTTCTGCTCTAATAATTGTTGAAGACTCTAATAATTGTTAAAGGTGTTGTGCTGACAGATGTTCTGGTAGCAATACTGTGTCATATTCAACATGCCAGCTCAGTAGTCTAAAAGTTTTTTTCAGCACTCTACATTGCACAGTTTCTTTTACTCTGAGTAAGATATAATTCAAAAGGTATTGACTCAGTCCACCACCTAAGGTGACATAATATGGAAAGTTGCCACCACTAGCAGATGTAGATTTTATATCAAATTCCTGTTTCTCAAACACCATGTTGTTGTTTAAACACTGGTGACAGTGGCTGAAACTGCCTTCTGGTAATTTTTCCATTGGACTACATGACAAGTTGAGTTACTGCTGTATAACAAATTCTACATACTACCACAGCTTTTAGAAAATTGTTTTTGTCAACTAAGAAATTATTGATTGAGCAAAAAATATATTTAAAGTCAGGCAGTGAGACAACTGGTGAAAAGGTAGGTATAGTGTAATTTCCCAGAAATTGTCCCTCAGGATTCTTCAGTGATCAACACTAAAACCATGATATCACCTGAGCTTCCAGGTAATCATCTCTAGTTACAGAATATATGCTTCAAGAGACTCAATTTTACTGAAGAGAAACCAATTGATAAAACTTCTTTCTGAATTAAAATGAGGTATCTGAAACTTGTTTATGTCCTAAGTGAAAAGAAAATAGAAAAAAAAACCCTCAGTAATTAATTTACAGGTAAAAATGTAGGATCTATTTTATCTGGCAGGTCAGCAGTGTTAAAGGGGAAAGGTGTACTTGGTGGAGGTAGCAAATACTGGGCTTACAGAGACATAATTATAATTTCATAAGTACTCAGAAATATACTCCTAACTAAAGGCTTAAATTAAATTGTACAGCTTAATGGAAATTAGGAAGAGACATAAAAGGAGCACAGGTGATACGGAGAGAGGAATTGATTTGCAAGGCATGGCACAAATGAGCGGCATAGAAAATCTGTTTATTCAGATTCTGCACTGAGTGCAACAATTCTCTCTCTGCTTGGTACAGAATGTAAGGTTGGGAGCCTTCAAGAAACCAGCAGTGTAGTTTCAGTTAGGATGTCTCATTAACAAATTTTGTGGGCTGTTCTATGTATAAAAAATACATGTGTGGTACATAATTAGACTAATTTTTATTTGTCCCACAAATATGATACCTTGAGACCTTGCGACTTGGGCCTGCAGACTCTCCTCTAGTTCCTGAAATAAGTATCATATTATTTTGAAGAAAACTTTGTAGGTAACTCCACCTGTCAAAACCACTTCCCTTTTAGATGAATCCTTCACTGCTTAATTTCCTTGCTCTGTGTGACCTGATAGTGCATTTATGAAAAGCTTAAAACTTTATGAGCTTCCTTGGGAGCAGCAGGTATGCAAGTACTGCTGGGCTGATGCTTTACTGCTTTTAAGTTTTTCTTTGTGTCATCGCTGCTCCTCTAGGATTCTCAGAGGTTTCTGAAATGGCATGTTTATGGAATGTGTTAGCTATGTGAGCAGCTGGAGCATAATGTCTCTTCCAGCTTCATTTGCTTTCACTGACTAGAAATTTATTTAGTTGCATATTCTAGTCCCAGAATTTTTCTTTCTTTAACATTATGGTAATATCAGGCTATCGGTGTAAATACACATGCAATTGTCAGTTAACCTTATGCTATTATTTTCAGAGTGCCTGCGGCACTGTATCACTACTGTCAGACAAAAAATACCAGAGAACAAGGTATTTGCACATTCTTTTCCATGAGCCAAGACAAAAAATGGGCTCATTACCAACATGTGGTTGTCTGCAGTTCAATATTAATACGTCTGCAGCTATCTAAAAAGTGTAGTGTATTTATGTAATTCAGCAAAATGTAAATAAGTGCTCCTGAAGAGACCAGGTGTTGCCAAAAAAAAGATATTTAATTTCTATTTAATCAGGCATAAAGAGGTTTTGTGTGAAACTGTTCAGAAGGTATTTGGGCTAAATTCAGTGTTGGTGTAAACCGTTACAACCGTGACGAATTCAGAAAAATTGCAGCTGCTGAAAGTGTGGCCCAGAATTTCTTAAAATCATCAGGTAATACATTGGTGTACTGAGGCTGAGGACCGAAGAGAGGAAACCCCAGGTTCCAGTTTTAGTTCTGCTGTGAACACTCAGAAAGGACTAGTTTAAAATTCTTTATGACACTTAACTAATCTGGCTAAGTGTATCCCTACTGCAGCTCATGTATGAAGTTGGCCTTCTGTGTCAGCTTCACCACCTGTAAATGGTGATGATTATAGACAGTTACCTCACAGGGATGTTGTCAGGATCCATTAGTTAATGTCTACGTGGTGCCTTGAAAATGTTAAATGCCACATGTTGCAAACCAAGGTATCATTAGAATGGATTAAAAGGACCACTTCAGAGGTATTCCTTTCTCTATTTGCATATGTGCCTGTGTTGATAATAGGAACTTCTGTGTGCCAAGAGGCACGGGGGTTTAAACGCTGTGGGACCAATCCTCTTGTTGTGGAAGAATGATCTAAAATTTAGTCACAGGACATCTGGAGTCTTGTTATTTAAAGATCTTATGACAAATTTTGAGGTTTAAGTGGACAAGATTGGATACAGATGACTATTACCAATTACCATACCTAATGCCTCTTTAAAATGTCATTATGAATCAGTAGTAACTATTTTCATTGCTGTATGGCTTCGCACTATGGATGGAGTTTTTGCACCCTTCAATGTCATATAAGGTATAATCGCCTCTGATAAAAGGTGTTCCTATTTTAGACATTGACAGAATCTCATTGTTACAAGATGTATGTTTTCATGCAGAATAATGGTGGTCAGGCTAATTCTTAGCAATTACACAGTAGGCTTCATAATATCCTACGAAGACAAATCTCCACTATATATGTGAGGTGGATGAGTAAGTGCACTTAGATCCAGACTGCAAGGGAAACATTGTAGCATATAAAAATAATGCAGTCTTTTCTGGGACAGGATTAGGCTTGATGAAGCTGTAATTCCACATTGATATTCAAATATTAGTGTGTTAATGTCCTGCACTAAGTGTCACTGGGATTGTTCATACAGCTTATGGGAAGAGATGGCATCTAGTTGTTCTCGCTGACATGCAATGATGACAATCAGTGAAGCTGTTCCCGTTCTTAGCCATTGTTCTGCCCTCCAAAAGTACATCCAAGGCACAAAAGTCTGATCAGTTCATTAATTTACTCTCAAAGTACAGAAGTTTTAAGAAAGTCAGAGCACAAATCTACCAACAAGAATATTTTCATCTGTCTAGCTTTAATTTGTCACTTTTTATCTGATGAGTCTTCACACAAATGCATACAGAAGCTAGTGAACTGCATGAGAATCCACCCTGCTAATGAGCAAGCTACACTGAAGAAGACCAAGCAGGGTCTAACAGGTACCTGAGTGTCTGAGCTAGGTCATCTCCTTCTCATTTAAAAAAAAAAAAAAGGCGAAAAAAACCCAACCAACCACTCACACACAGAAATCCCATATTTTATTGCAATCAGTAAGCCTGTTGGGGGGAAGACACTTCAGATTTGAGGATACAGAAACAATCTGAAAGCATTCCACTTGTCTGGGAAAGTTAGAACATCATATAATTTTCCGGTTGTTTTCTCTTAGTCATTTATACTGAACTGTTTGACTTCAATAAATTAATGTTATTTGGAATAAGAACCTTAATCTGAGGTTTCTGTAGGCCATAGAGCAAATATTTCTCCTCTCCTCTCCTCTCCTCTCCTCTCCTCTCCTCTCCTCTCCTCTCCTCTCCTCTCCTCTCCTCTCCTCTCCTCTCCTCTCCGGCAATGTATTTCACCAAAGATACAGAAAGCAATACAGCTATCTTTGTGATACTATTTGTCTCTTAAGTTTTTAGTGCTGAAGATCTGGCTGTCAAAACAAAAGTTTGACAAGTGTGATACTGCCACTCTTGCACCTCAGTGTTGGACTTGGATGTCTAACACGACAGTAAAGTACTTCTAATTTACCCTTCTGTCTGGCTAAGTGTAGCTCTGAGACCATGTTCTTAGATGTAAGCGTGTACCCTTTATGCTTACAAATAGAGGATTCCTGTTTTAATGGTCAGAGTGTAATTTGTTCTCTGCTGTTTTAAAAAAAAAAGCTTCTCATGATCACAATGAGAAAACTCTCATGCCTCTGAGACAACATAACTCTGACTCTGTGAGCACACTCAACTATGAATAGAAATACCCACCTGTCAGTCAGTCAAGGTAGTTTAAAATACCTGTGCTGCAAAAGCCTATGTGTCATTATAGATTTAGCAGTACGAGCAATGTTCTCTTTGTCAAACAATGAAGCAATATGACTAATTAACACTCACTAGGGAACCTGAAATAATGATCTCTTTCTCTTCCTAGAGCCAATTACCCCAAATATTCAGATTAGTTACCTACTATTTCTCTGAAAGAAATGCCTTGCTTTCATTTTCTTTTTAATTTAAGGCATTATGTACCATGTAGCATCATGTTATAGGATGTTATGTCACATCCTGACAGCTTACAACTAGGGATATGCTGAATTTATTGGATAGTTAATACCTTCCTGAATTAACAAGATAACCAACTTTTCAGGAAAAGGAAATCTGGGAAATATTTGCAGTACCTCTTTCTATATCTGCAGTGAGAATTTACTGCTTGATTTAAATAGATACAGAATTTCTTCATGGCTTCCCACTGAGATAATGTTGAAGTACATATGTTTATCTATGCAGACATTTAATTCACCTAAGTGCATGATCCAATTTTACAAAGGCCTACAATACCTATAAAAATACATGATGGTCCAGCATTGTAACATAAAATTATGATATTTCAAAAGCCCTTAATCAAGAAGATACTTCTAAGAATAGTATTTTGGTCAAAGTTACCAACTTCATAAATGATAAGACTACTTAGGGAAGTCAATCATCTCTCTGTTATACGGTAATTGTAAAAGCAATCAGAAATTTTCTTATTCTGCATGGAGAAGAGAAATATTTTTACTTTGTATCCTCTCCCAGATGAAGTGAGAAACCAGGAAAGTAGTTAGACATGGCAGTACTCAGTTTGCCTACAAGGGTATTTTGAGATGTTTATGTTGGCACCTCTTTTGTGTTGAAGTTTTTCTACTGGTCTGAAAAAAACCATGAATCACTGAGCTGAAAGGAGCAATGAGGATGATGAAAGTATTTGGATCTTATGAGGAAAAAAACGTCCAGAACCTGTCCTTGTTCCTTTCTTCCCTGTTTCATGTACTTATCTAATAAATGTTTTATTTGGTTGCACAGAGATTCTTTTGGGCCAAGAATGAGGTGGGTGCCCTTACAACCAAATTACAGTCATGGTCATTTAACAAACTATGTCTTTAAAAAGAAATTTTTATATTCCAGAAATTTAATAATAGTGAGGCATTTTCTTTTTTAACCAACACTGTTGAGAACCACCTGTTTATCTCTGCAATTGCTAAAAAATAAAGAAACTAAGTTCCCAAATTGACTGCCTATGAGTTTTTATTGACAATTACTCTGAACCTATTGATTAGATCTGACTTCTAAATAACTTCTTTCTGTCTTTATGCAACTTGAGGGAATATCAAACTGGATTCTGAAGCAAGACTTTTTAAAGATTGCACGAATAAGTTGAAAATAAATTGTTTTTTGCCACATTGTGTTAACTTGGGAGGCTGCTATATGAACATATTTGAAGTTCTGTTGTAAATATTTTGAAAATTTTTAAGGAAAAGTTTTCATTTTGAGTGAAAAATGGGAAAAGCTGTGTGACCTGAAGCATCAATATTTATTGTGCAAAATTTTTTTTCCCATGAAAAATACCTGGATTCATAAATATTCTTATTTTTGCTACTTTCATTTGAGTACTCTGTTATTGTTGCTCTCTATGTGTATTTAAAATTTATTCTCACTAGTTGCACTCTGAAACCATTCTCTGGGCCAGAGGTTTGCATAAGCAGTCTTAGCAGTGCATAACACCAATACACAGGTATAGATACAGAATAAAGCTGTTTATTTTCTTGCTTATTGCAACATGTAGTAAGCATAATAATGGCTCATTGATCTTACATGATTGGGTGGATTAGTAGAAGCTATCCAGATAAGGCTTGAGCTTTTGTGCACTATTAATACAAAACCAGGCTCTGTATCAAGCTTTGAAAGAACACGTGAACATTTTTAACTTTATTTCTACTTGTGGCTGACAAAAATCCTGACTGGGATTGACAGAGTTAATGGTATCAATGTGACATGAGGCTGTCAAGTGGGAAGTCAGTTTGAGACAAAAAAAAAGGGCAGCTTCTGTTGACTTGATTGGAATGCACGCTGTCACTTTAAGTAGGAAAAGTATGCCATGTCCCCCATGTTTACAAATTAATTCAGGGGTAGAAAGTACTTTAGGTTGCTTTGGATGTGAAATTTATAACAGCTTTAAAAGAAAACAGCATAAATTCTTTTGCCCTTTTAATTTGACTGAAATTTGACTTTGTCATACTTGTGCTCACCCTGCCTCTGATTTACCTAAATTTAGCAACCTACAACTGACGGCACTTAGGGCAGATCTATGAAATGACAAGTTTAGGCTTCTTTGCTTGTGCCATTCTGCTGTAATTTTCTTATTTAGACAGAATTTTTCATATTAAGAAGGTTGAGTTCACTAAGACCATTTTAAGTGGCAGCATAAATCTGTTATGTAGAACCTGAACTGCTGGCACTGGGGGACTGCCTTTGGCTTTTATTGCTGGCTTTCCACAACTTGGATTTTTCAGATGTTTATAGAAAGTAACCAGTAGCAGCTCATCCCATTTAGGGATTTTTGGTTGTCATAGTACCAGAAATTCTAAGACATTGTGATATGTATTTCCTTATAGATATTTAGTAATTATTTTCTTTGTATCTTCTTTCTTCTAAAACAAAACAAGGTTGCTTAATTGCTTCTTTGTGTACTGTGCTTTACAGAAAGATGTTTGGTGGCTGGCGTTGTAGATAGAATACTGATTTGTTGCAGCTTCCATCCCTTACATGTGCTTCTACTGCTTTCATCTTCTATCTTTAGAAACTTCCTTTTTAGACAATGAAAAGGGTATAAAAAGACAGAAATATACTTTATTCATTCTCCTTCTTCAGGCTGCATCATACGCCCCATTTTACAATGACTAATGTGATAAATTATATGGCACTGAAACTGAAACAAAGGTACTTACAGGGATTGGAAATACAGCTCTACAAATAATTCTCCATTACCTCCTAAGCTAATAGTTCTATAAAACTTCTTGAAAGTTCTTAGGATTCAGCATACTCCACTTAATACATCTTTGTTTATATTTGTGGGGGGGTTGGCCGGTTTATTGGGCACATAATTACAAACCAGATTAAGAGTGACCCCTTTGGCCTGTCTACTACGTGTGTATAGGAACATGCTGAAGCACCATTGTTGTTTCTATGATTGCTTTAAATCACAGAGAAATAGTTGAAAATCCATATAATTGCAAAACAGTTTTTTAAGCGACTCCAGTACGTCAACACACAAAGTAGTGTATGGCAGCCCAAGAGTCTTCTGTTACATGTAATGCTGCTCACTGCTCCCAACAATATTTGCTGCCTTTAGTTTTCTGCATGACTTCTGCAATGGCAAGAGGACTGTCATTACTGACTAACCACATAAATGTTTTCTAAAATTGCTACAGAGCTTATTTTACTGAGCCTCAGAAATGCAAAGGCCAAAGAACAAAACCATCTCATAAACAGCATATGAAATGTGCGTGAAAATAATATTTCTGAATTTGTTATATGCTCCCTCTCGTCTTTTTAAACTCATTGCCGTGATCTTTTTAAAAGTACAAGCTTTTAGAACCGTGACTCATTCAGACAGAAGTTAATTACTTGTGACTTTTGTGAGCAAGCATGAATAAAGGAGAGTGAAACAGGCAGTTCTATGCAACTTTGAAAGAACATTTCTACATTTTAGTTAGAAAAGCTGTGTTACTAAAAATGTTACTTCCAGTGAAGCTTTCCAGTATGATAGCACTGAGACTGCAGTATTTTCTTTTGATAGCAGTTTAATCACTGCTGGATAGGATATTATTTTTGAAAGAAATGTTTGCTGTCCTTTTCTTGTTACTGTCCTTGCTACCAGGGAATAACAGTGTGTAGGTCAAGTCAACTGTTGTTCTTCTATTCCAAATGAGAAATAGCTGCTTCTAGCAATTATAATTTTAGAAATGACCACTATAGTAACAAAAAATGTATCAGTATTCTGCAGTTTGTGAATACATTTCAAATGGCTGAACTTTGTTGCGAGGACATAATTTTTGTTGGTTTTTTTCAGAGCTGCATCAAGTTTCAAATTGATGTTTCTTTCAGTATCACCTTTGGTATTGTGTTTGCCTTTCTAGCCAAGCATATTCAGTCCTGCAGAGTTGCAGGGATCTGCTAGGAGTGTGCTGAAACCAAGCTTGATACGTCTTAAAATCCTATCATGAAATGAAAATGGTAGTTTTTCTTCTCTGCTATCCTGCAGTGCTGGCAGACAGGCTGTATACATGTGGACTTCTGGAGCTGGAGAGCTGTTGAGTTAGGAGGATCAGGTGCTCCCACTGCTGGCTCTAGTTAGCACAAAGCAGAGAGAGGAAAATCAAGAAAATTCAGTGCTGATTACAGCTATTGTTGAACTCAAGTCCCTGCTGCTGTGATTACAGCGTTTACCCCTGCAAGCATTCTGGCTTAGCACAGTTACCTCTGTGGTAGTCCAGGACAAACTTCCCCTGTTGGCTTGCACTCCCTGAGGTGTCATTCCACTTGGACTTGTTATGACATTCAGAAACAGGACTCTCTTGTTCTATTTTTCTTTTTCTGTGCAACAGTATAAGCTCTCTGACAGAGTTTATGCTGCATGCTGTCACCCTGTGGAGTTTGCTTTCTCTGGAGGTCATTGAATCAAACAGTTTAGCTGTATTTTGGTTTAGGGGATAAATACCTTTATTTGAATTATGAATGCACGCATTTTTCAAGACTCAATGCGTGTAACAAGATGAGATGCTTCAGGGTATACGACTGTCACTACCTAGAGTGGTAAGGAAAGAGTAAGTTCCTCCAATGGACAACATTACAACATCTGAGGACTAGAAGCTAAGGACAGTCACTCTTGACTAAATATGCAATGGACATTGCAGGATACAAGAGATCAGTGATAGAAAAGGTAAATGCTGGAATATTGATTTGTTCATTCAGTTTCTGCTTATATTCGGAGTTGCCAAAGTTAACTGTGTGGGATTTTAATTTTCATTATTTCATTGCAATCCCATGTTGATTAGTACTATTTCAATAAAAACATTTTAAAGAAAGCTGCACACACAAGGAGAGATGACAGATAGAGAGGCAAATAAAGTCCTGCATGATTTTAAGTTTGAAGTGATTTATCTTCCTGAAGGCTGCATACTTAGTGCAGGTAACCACTTCAGTCAGATTGATACAGTTGTTGTTTCAGAGCTTGTCCAAATAGCCTTTTATGTTGCAATCAAGTAATAGATGCAAGATTGACAAGTTACAAAGAAAAGGAGCTTTCAGTCAACAAACAGGCTAAAATCCATTATTGTGGTGTGTACACTGTGTCTTGGACCTGTAAACACATCTTCATTGATCCCATAGAAAGATAGAAATATCTCCTCTTGTATGGTTCAATCAAGGCCCTTTTCACAAAGGCAAAGTGCAAACAATATTGAAGAAGCAGAAAAAGACTGACATTACAGTCAAACAGTAAATAATGGTGGTGCTCAGGAAGCCTATCTGTAACATTTCAAACTGCTGTCAGCTCAGATGAAATGTATAACCTCTCTATTACACCTTAAGAAAGATCAAAACACAGGTACTATACATACTTACTGCCACAGCCTTTTTACCAACTGACCAAATCAATAAGAGAAAGAATCTCATTTTTTTTCAGTTTTGCATATTTCTGGGTATCTTAGATCTGTAAAACCATTGAGAAAAAGCTTTGTTCTTTGTATTTTTTTTATTCTCATCATTGTAATGTCTAGTATTTTTAGCAATATTCATGTCGTTCAGCAAAGAGATATAAGACAGATGACCTGAAAAGACATTGTTCTTTTTATTAATTTTTTGATATATTTTATCATCTACATTAAAGTTATATTTAAAATTCTATGTACAGTCAGAATTTATTTATATAATTAGTAAAAGGCATATTCAGTTACTTTGCATATTTAGGTCTGGATGCCTCCACACAATGAGTTCATAGCAAGTGCACCACCCTGGCAAATGACTAGCTTAGCCACTCCTTTCACTCCATATCTCTAAATCCCACTTAAATCCTTATTTGAAACCTTAAGTGGAATTGAAATGTAGCATAAGCTTTAGTCTATCTTAACAGTGGCAGCAAATTTTATGCATATTGCACCAGGTGGTGCTAATAACTGTAAGGTTCTGCTCAAGGATTAAGCATGGTCTATAAAAAGATTAATTTGCTATTTAAAGTTAATATTGCTCATCTTGAACTGTCATCTAGATGGTACGAAGCTGTTCCTCACTTTCTTGACACTAAAAAGGGGTCTTTATGTAATGAAAAATTACAGCCTAAGGTCACTGGAAATCTGTCCTACAAGAAACTTGTGCAAATGCATGGAATTATGATATCTTTTGGAAATATTCTTTAATGAATTGGATTGGAGGGAAATAGCCATTGTTGGCTGACACCTTAGGAGGTGCTTCAGGGGGCTGTGATTACTGTGTTGTATTAATCTACTTCTGCGGAGCTATTGCAGGCACCCTTTCTTTGCAAGGTCAAGGTAAAATTTGATAAATAGTGTTCAGTAAGAAAGTAATAATAGCATTTACTTGGGCCAAGTAGTCTAAATCCAGTACACATTGTTACAGAATCACAGAGTGGCTGAGGTTGGAAAGGACCTCTGGAGGTCGTTTAGTCCAACTTCCTTGCTCAAGCTGGGCCACCTGGAGCTGGTTGCTCAGAAATGTGTCAACATAGCTTTTGAATATCTCCAAGGATGGAGATAAATCCACAAACTCCCTGAGCCAGTGCTCAGTCATCCTCACAGTAAAAATGTTTCCTGATATTCAGAGAGAACCTACTGTATTGCAGTTTATGTCTATTGCCTCTACTCCTGTTGTTGGTCATCAGTCAGTTATCTTTTGATTTTATACTTTATCTCATTGGTGCTTGTTTTCTATCCAGAAATAGTAAGTATGGGAAGTATTAAAAGATAAGTCATTTTATTATGAACTTTTTTTGTTTTACAATCAAAGTGATTCAACTGGTCAAGGAAATTTCAGACTAACATTCCTGGCTATATTGACATTGAGGATAATGAGGCGGTTGCCAAGGCTTCAGTAGGGATGAAAAGCTTGGTATCATGAGATCAGTCCTGCTTATCATTTTCTCAAAAATATCTGACTTCCTCACAGCAATGAGGATATTCTGACTCTAGATTAAATTTTGAATTTTACCAAATATTTAAAGTCCTTCCAGTAGAGCAAAAGATAATAATTCTTTTGTATGAGTATAGTAAATAGAAGTAAGAAAGATAACAGTATTTTAATTATGATAATTTGTAGGAGAAATTATATAGGAATATGATAGTGTATGTTACATACTGCAACTGTTTAGGATAAGGGAGGGGAAAACAGTGAGAAATTCAGTCACCGTTAAATAATCAGCAAGTTGAATGAATAGGTGGATGGATGGTTAGATAACCAACTTGGGTATCTTGAGCAAAACTAAGGGTGGATTCCTTGCTAGGTTGTGTATGAATTACCGGATGTGGTTGTGTGGCCCGTGCTAGGTAGAAGTCAGAGCAGGCTGTACTTAATGACTGTGCATCTATTAATCTCTGAACTTTGCGCTAAAGGTTCCTGTTTATTCATGGGCGGGTCGTAACAGCTAACTTCTGCTCATGAGTAGCTCCAGTTGTTAAATGTAATAATTTTCTCCAGCACCACTACACTGGAGGCAGCTCAGACTGAGGGAAATATCTGTGAAGTCTGGTAATTTCTGTAGTTGCTTGCATAGTTAAGCTCTATTTATTAAAATAAGGGATTTAATGAATGATGGTAACTTTGATTTAAAAATTACCTGGAAAAAGTAAGGCTGCTAGAGATTCTGACAGCTGTTAATATTTAAGCCTTAAAATAGAATCTCCTTAAAAAAAAAAAAAAAAGTTATTATGCATGGTTAGAACAACTCTCAATGTACCAAACACTTGCCTGCTTGTTATGTGATATCTTTGGTAGATGGAAGGCCTAAATTGAAGACCACATTCTTAATTAGTCTGACTAGGTCACTTACATTCTATGTAGGTGCAACAGTTTAATGGATCTTTAATTTTTTACAAAGTTGAGCTAATTAGAAAGCCTTCAACCTACTCAGATATACAGCTGGGTAGTTAAAGAACTCATCAAGAAAATGGGAGCCTAAGGTTAATTGAGAGCTTGAACAAGCAACTATCACATCCAACGTGGATACTGTCTTAACTGGCATTTGGAACTTGGTGGACTTTTCCCCCTTGTTTTTCTTCCCCTTTTTTTTGCCTTTCTTTCCATGAGAGTCCTTGGAAAGTATTCGATTCTTCTTTTAGTGTAGTAGTGGGGATAATCATTAAAATCAGAAAAAAATATCCATCTCTCCAGCTGTAGATCAAGTTAAGAACCATGGGGTCTAGAATTGGTATGTAATTATGAGAGTTGTTCTCCGCCTGCTTATTTGTTGCTTTGCTCTTCCATAAAAGTAAAACCAGAGAGAAGGCTTTTCACTTCAGCTTTGTTGAATGCCAGATTAATGTGTCTAGAACAGCAGTGCTGAGAATCCTAACCGGATGTTCAAGATGAAAATAGCTTTGGCTAGAAAGAATTGACCTCCAAAGTGTTACATGTGAAAAGTATGCCCTAAAATATTTCATGGCAGATCTTGAAATCCAAATTTTTAAACAATATCTGATTGTTTTGCATTTGCTTTCTTCTCTGTTCATGGTAAGCCTGCTACTGTAGGACACATCAGGGTCAAATGGGACAAAATTCCTGTGTGAGATCCAATATCTGTCCAGCAGCATTCTGCTTTGGTGAAGGTGGTCTCATTAGAAACTGCTCATTTTTCAAAGTTTCTTTGCTTGGCCATTAAAATTCACTATGCTGGAATTGATTTGGGTTTGTATCACTGATTGAATGATAATACAGATTGACCATTCTGGACTCCAAAATGGAAAAAAGTGGCACTAATTTCCTGTTTTTCTTTTATTGCTAAATATATATACTGTGTTTAAAACACCTTATGCTCCCTGTTTTCATTTTATACTCACTGTTTAGGAGTCCTCTACTTTCCCCTTTTAGGCCATTGCTCCAAGAAAACTGTATGGCCAACCTCTCTGGAAAAGCAAGAGAGTAACAAGCAATCCTTCTGTGTCATTAGGATGTAGGAATGTTGATGATTTCTGAAATGGATAGAGGGCAGTTGAACTATAGGTTCATAAATTTACTGCATGAGGCAGTAACCACAATGGTTTAAAAAACCACCTCTCACAAGATGCTCCTCATTTTTGTTCTTTTCTACAAGTATTAAAAGAAAAAAGTCCTGAATATTGTCAGATCCTTTAAACCTTGCATTCCATCTACGAAAACTACATTAATTAGTAATCTTCTAGTACCGTAGCAATTCCAATATCACAAGTAAAGAGACAAAGTCATCTAAAAGTTGTAGGACACTAGCTTCTCAAAAACAAAAGTGGTTACACTGGCTGTGTCTCCATCAGTGTTTTGTTTTGGATAAGGAGCGTGCGAATATCCAGGTACTCCAATTATTGTGCTTCGTCTCATATCTTGGTGTGATCTCTGAGTGTGCCAGCTGGATCCTTTTAAGGTGAATGCTAAACAAGATGTGTTCCCTAAGCGCTCCCAGTGCACTCGGATTACTAATGAGCAGTAATAGGTGTAGGCTAGACACAGGTGATGTAAACTCACCTGATACTTATTTAGTGTATATAGCGGGCCCTTGGCACGGACCATTGTGGTCCAAAGATCATTCTTACTTGATCACTCTACCTGCCAACACAGGAACAGTTGCAGGATCAACAACCTGTTCTCTGTAAGATTCCAGTGGCAGACATATCCAGAGGGTATGCTAAAAGAAGGGTGAACACTGTAATGTGTTCTCCCAACCACCAGCAGTCAACATCCCAGTGTTTTTCTAATCCCATTAGTCTCATTCATACTTAGTACAAAAAAAATACAATTTAGGAGTTGTAATACCAAATTCAAGATATTGGTTCAAACGCTTAACCTAGAGGACTGTAGAATTCATGTGCTGCAAGAGGCCTCAGATGACAGAATCAAAAAATCAAATGTGTAACCAAAATGGACAAAGACTCGAACAAACACACTCAATCCAGCAGTGATTGGGCTGAAGTCACACTCCTCAGATTGCCTTTCAAGGCTAAGGGTGACACCTCCTTTGTTTGAGACCCACGTCACTGCACGTAATGAGGTGCCCTGGCCTCCACTTTCAAAAAAGTAAATGGGGATTGGTTTTCCTTTAAAAATGGCACAAATGGAGGAGATGGCACTTCTTAATGCAGTAATGCAGTTGTGCACATGGGAAGGTGAATATCTTGGTTCACTTTCTTAACCTGAGACTGTTTAACCAACAACCGACAAATTATTCAGGGAGGGAGGGTGTCTCAGCAAGTCAGAGGAGACATTATTGTTGATATCAGTGGGATTTATACCTAGAATCTAAAGAAACGAATATACACACTCTAGCAGCACTGAATGAAGAACAACTTGTGAGAACTAAATATTTGTCAGTCCTGCCCACCAGGCAGATCCCCAGAATAAGGTGCTTAGTAGCCTGTTTGTAATATACGAGTAGGAAAAAGTAAAGTTCTCAAATGAGCTCTTTGTCCATCTGTAATGAAGGTAACTGGGATGACTAAGACAATACCTTTAGACTGCATTGAAAAAGAATACAAATTAAATCAAAGAATGCTTGGGTATGTAAGGCTGTGGAAATAATCTGACATTGCTCACGAAACAGCAGATTTTCAAGCATTTATAGACTGTATTGTAATGAAACACAGAAAATTCAATGCACATCTGTAGTTTGGGCACTAAGATTTTTGGGTTTGGGTTTTTTTTTGTCAACTGGTTGTTGAACTTGTGGTCAGGAAATACTAGTTTTCTAACATAATATTATAATATTAAATACTAATTCAAGGATACGTGCTTCCGCAGAATATGTGTATAATATACACTCCAAGATAACTGTGAAGCATTCAATTGAAGCAATGGGTCTAGAAGCATATTTACCCAAGTCTCCCCCTATGCAAAATGAAGGTGGTAGGTACCCCAAAGGGTAATTCCATTTATCTGAGACCTGAATTGCCTTGAGGCACTGCCTCTCAGTCTTCATGGACAGTAGAGAGTCTAGGGATAAATGTGCATCTAAATCCATACACCTAACTTAGGTGCTCCAGTAAACACTGAGTGTTAAGTGGCATAAACCTGAGCACAGTGAATTGTACAAATTCTCACTGATATTTAATTCAGTCCTGTCATAGACTGAGGTCATTGTAATAACAAAGTGAATTATAGTAATTTTTCCATAGACATACATATCAGATATCCTCAAGCAGTATTATGTATAATAATTAAACAGATACTAACCAAAATAGCATATTCAATTGGGCAAACAAGTATTGCAATATATGAGTATTGTTGATGGCATCAGAAGATTTTGTATGCATATTTATTTTTTAATTAAGAGAACAAGAAATACACACAAATTTTTAAATGAAGGCTTTTTTTTATTTCTAGCCTTTCTACAAAAGATTGTTTAAAATAAAATGATAGAAATTGCTGCTAGCTCCCCTTCTTATTCTGTTATGATTTGGCTTTAATCAACCAACAATACACCTTCTTATGTCTCAGCTTTTATTCAGTCTCTTTCAGTTCTCTATTGTTGTGCGACATAGGCCTAGATAATGGATTTAGGATTTTAGCACTGGACCAGTGCTGAAAAATGCACCCTGCAGCACGTTCAGTCTGTTGGAGACAGACACCGACTTAAAATAATTGATAATCTATCTCTGCTGGGTGATCCTTGTCTGAGGTACACTCACTGCTGTATTCTCACAGAGAGGGTGGATGACTGAAACAAAGTACTTGAAAAATGGCTTGGATTTCCATATGACACCCAAGAACAATATGACTTCTTAATGCAGTAAGAATTTTGTAGCTTGGCTTCAGTAAAAAATATCAATCACTTGTGATTGAAAAATGAATCTGTAAAGTTAACCTACACTGTCAAATTTGATTTATTCAGAGGTAAACAACATTCCAAGAGGATTTAGTGAGCCTGTGTTTGGCAAAGGGGTATGTTCAGGTTGTGGCACTACATAGATTGAATGTCCAAACATTTAAAAACTCTTTTATCATTGGACTGAATACAAAAATGACAGCCTTCATTTGGTGACCTTAGAATGTCCCTGCTATTTGTTATGGGCTCTCTGTATTTAGTTTAACCTTCCATCATGCTGGGGTTAAATAAATGACAAGTTGTTATTTTTCTGATTTTTAGATTAATATTGAGCCATTAAGCCATAAACATATTGAGCAAAATCTCAAGCCAGTGTAAATCAGTGTAGCTTCATTGTTTCCAGAGGAGCTTTACTGAATTGCATCAGCTGAAGAGCTATCCTGTTATTTGGAATAATACTGTATCTTGCTTTCCTACACAGCTTCTGGCTGGAACGTTTGATCTGTAAATCACAATATTGTCACTATATTTCTTATCCTAAGCTCTGCCTGCTCCTTCAAACATGTCTTTACTCTTACTTACAGCTGTTCTCCCCTTCTTTTCTTCACTTCTGAATATCTGGAAACCAAAAAACAACCGTGATATATATTGATATATACCAGAATTTTGGAGTAGTAAATCTAACTGTACTCTTATAAATGTGGAGCACATTTAAAAATAAAAATAATCAAGGCCTGAGGTCAATTTCTCCACTATATTTACACTTGCAATTACTGTAAGTGTGCATGCAAATGGGGTGACTGAATGCAAAACCAGTGAGATAGGTGTCTGTCTAAAATAGGCGGATGGTAATTACATGCAGAAATGTCAGGGAGCAATTGCACACAGACCTTTAGCCTCCCTTTCAGCTGAATTTAGCCTCTGAACTATTCCTTTTGCAGGCCACAGTGCTCCCCTATGATATAACTTATTGCCTTGAGCAAAGCAAGTGGACAGACAGATTCTGTCTTCTTTCATTGTTTATTTTTATTTGCAACAGGCACGTTGTCGCTGTTATAGTCAGGAGAAAAGTAGCAAAATAATTTACATACGGATATCCTTTTCTAAATCTCTAGCGCAACGTATTTTTGCATTCAGTATCTCCAAGCTTTTAGGTACTGTTTCCAACTAACCTGGCATTGTCTCAGATCACACAGAACCCATTACACTCTGATTGTATAAAAGCATATGCCTGGCCTGCTGCTCTGAAATTATAGCACTCACGTGGCTTTGGTCTTACGGTTCAGAGACTTGTGAAAGTGGGGTGTTTCAATCGGATGAGTGGCAGTAGTCTGCAGTTGTGCTGCTGTAAAAGCCGTTTAAAACAATTATATATAAAAATAAAATTGCTTTTGAAAAAAACCAGATTATTGTATAGATTTCATATTTGTGTGCTTTAAGCCATTAATATCATCCCATTGAACGAAAAAGCAAGTTAAATTGATGTATTTCCACTTTTTTCCTATGTTTTTACAATTATATCACAGTATTTTTGTTAAATAATGTGTATTTATGCTAAATTTAATTTTATCACTTTTATAAGCCTGTCAATACATAAACCAAATTTGCCTCTCAGAAAACCATGCTACAAGTTTCTGGTTTATTGTGTTTCTTCTTTCCCACCTTAGTTTTATTACAGAACCCATTCTTAGCTCCTTTTAAAATACTGTATAAGTTGAATGTCCAACAAAAATCTCTAAATCTATAAAGAAATACTTATCACAACATAACCAATATTTTTTTTAATGTAAAAACCTTTCACAGTAAAAATACATTAATACTGCTACAGAAAAAATAAGTTACTTCAAGGAAACTATTAAGCCTGGCTATCACACAGGTATAAGGCAGATAAAAGTACATAGTTTTGAATATGCTTCTGTGAGCTTTAAAGAGCGCACCAAATAGGTGGGTCCTTATGCTTGCCTGTGAAAAACAAGATTTAAATAATCACGTACTTATTAATGTTGTTACTTCTATGGGTTTTTATTTGAGTGGATCTGGTTCTGCATCTTCTCAAGTACTGTTCAGCAGGGAATCACTCTGTGTCACATCCAGTGATGTGACAGGGCTTGTTCTGTTGTCCTACTGGAAAGCCCCTTTGTAGATGTTAATCTCTACTTGAAGCAGTTGCCAGATGTCTCCGTGCCACCTGCTTGGTTCCCTGGGAAATAAATAAATTTACTTTCTGTTTCCCCAGTCAATCCACTTATTTTATTTATTTTTCATTCCGTCTAATATTCACACTCCTTAGCTGTCTACTCAGCACCATGATGGACAGCACTCAGTGCTCTTAAGACACACAGACTTCTAAAATACTCCAAAGACAGCAAAGCATTTTTTGAGGATTTTCCATATACTGGAGCCGATCTTAGCGTTGTCTATTCATGTGGGTCCTTAAAGTGGCTTTAGTCATGCAGTCTGATGCCAGGTGCTTCCAGCTAGAGGTTTCCGGGTATGGACAGAAGGTCTCATAGGGCAGCATGCTGCCTGGCTCTAGGAGCTGACCCTAGTTTCTTAAGAATACGCTTATTTTGCATATTTGTACAGTGTCATGTTATAGTTTTCATATTATCTGGGGAAGAAAATACATTTGAAAAAGTAACTATTGTTTTTTTGAATTTTTTTTTTCTGATGAGGTGACAAAAAATATATTTGCCAATAACGTGATATATTTCCCTGAGGTTCAGCTGTTCAGAGTTTTTTTTTCACTGTTGTTTAAAGAATAATACATCTCAATGTGCTGTTTATGAAAACTATGAGGTTGACTATAGGCAGGCATTGCAAGAAGATGGGTTTCTGGAAAGTACATAGGTTGTGCCATACAATTGCTGTTGGTGTCCTGTGCCTTTCATATGGAACAATAAGAACTAAGAAGAGACATCAAAATTCAGTTTTAATGTGACCTGAGCAAAGATTTGTATTGCAGTATTTCTTAAACAATGAGCGGATACTGTATTAATTTATTCTACCACCAAGTCCCTTTGCTCATTCTGTCATGTAAAATTATGCACAGAAATTCAATTATGGTTGCATTTCCTTTATCAGCTCTTGTGTAGGTGGCTGAGTTGAGCTGAGAGCCTGAACCATTCCAGGTAAGAAACACAGTCCACCATCACAAGTGGCAATGTTGAAGATATGTCATCGAGAGCATTAAAGAACTGACCAGCCACTCTCCCTGGAAACACTTCCACATACTTAGGAAGCTCACATTAAGATGCTTTTCTGTTGTAATCTCCAGACCCATTCAGTTAGTTTTCCAGCATGCAGGCAGTTGATTGTTCTGAATATTCATTTCTTGTTCTTCAGTGTATAGCTTTGAATTTAGTTATGTTGATATTTTGCATGGAGGGACCCAACATACTTGACTGTAACCGTGGTTTCCTGATCTCTGTGCTACCTGCCAATTTTATCAGACCATATGGCAGATGCAAATTTTAAACAGGCTCAAGCCCAATGCCAGGTTTACACAATAAAAACACTCTCATTCAGTAGTAAATCTTCACTGAAAACCACCTGTGTGTCCTGTCAGTTGGTCAGTTCTTAGCCCACGTAACTGCATAACTTGCCCTGTCCTAAACAAGACACAACTTATTTGGGTTACTATGTATATGTCAGTAGTCTAATATCTGTTCTTCATGTCTGTAACAATTTTGAAAAGTTCTCATGCTTGTTTCTTTTTGAAAACGAGTGTACTTTTCTCCATTTTTCGTCTTTCTCTCTGTGTCCTCTGCTAATCACTTCTGAAACCAGTTGCTTATTTCCACTGAATTTCATAAATAGTAGATATCAAATAGGATACCAAATACAGTAAAAGAAGGTATTTAATGTCTCAAGTGAAGAAAAAGGCCGCTCTGATTATACACACCTTAAAGACACCACAAACCCCATTTGGGAGAGATATTCATACAGTGGTTCCAATGCAGCTGGGGTCTGCACTTTCTTTGATAGCAGAGTCAACACTGGAGAAATCCATGGAAAAGTGTCTTCGTTTGGTTCAGATGATAAACAGATTATAAGGATTTTTACCACTATTCACAAATACAAAAATAAATCCATTCCATAAATTATTCTTTGGAATGCCCAGAGAGAGTGTGAAACAAATGTTGATATGGGAACGTAGGGTTCTGCAGAAAAATCTTTTCACATCAGTCTGGGAAGCACAGACAGTTTGCTCTCACTTGGCCCACACTTGACAGACTTGACAGATTTTTTGGCAAAGATAATGGAGCATCCATAGACAAGGGGAGAATCTCATCTATAGCAAACATAGCCACATTCTGCTAATATAGTTTGTATCTTCTGTGGTTGAGGTTGCAAGTGAGATGTTTCTGAAGTGCAGAATAAGCATGACAGCTATAAAGGCAGAAAGACTAAGAAGAAGCTGAAGATTTCAGAGTAGGCAGCACATGTCGTTGCCCATAAACCAGGCCAGGCAGATTAAAGGAAGAACTGCCCTGTTTATTTGTGTTGTCATATCTACCTGGTTCTTTTTATCACAGAATCATAGAATCACTAGTTTGGAAGGAATCCACTGGGTCATCGAGTCCAACCATTCCTAACACCCACTAAACCATTCCCCTCAGCACCTTGCCCACCCGTCCCTTAAACACCTCCAGGGAAGGTGACTCAACCACCTCCCTGGGCAGCCTCTGCCAGTGCCCAATGACCCTTTCTGTGGAAATTTTTTTCCTGATGTCCAGCCTGAACTTCCCCTGGCGGAGCTTGAGGCCACTCCCCCTTGTCCGGTCCCCTGTCACTTGGGACAAGAGCCCAGCTCCCCCCTCTCCACAACCTCCTTTCAGGTAGTTGTAGAGAGTAATAAGGTCTCCCCTCAGCCTCCTCTTCTCCAGGCTGAATAACCCCAGCTCTCTCAGCTGCTCCTCATAACACTTGTTCTCCAGCCCCCTCACCAGCTTCATTGCTCTTCTCTGGACACACTCCAGAGCCTCAACATCCTTGTGGTGAGGGGCCCAGAACTGAACACAGTACTCAAGGTGTGGTCTCACCAGAGCCGAGTACAGAAGGAGAATCACCTCCCTGGACCTGCTGGTGACACCGTTTCTGATACAAGCCAAGATGCCATTGGCCTTCTTGGCCACCTGGGCACATTGCTGGCTCGTGTTCAGTCGGCTGTCAACCAATACCCCCAGATCCTTCTCCTCTAGGCAGCTTTCTAGCCAGACTTCTCCTAGTCTATGGTATTGTAAGATGCTTAGAAGACTGTGTATAGTAATTTAGGTGTTTTAATTCTTTCATTTGCCATTTGTTTCTACAAGAAATAAATGTTCAAAATAAACCTCAAATTACAAAGCAGGCTGTTGCTTACCTTTGCTTGCAATATGTGTGGAGTATACAAATATCTAGTGTTGATGTTTCTCTGACTCTCCAAATTCTCATCTAGCAACCAAACTTTACATTAGGTAGTGTTGATGCAGAGGAGCCTTCTCATCTGTCCCCTGAAGAACAGAATTGAAAAGCCCCATAAAGCGCTTCAATATGCAACCTGTTACAGAAGACAAAGAGGAACAGAACTTTCCAAATACCTGTTCTAACTCGTGTGAATATCTGTGCTGTCTATACTGATTATTTTACCTCTTATTCTGTGGTCCTCTTATTTGTACTGGACATCAGCTGCTTACTGTAGAGTATTTTAAAACAACTCTTAAAACTTCTCCTGAAATTGCTGATGATTGGTTGAGCACAAAATCAATTAGAGTGGTAGTACAAAGTACTCAATACTCATTTCATTGTAGCTTTTCCAAATTATGTCTTTTGCTGTTGGGTTGGTTTGAACATATGTCCATAAATTTTGAAGGGATTATTTTCAATATTAGTTCTGTTTTTTTCAGCGTTATCTTAATTTTAGGATAAAAAACTATCACATCATTTCTAAACAGAATAAAGTGCCAGAAATTAGTGTAAATCTTGTTACATCAAAAAGAAAGAATTAAAAAAAAATATTTTCACCCAAAATAGAATCTACAAATAGTTAGTGGTGTTCAAATTCACTTCAGATCATCAGAACTATCCTCCCCTCCCATTTCCTCTCCTATATTTTGGATTTTTTTCTAACATTTGAGGGGAAAAAAATGGATTAAGGATTGATGAATAATCTTGGCTAAAGAAACTCAGCTGGCTAAAAAGGAAAGAAAACTCTGCTTCATTTTAGTGCAGAATGCTATTTCTTAGCTTCTGACTGAGTCCACAAAAACTGTAAGAATCAGAAATGGAATAAGTGTTTCATTATAAGAAATAACTACAAACACAGACCCAGAGTCCAGTATTCTAAAATGCAGCTACTGTAGCATTTTAATGGTCTTATTGAGACAGTTTTTATGACAGTATAGATCTCTTAATTTATAGTTAACTTTATCACATAATCTATATGTGCATACACAATGAGTCCAGTGTTTTCAACCCAGTCCCTCATGGACAGTAATCTGCATCACATAGCCACCACACATAATTCACCTAAACTGGCAGTCTTTCCTCAAAAGATTTTTGCTCAGACTTGACCTGTAGGAATAGAGGAGCTGAACTGCTTTCACTTCACTCACTTTCTCTTCACTCCCTTTAATCGTTGTTTAAAGTGTGGTGCACCCTGATTGAAGTTGAGGTCAGTGGCAGGCCAGAGCCCAAGGAAGGGAAGTTGTCTGAGCTTTTCCATTTGCCCTCTCAGGTTCTGGATGTGCAACCTCCCACACTGACAGACGTTTTCAATGCATAGACTCAAATGTGTTAAGAAATCTAAAATATTCTTTCTGGTTATCATACGTTGTCATAAATTCTTGTTCTGTGCATTGTTGTAAAGCAGGAGGAGAATAGTAAGCATTACAAAGCAGTTGCGCTCTACTTTGTAGTTAACGGAGTCAATAAATTAACAAAACCCTCATCCTTCACTGCTCAATCTGCACTTCATTACTCTATATGTAAGAATGCATAAAGTGTAACTTCTCGCCAAACATTGGCATGCCAGCATGTCGTATGCTCTACTAGAGGGTTACTATTGGATATGCCAGATCTTAAGTCCTCTCCTTCACACTTCTCCATCTCAAATTGCATAGACTATAAACACGACTCCACTCTACATGTATCTGGTGCAGGACATGCCGCTGGAGAGGAGGAAGAAAAAGGCCAGTGTGGTACCCAGGGGCTGTGTTTCTTAGTCATACCCTGGGCTAAAGAAGCATTAGGAGCCACCATCTCCCACCTAGTCAGATGTAGTAACTCTTCTACATTCTGCGTGAATGCATGGGCTGCATCCCTTATGTCCTCCCCAGTGGTTGGGATGCATATTTGCCCTTACTCATGTGACATGGGGTTTCATGCCTTGGCATCTTGGTTAAAAAGCCTTCTTCTGGACTGTGGAAAACAATAGGTATGCAGCTTCTAAAACATGACTGTAGAGTAACTAACCACAGCAGAGTGAGAGAAAGCCTCAGGGTTCAAGAGGAGACAGGACTGAATGGGAAACGCGAAGTGGTTGGTCTGCTGCTGAGGGACAGGCTGCAGAGTCACAGTACAGATTACAGACTCCTGAGCACACCTAGATTAAGCTCTGGTTAACATAACTCTACTTGCTTGTCATGTCACCTGGGATGGTAATGAAACATATGAGAAGCCCCCACACCTGCAGACAGATCTGGATCTATAACAACAACTGACAGAGTGTTCACGGCACCGTGCTGCTTTGGGGACCTCTTCCAAATGTTAACACGTCTATCAGGAAAGTCATACTCCAGTGTAAATGCTTTCTTTAGGGGTGCTTAATACGAGTCTAGAAGAGACATGAAGAAGGCAACAGTGTTTTTAGCTGAAGTAGCCTCCGTATAGATTATTCATGGAGAATATCAAGGAAAATCACATCCATCACAGATAACCTACCGAGTATTAAATGCATAAAGCAAACACCACGTTTGTTAGGTGCCAATTTTCATTTCTTATTGCTGGTTTTTTTTTTCAGTTAAGATAGTAGAATACAACATGGCCTTTAAAGGTCCTTTGGTCTAGCTTCGATTTCAACAAAAATTCTTCCATACTGTTTAGGAACTATGTACATTATAATCTTCAAAGCACAACAATGTAGCCCTGAAGTAAATAGTAACTCTCCCATTGACTTCAATAGAGCCACAGCTCTGGTTTGATTAAGCTTGCAGTGTTTGTCAAGTTTTAGGCTTTGTTGCTTTTTGTCAGAATATGCAAAATATATTAGAAGTGCAAGCTGATCAAATTAAAAACATTGTGTAGGTCTTTTTGTGTCTAAAATAAATGTGGACTGACATAATCTGACTTTTTCCAGACACAGACTGCACCACCATTCTATAGAATATTTACAAAACACTGGTTGATCAATATTGTAACAATTACAGAAAACGCATTGTAAATATGGTAAGTAAAGAGGCAACCAGATCATAAATTGAATGACTTTGTTTACTTGAATGGTCCCTGAGCAAATTGTTGTCCATGAGAAAAAAATCCATAATTTCAAGCCATTTTGCACAATTGACAGCCCCAGGAGAGGAAAAGATTAAGGAAAAGAAAGATTCCCTATCTTGATAATAGTGAAGACTCACTTGTTTTCCCTTTGCTTACCATCATTAACTTGAAACTGCAAACTTTATTATTCAATTACTGTATATCTCTGGTAAATTACCTTGAAATGTCTTGAAGTTTCAAAGCACTGTACAAACTAGATCTCATGTTACACAAGATTGTTGCCTAATATTGTACTTACCAAGCTTATGTATGGCAGGACCTAATACGCAGTGCTTTTCAACACACAAAAACAAACAGGAAAAGTGTAAATTTATTCCTAGTGTTGGGCAATTCATGGAGGTTCTCTCCAGGCTGGAAACGTCATTGCTTTCAGTTGACAGAGAAACAGAGAGAGTCTCTGCAGAACGCTGCCTGGCTGCTGGAGGAAACACAGGACGTGTGTGCATCTAAAATAGATGCCCAAACTAGGCCAGACAAAGATAGGACAAAATCCTCGCAAAATTTAATATGGAAGAAACGTTTGCACCCTGTAAGTTTTCTTAAAGTAAAACTCAAGTTGCGTTTATCAAATCTACTGATATCAGAGGGGATACACAAGTGGATAGCATTTGAGAATCTGACCAATTCCACCATAAGAATCGAATCAGATTAAGTTCATTATTCTAAATGTCACTTTTAATATAGAAAAAATAAAAAGAACTTGAGAGTGCCTGCATGACAATAACTCCTATGAAAGGGTAATGAGACAAAGGTAAAAAGACAAAGACAGTCTAAATAAGTTCAATTAGCAGAGAACAGTGAACAGACATGATGATGGAAATACAAAAGAGAGAAAAACACCTATTGGACAGTTGTTTTGCTTGGGAAGAGTTTACTTACTTTAACAGAGATTAATCCCAATAGGCTTTTATGTGATCCGTGTAAGATTATTTAAAATTATTGTACGGGGAAAAAAACATCATAACATAAAGCACATAACTCGACAGTTGTCACCCTTTAGTGTAGTAGCTTTGTTTTGCTTGCATGTTGCTTCTCTTCCTCCACGCTTACTTTCCAGGATAACGACAAAAGTGGTAGAACTTATTTCAGTACAGATAGGTTTCTTCAGCTATCTTTAGTCTTGCTAGAGTGGCTGACATTACCAAAGAAGCAATGACTTCAGTTCAGAGACTAGCTGCCTAAATATGTTATATTTTTGGTATGCCAGAATGTCCCCTATGACTCCTACACCTCTTGATTATAACTTTTTTTCTTTTTAATGAAGAGTGTCCTGTCTTCTAGCTGCTCTCCTCAATGCCTACCAGTTGTGCTACTGTTATTATTACACCATCTCACATCATCTACAGGAACTTGTGAATAGTGACAGAATAAAATAATTATAATGATATTTACCACTATAATTTCTCTCATTTTTCTCTTACACCTAAAATAAGATTCCACACTATTGTGGCAAACTGAGAAAATTGTCATATTAGATTGCTGGGTAGTAGTGAAGGATGCTTTGTATCTGGCTATTTATTATATTATGCCCCAAACAGTAGCTTAACAATATTTGCACAGTATTAAGGAAAAAAGGGGAAAGCTAGGTAAAAGGTATATTACTTTCTGTTATTTGTATTTATTAGTTCCATATAGTTTCCATCATTCTATGAGAAAGTGATTGATTAAGATTAGTGGATTATTAAGCATCAATATACAAAAAGGGTAATACAGATTCCCCTTTGAGAAACAATGATTCTTATGATGAGTTCTTTATTTTAAGCCAGATGCTTAGATTATAAGCGATACATTTCTCATTGTAATGCCTATGGCATAGTTTGCATATAATGCTGATAGAAAAGTCTACCATATTGCTCTGATGAATCTAACCTACAAATCAGTTTCCCAGAAATGAGAATTAATAGAACAAGCAATAACATCCTAATTTCTGCACGACAGCTAGAGTAACACTTAAAAACATTCTGCATTACCAGACAAATACACCATTCATTTTCACAAATGGAGTCTGTTTCAATTCTCAGCTGTTGGATGATGATTTGACTTGGAGCAAAGGCAGCGTAATTGGGTAACAGCTGAAATGTGCTTTGTCGTAAAGGGTTGAAAGATCCATTGCTGGATTTCCAGGAGTGTGAATTACAATTCCAATAATATCAGAAGCAACTAATTCTATTCTTTAGAAGTGAGGACATAAAAGAATTTTTAGGTTTTCTTATTTCAAGCTTTAATTGAGGCCTGGGTTGTAACTCATTTTCGTCCCTGAATGGGTGGTAAAAACATACACAGTAGGTAATTCACACTACCTCAAAAACTGTTAGTGCCATAAGAAGACTAATCAGGGTAAGCTTCCAGTAGCAAATTATCAGCTACAAATTAAAACCTTGTCGCATGTCTGCTAAAATCAAACTTTTTTTCCCCTGCTAACATACATTTGTCTAGATTAGTAACTGCTGGATTACTACAGGATATGAAGAATAGGGAGTGGTTTCAGCAAACCTTGAAAGCACTACATTTCAGAAGTGAACAGAACACAGTTTTAAACTTTTGCTTCTGCTTGACTAACACATTTACTTCAGTTTTAAAATCTAGTATTTTTTTTAAACTATGTCAGGGAAAATTTTTTTGAATTAACGTATTTGTTTTCTTTAATTTTTAATGTATCATCCCAGTCTATGTACTAAGGGAAAATACACATACATTTGCCAAAGAACCACTGTTGTGGATATGTATTCAGGAAGCAACTTAACCCCACCTACCATTTAAGCCCTTTTCCCTTTATAGGGCCACTTTAAAGAATAGTCTGTGTCTATCATCAGGAGCCCCAAATTCTCTGAAATTTCTGGGCAGTTTACATACCTAGCAGACAGTTTCAGTCCCATTGTGATAAGTCATTTGGTCTCTAAATCTTTCTAATTTTCTGTTTAGTTTGTCGTAGAATACTGGCTTCGCATCAGGTTTGAAGCCTAAAGAAAATATGGTACTTCAGTCCCATCAATAAGGAAATGAAGCGTAGAAGAGAGGGAAGTGATCAAGTCAAGGGCCAAGTGGCATGTGTAATATCAAATGTTGCCATTTTGACCTTTTACCTCTGAATATCTTTTCCAAAAACATCCTGTTTAATAAGAAGTAGTGAGGGAACACATGACTATTTGAACGTTCTTATCCAGGTTAATCTTACTGTCCTTTTTCCTAGTCCACGAGTTTCTTAAAAGTTCAAGAAATATTTGCACGCTATGTTTGTGTTGGTGGAAGAGGTTTTTTGATATTAAGAACAGTGATTTTTACGAATCACAGGAGACTTGGTCTTTGCCTTAATCTCTTCAAGTAGAGTCAGTTCATGGTGTGTGTTTGTTTGGTATCGGTGTTTAGGTTAAAAGAATGGTGATCCCTGAAAGAGAGGATTATCTTGTACTCTTTGCAAGAGCCTTATTTATGGATTGCTGAATACATAATGTGAACAGACACGTTACAGTCAGAAAGTGTCCTGAATATATTTCCCAAATGCTTATTACATCCTCTGAATTCTGTTTCATAGACCCTAAATTACACAAAATGCTTCAGCCTAAGATTAACTACAAATGGTCTGTTCACTATTTAGCTTTAACTGGGGCCATGTGGTGTAAGTCGTGCTATAAGTAATCATGATGGACCACTTTGGAGTATTGTGATAAAAGAAATTTGACAACTGCAACATTTGCACTTTGTCCATAGCCTAATCAGGAAAAAAAATTTCTCATTTATACATGTATCTGTCGTATTCAACCCCAGCTGGCACCTGAGAACCACGCAGCTAATCACTCACTCTCCTCCAGTGGGATTGATAGAGAATCAGAGAAGTGAAAGTGAGAAAACATGAGGATTGAGATAAAGACAGTTTAAACAGTAAAGGAAAAGCCAAGTATGCAAGCAAAGCAAAATAGGAAATTCATTCACTACCTCCCATCAGCAGGCAGGTGTTCAGCCATCTCCAGGAATTCAAGGCTCCATCACACATAACAGTTACTTGGGGAGACAAAACACCCTAACTTTGAACATTCTCCACCTGCCTTCTTCATCCCTCAGCTTTGTATGCAGAGATCGACCTCATATAGTATGGAGTATCCCTTTGGTCAGTTAGGGCTGACTGTCCCAGCCGTGTCTCCTCCCAGGTACTCGGGCACCCTCAGCCTACCGGTGTAGCCGTGCAAGAAGTAGAAAAGGCTTTGACTCTGCATAAGCACTGCTCAGCAGTGACTATCATTCCTGTGTTATCAACATTATTTTCAGCACAAATCTAAAACAGAGCCCCACACTAGCTCCTCTGAAGAAAATTAACTCTATCACAGCCAAAATCAGCACAGTATCATGCATGGAAGCTTTTTGTTGTGCATTTTATATTTTCAAGTGCTTTATGTTGTTCCTCATAGCAAAAAAAAAACACACAAACCCTCAGTATGCAGCTTATTGTACTCTTTGTTCCTCTTTGTCTGGGAGCAGGTAGCACTGTGTAATTCCATGACAATGAAGGGTATGCTATACTTAATTGGGTCAAAGACAACCTGAGCCAAATTAAATGAATTTGTTATGTCTGTATATTTCCAAATCCTTCTGTTAATTAAGCTTCGTAAGTGTTAGGACTTTTCATCAAAGTAGTTATCTTCTTGCATCAGGGTTTGGGTGAGTCCCAGACTATCAAGGTAATGCACAATACTTCTATTTTTGAGGTTCCTAAGTGTTCCTCATATGTGTTAAGTTATACACGAATGCTCATTACATCTACCAAGATAACTGTTTGATGTGTTACTCAATAGATGAAACGTAAAACTGTTCTTTAAAAAAAATCAGCAAAACTGCTTGGAGGAACAACAAATTCATACATCAGCCCATTCTTTATGTTCTAAAGTGCAATTTACAGGACTGAACTAAAGCAAATGTCATACCTTTAATTTCGTAAAAAGTTATGTACAAGTCTATTATTCAAAATAATCACATAACTGGGAAATTCACTGAACAGCTACCTTTCTGCTCAGCAGGGTGCCATTTTATAGACTTTAAAATTCACTAAGTTCAAGCAGCTTTCCTTCTCAATAATACATGTGCTAAATATGTCACATTAAAAGTGCTTTTGGCATGTAAATGATCCGTTTTCACACAGAAATGCTTTTAAAAGAATCTGAGCTCACTTTTTTGGAAATTATAAGTGCATTGAATTTCATTGTCCTACAGAACCATGTAGAGTTGATCGAAGTGAACTACAATGACAAACCAACCCTTGTCAGCCCTTATATTTATGTATCATTTGAGCTGTCAGAAGTATATATAGTTGCATTTTCTTCTACATATTTTCTACTCAGTTCAAAAAATAATAAAAAATGATGTAAGGAGGGGGAGGTGAGTTTGCTTTTGTAGGCCTAAGTGCTCACAAGCACTTCTGTATATAAAAAGTTAACATTTCACTGGAAGACTTGCAACATGTTAAACTGATTTCCTAAGCTTGTTAATTTTTTCTTAGAACTCAGCAGTACTTCTACGACTGCTTTAATGTTGAAAGATAAGTCAAATGTTTTACCGGTGATTTAGGATGCTTATCCTCCAAAGAACGAATTCTGAATTCTTATGCATAATATGAATAAAACTGAAAGTATAATCTCTCTCTCTCACTGCTTCATTATACTGCTGCAAGCTGAAAAAATCCTCCATACTCTGTGTACTGCAGAGTGAGATTCTTTCATGATAAATTGATTTGCACTTATTTCCATTCTCTCTAACTCCATGTAAGGGACCTTAATAATGTCAGACATATCCTGCTTTTAAAAATCTTTTGTTCTTCTTCATTAGAATAAGTAAAGCAACTTGAATGCTGTTTGGAAGTCATTATGTTATTATTTTGGTTACCTCTAAAACAGTTCATGGCTTGAGGGTTCCCAGTGCTACTTACTTGAGAAAACAAAGTGTCAAAAGTGTTCAATTCTTATTTTAAACACAGAAAAAATACTTGTGAGTGTACTCAAAATTATTAAACTGGCAAGACTTGGTTTCAGGGAAGAAAGAAAACAAAAGAAGGAAGAAAACATATATGTTAGTTTGCAAGGTCCAAAAAGAAATGAAGTAGAATTCTTTAACTCAATAGAGTCATCATTTGTTGGAAACTCTATGCAGACATGTAGTAGAGATCACTGTGGACAGGCATTAATCCTGGGTGCCAGAATCTATGTGGAAGGAAAGCTGAAGACCATTACTCTTTTTTTTTCACTTGTCCATGGGTGCAACTCCAAAGTCAATCTGTAGCTCTGAGCTGGATGTAGAATTCCATTTAATTCTCTTTCCAAAAGTGAGATGCATCTTGATTACATGTTATCCATACATAGGTGAGTATCTTGCATTTCTGCTCCGTGTAATTCACTGTGTAAATAGAAATTTAGACTCATGTTTCTCCTCTTTCTTGGAGACATTCCTTGTTTATTAAAATTTATCTGAACTGAGAATACAACTCGAACCTTTGAACTTAAATATCTGACAGAAAGAGCTCCACAAGGACTCAAGCACAGGTTCTCCATCCTAGTACTGGCTGTTTGTTGGCTGGTTATGAGCAGCCACCTGCTCAAGGAAGTCTGCCTCTGGAGAAACAATTGGCCAAAGTGTCCAGACAGTTGTCCATTTTACTATGGCAATGTGTTTGCTAGATTTCAGTAGACATTTTAAACATTCAGGGTTCTCATATTAACTATTGTAGATTTTTTTCTTACTGAGCATCAGATTGCTAGATTTCAACATGCTTTTGTAATAGCATTTAATAATGAGGAAAGGTATTTCATTGAGTTGTCCAATGTTTGCTCTACTATCTTTCAGCCTTGTATAATCATTTTAACATCAGCCATAACCTTGTCTTCCACTAAAACATGAGAAGAAATGCAAAGCACGTTAACCTACTTAATCCTGGTTTTCCATCAACAAATCCTTAACTGATGTTTCTTTAGGATTTGTGTCTGAAGTGACAATGTCCACATATTCGTATCTCCTAAAAATAGATAAACTGCTACTTAAAGAAATTCTTTTCAACTTCTATTCAAGAAAATAAAACAAAACTGCTAAAGAATTACCTCTAAATATGTCTGAAGATATTCATAGCACAAAAACCCACTAAGATATCCTGAAATGTAAGGTAATTTCTTCAAAAATGGTGCTCTTATATGGAAGGTATTTAGTAGTTCTCACAGCTATAACTCAGTATGGGATATTTCTTACAGCTCATATATATGATCTCATATACCCTATGGAAATATCATACAGAATAAATAACAGAGATGCAGCCAGTAGGAGTCTGCAGAAGTTGAATTAACTTCCTTAGAAATTAATCTAAAAGCTGATAGTCTTTAGCAAGTAACTGGACCTTTTTGTCTATTTTTTTTTAATATTGTGACAAAATATTTTTCCACAAATCCTGTTTCATTTTTTATTTCATGGGGGTAAGCAGGTTCTAAAAAGATAGATTGTAATTTTAAATACATTTTGTAGAACTTTTTATAAGGGTTTGCTAATCCAGCTCAGAATTGGTGTCAATAAGAAGCACTTTGCTTAATATAGTTCTGACTTCATACACATTTTATCTAACTTTGTATGTGGCATTCAAAGCCATTTATGGGAATTTTTGGATTACTGACATTTTTAGGCTTTTAGATGTTGTGAATACAACACTGAAAATACTGATTTACTTTTTAACTTTCTGAGTTACGTTTTCAAAAAAAGAAAGCACCTAACTTTGAACATAAAAGAAATCTCGGTCTCATTAAGTCAACAGGAATGCTCTCCTTAACTTCAAAGGAGACCATGATTTCATCCAACACACCTAACAGTTCCATAAAACACACAATGAAAATGACTGTTCAATACTGGCAGGCAGAGTATGCATTTTGTACGCATCTCAGTGAAGAAAAAGCACCAGCATTCTGACTTATTTACTAATGTATGCTAGCCAAAAATTAAGAGGGGGGAAAAAATTGAGAGACATTGTGCCATAAGTAGTAAGTATACACTGCCTCTATTTAAAAGAAGACTTAAAATCTAAGCTATGAAATTACATTTATGTTATTTTGAGTATTCACTTATTTACTGGCTATGAGGTGTGGTGCATAATTTTTCTTAGTGGAGGAAGAGTCTTCAAGGTGCATAGGTGAAATACGCACACCGGCAGCAAGCATCCTGATGAGCTCAAAGCTGAAAACACTCCAATATAGGTTCTGCACAAGTACAATAAATTCAGTCACCTAAGGTTAAGTGAGTTAATGCATATTCTGTTAGGCATTTTCCTGATGATAAAAACAAGTCTAAAGCCATACCCTGAAAGCAAACTGCAAGAGGAAAAAGAATAGACATACGCATTTTAGTGAAATTTAATGCTGATAAGAGTACTTTAAAACGTATACCTTAGCTTAAATTGGAAGTGAAAGAAAAGACTTGAGAGTGGTAATTTCAAGGATGTAGAAAAAAAATCTGTAGAAATCTTTTGTGTTATATAGAAACAAAGAATCAAAACTCACCAGAAAGCTAATGCTTTCCCTCATTGGGTCTGACGATATCACACTTTCCTCATTGTCAAGAATAGCTTTCTGATAATGTAGGAATAGTTTGAGAGGATTAATGGAATTCATAGTGTTGCTGACCTTCTGGAACTAAATTTTACAGCTCTGCTCATGTGTCTGAAGCTCTTAATTGCATGTAAACAATTTCCTTTTCATAAGAAAATGTTTTCAAACCCCTGGTGAATTATAATAATCTTTATCTGATAATATTTTCTGATCTGAAAACTGGTAGGGGTTTGCATAGTTCTTGATTTCAGTTCAGTCCTTACATTAGTATTTCAACCTTCCTTTCTCACTGAGAAAGAGATCTAATGCTTCCATATTTTTACCTTTACACCAGAAGTGTCCTCTGCTTATGAAAATCTTTTTTACAGAATATGTCTGATACCAGGATAATAGCAAAAAGGGCTTCAGAATGATGATACGATTAATTATGCTCCTGAATCTTACAAAAACTGGAAAAAAAAGTGTTGTAAATGGTGACCAGAGATTTTATGGCAATGTCTTTGTAGGCCAAGATTTGTTCTTCAGTCCAAATAATGTGCTGACTGTGTTGTCACTGCATTCTCACCAGATGTATTAGTATATGTTCATTCTGTCCCTGCATCTCTTCGTCTGTGTATGGCCTGTATTTCCATGTTTAATCTCCCTATCTGAACCTAGTTCATTTATAGCTGGGAGGAATTTTCACTCTTTCTCAGCTGTTAGGTATCGCAGTCTATCTAAGCCGTGCTGTCTGCTTACATGAGCGCTGCTAGGCTGTTTCAGCAGAAGTCAAACAGGTTACTTCAAACCACTGGTGAATCACAAAGTGTGGTTTAAGCTAACGTGTTTGTTTTCATGTGGGAAAGGACAAGAAGTGCTGAGATTCAGGTCTCACATCACAGATGGTGAAAGCCAAGAACAGAGTCCACATTCCTCCTTCTGTTGTGTTACTTAACTCTCACTCAGCTCAGCTCCTACTATGCATTAGTGTTTGATGTTCAGGTGATTCCCAGGGGCACTTAAAGGACAGATTGAACATCACTGCAGTTAAGTGAGTAGATATAGGTCTTTTAAGTCTTTTTGATATTTTACAATAAGAATATAAAAAAGATGCTGATATATATATATATATATCTCCTGCTAGCATTAAAAGCCAACAAGTCTCCAAAACAGAGTATAAAGAACCAAAAAGGCCATTGTTAGGCAAAGGCACATAATTAATAGTGTATTACATTTTTCACTTGAGAAGAGAATCAAGGAATACTCAATATTCTTAAAATTACGGAATTTACATTTTGAGGATAAAATTAATTTTCCAGTCCTTACAATAGTGTTTTCAGGAATACTGCAGAAAATGGTGTTGGTACTTCCATGGACTGTGTTATCATATGTGAAGAGTGTTTTATGTGCCTGTGGTATGGAGAAACTCTTTGAAATTGCTTAAACCACTGCAATAACCCTCTTTATTTTGGGGTTTGGAGAGTCAAGAACTGCCATGGAGGTAGTCTGGAACATTCTACAAAATTAGTATTTGCGCAGCACCTACTCACTTGGACCACAGCTTCCTCCAGGTTCTGTTTTTGTAGGTTTTGACGTTGAGGATCCTAGTCTTTGACTACTACAGTATAATAACTGCTAGTGATGGCTAGACAGTGTCTGGCTGAATATTCACAAGAAGCAATGGCTTAACTTAGGATGGCTGTGGTGTTTCCCACTGCCTCATGTCAGGGCTTCTCCTCTTCTAGGTGTTCCTGTCTCAGCTGTGAAAGACAACCCATCTGCTCACACCACAGTTGTTCCACTGTAGTTCAAATATTTGTGTGTCAAATTGCATTAGTCTGGATTTGGGGTACTTTAATATTCTGGGATTTGCCAGGCAACTGCGGATGCTCAGTGGATGGTTGAGTATTATAGAAAGCATATGTTCGTCTCCGAGGTGCAATCATATAGTCATCTCTGAGAGCTACTGAGAGAGGGGTAGGAGAACTTACACGTCCCAGGATAAACAATTTCCACTCCTGACACAACTGTGGATCAGAACTGCTTTACACAATGAATACAAGTGAACTCAGCTCATTGTTTTTCAGGTGCTACAGTGACTGGCGATATGGCCCACACTACTTGCATTTGATGAGTATCCTAACATACTTCAGCAATAACATAATTTGTCAAGCTTGCAGTTCCATCTGAATTTGAGTAATTCCATAGTCCTAAAACTTAGGATATAGTGTCTTTCTGTTTGAAAAAGTTTAGCAGGTTTTTATTTATTAGAAACATAAGCTGCACTCTGTCTCAGCAGTGTCAAATTTTAGTAATATTGAGGAAAATTCCATATGGAAAACACAAAGAAATAATGAGATACCTAATGGGACTTCAAATACACTCTTTTAATGTAGACATAGTTTCACATTTTAAGATTCTTTGTTTTGTTCTTACAAGGTTTGAAAATGTAGTTTGAATATATTTTGAGAAAGGGTGTGAAAAACAAGAGATTACACAATGTTTTTGTTTACTATGCAACTCCCTCCACACAGACACATTCAATTAGTAAGTGCACTAAATATTTTCTGGTGCGCCTGTTTTGCCTGCTTTCTGTTTGCTGCTTACAACATAATGACATCTGCTGGAAGAGGTCACTAGTAAAAAGGTGTTAGCAACTGAGAGAGAACTTGAAATGCAATCTGGGTAAACGTATGTTTGACTCTGTACCAGTCATCACCTAAATGTGTATTTACAGCAGATAGATAAGCAGGTGAAAACACTATAAAATAGTACTAACTAAAATGTATTTTAAAAGTGATATTTAAAACCATAAGACATTAAGAAAAACCTCTGCTGAACTTAAAGGGATAGGAATATAATCCAAAATGAAGTTATACTGATCTGACTCATTTCAGAGTAGACTTGATCAGCAAAACCTGGTTTCTTTCACTTGAAATATCTTGGGTTCAACACTGCCACTTAACCCAAGGAAGAGCTACAGTGGAGTTTGCATGAATTCCTAGGAATTCCTCTCAGTTCTGGTGCAGACTGTTTCTACGTTAGCAAGCAGTTTGACACAATACCTGTTAATTGGTAGATTAATACTCTTGGAACTGAGGCCCTTCCCGTCTCTATTACATGTATTTCAAGGAATTTACACCAGATTACATTTTGTCTGGTTATCGGATCAAACATCTCTGGTATACAGATGGTTTGAGGTGCTCTGGAAGGAAAAAACACTGTGTTGACGAGGGAAAGCTTATGGTGTTGCAGCCCCCAGCCCTGACATGAAGTTTGCCTAGGATGCATTGGAGTAGAACTGATGGTTTATTTTCCCCTAAAAGAATCTTAGGTCAGCAAAATCATCCTGTGAAGCAAATCAGCGTGTGATGAATGGATTATGATCAAGGCATTTAGGTAACCAGAAGTTTAACTTCAAAACTCGCTGTTTTTCTGAATCATGAAGCTAATGTAGGCTTACCTTTAGAAACTGAGTCTCAGAACAAAATACAGTTCACTTGAACTGACTGTGAAATATCAGTAACTTACCAGCTTGTAGGACATTCAATAACTGCTTTTAATAGGTTCAGAAGAAAAACAAATATGAAATATCCTAAAAAGCTGAAGTTGTCCTTTTCATGTTTTCTTGTTTGGGTTTATTTCTGGATACTTCTCGCAATAACCTGACTTTTTGAATTATTTGAAAGGAGATGAAATAAAGTAGCTCATGTTACAACATGGATCTAATTCTTGATTCGAACACAAAATGCAGTTTTCTTCCGTTACTTTCTTTTTTCTTCTGATATTATTTTTATTCTAATTTTATCATTCATGTGGAAGAATTGTCATTTAACCTTAAGTGTCAAAGATGTGTAATTTCTGTGCCTGTAATCTCTAAGAGGTTAAAGTGAAGAGTGAAGCGTTAGGCTGCCGATTTAGGTGCCATCTGAAGTTAGAAAGTTTACTTACTCCATTTACCACTAATATACTGGTGTACCAGTTCTGCACATTAGTTCTTCTCTCTGCCGCTGAAAACATGTCATATTCCCTGGTTTTTTTTTCATACCTATGTGCATCAGTGGTCTGTTCAACTGACAATTACTACCATAGGTCTCTAAAAGTTTCAGTCTGTATTTTGAGGTATCCCAAACTCTTTAATCTAGTCAGGTCTGAGCAATGGACTTCTCTTTGGTGGTCTTCAAATGACTTATCAGTTTTTTGCACCCCAGTGATGTGGCTTATTTACATTCAACTTTACATACATTCATACATTACTTAAAGGACTTTACGATTTCTGGGGCACTTAGCAGTGACACAGAAGAGTTTCCAACCTCAGGCCACAGAACTACTCCAGAAGAATCAGCAGGGTGTATTTCAGCCCAATAGCTAACTTCATCTTCATAATGCATCTACGGGAATTCTTCATCAGAGGAAATGAGAGCTTTTGCCAAATAGCATATACCTTAACATATTCCAAGTCACGATGTGGGTTATACAGAGACATAATCAACCCATAACTGGGTGGAGGCAGTACCCTTTTTTTTTCTGGGGGAAAAAAGTCCCTATACTCCAAGAAAAGAAACAAGAAATGATCCATTTTTCCAACAATGGCTGAGTCATACTGCTGTTCTGAGATAGCAGAATAGCTTGTAAGAGTCAGTAGCAGAAGCAATTTGTCCAAGTAAGTCCCTTTAGCTGGAAAGCAAAGGCTGTTTCTAAGACTACTTAACTCTTCTGACTTCATGCTGTCAATCAACACTAAGATGTGTTTATGTTAAAACTTCGAAAAATTCAACAATATACAAGCAGGATGGAATTCATATTTAACAAAAGAGTGAATTTAATAGCAGAGCTGTAGATAAAACATTAGAGGTCAAAAATACACAGAAGTACAATAAACACCACAGTGATACAGGAAACAGTATAATGAACAGAATAAACACTGTACTAGCAGTTGAAGAGTAGTAAACACTACTGAGATATTAATCAAGAGGGAATGTGGTTTATGGCTGGATTTGCCTTGAGACAGAGTAAGATATAAACCAATTTATGTAATATATTTTTGTTTCTAATATTTTCAAAGCTACCAAAATGAATATTTAATAAAACAATTAAAGACTTACCCTTTCTGATGTGATAAGAAAGAAACAAAGGCTCATTGCTAATAGTTCATCTTTGTGGGAATACTTATCATTATTTTGACATGAAGCCTGAATTGTTATTGAAAGCAAATAGAGAAACAAGGTCTCAAAGCTTTTGGATTTTTCTTTTATTTCTGTCATTGTCACTGCGTGTTCTATGGCAATGAAACAGCTGATAAATTAAGGCTCACGGATTCAGATAATCTCTAATGTTCCTTATCAGAATATCTTTTTCTTTATGAAAATATGCAAAATATACATTTAATTTCCCCATGTTCTTATATATGGACTTCAAATTTTTCGATGTCCTGGACTTGGAGGGATTTAACTGGCTGAAAAACTAGGTGCTTTGAGTCTGTACTTCCTTTTCTACTCCTTATCAGTCTTTTACAGAAGCTTTTTCCCTAAGGACTTGTTTTCACTCAGGGAGAAATGTACAACCCTAAGGGAAAAAAAACAAGACTAAAAAAACCCCCTACAAAACAGGACTTTTTCCCTCTTACAGAATTCAGGGACAGGAAATCTCTGAAACAATACTTAAATAATACCAACCCTCAGCAGCACACAGCTGTCTGTGTTTAAAGAGCTGCAGGAAATGAATCAGCGTCTAAGTAAAGCTAAGCATTTCCAAAGGCCAGAGGATGGAAAGTCTTTCCATAGTGGAAGGTATCACTTAGAAGGTCGAGTGGCACACCAATTTTGCAAAATGGCCTTCATCCTTTTACTTTAGGAGCCACCTAAAATATTTTTAAGGCAGCTAGGGATGCCACAAAAGCCTTTGTGAGCAACTGGTCTAAACTTATTGCACAAATAAAGCCAAGTCATCTAAAAGAGTTGCTGGTGTGAGATGACACTTATGCTGATTTTACATACCATTAGGAGAAGGAAGCAACAGAAAATCAACACCAGATAAATCCAAGAAAACGCTGTCTAAAATAAGCAATCCAGATTTTACACAGGTACTTTAAATGACACAAATAGACTTAACCTAGAGGTTTAGCCTTCAAAACACAGGACATAACTTTCATCAGACTTAATTCTCTCTTTCCTAACTGGGCAGCAAAGATGCCAAAATGGTAATTCCATGTTTGTGATTTTTGTTCACAGCTCCTTATAAAACTTAAAAGTTAATGGAAGAAATAGCCAGGATTAGAGACAAGAAAGAGACTTCTTTTAGTTTTGGAGAAAGTAATCTTAGATACATGGTCGTATGTATTATAAAAATAAACATGCCAGCACACATTTGGAACCCGGTATGATTATTTTCTTCCCAATAAGACAGTATCTTAGAAGGAGTATAATATATGACAGTCGTTAGCAAGCAGAGAAGTCCATTTTTCTTTACTAGTAATATCCTTTCACCTCATTATAAAACAAGAGTTGTCATACCAAAAATGAAGACTTGTCAACAGTGTGGGGAAAATCCTTTTTAATTACGGTATGAATAAACCTTTGGGATTATAAGAAATGGGGAAGAGAGACTTGATAACCAAAAGAATTACAGGCAATTCGGGAATCAAATCTTCTATTTTCATTTGTTGCCTTTTCTATGTGTTTCTATTTTAAGAACAATCAAAAGATTTGTTGGTAAGTGGATGTGCATGATAGACTCTTTTTAAGTATTTCCATTGTTATTACCATGTATGCAGCAGCCCTGAAGCAAGCTCTGAAATAAGTATGTTTGGCTACTGACTGACCCTTAAATCTTTGCTGAAGTCTGGAACTGAAGTCATTCATCAGGGAAGAAATACTCAAATTAGGTTAAAAATCATAAGTATAAACTATTATCTTTCAATATATAGTTTTGAATATTGGAACCGTTGCCTTTATGCTTCAGCAGGTCCTTAGGTGCTTTGATAAGATATGAAACATACAATAAAAAGAGTACTACTATTAAGTAAACTTATAGAAGGAAAAAAGCTGTTGAAAGATAATTGATTTTAAAATGTTTGTCACTGCTAAGGATGTGTTTACTAAGTGGAATGTTATTTTACCTCTTCTGTTTCAGGCACGAATTATTCAGCGTTACTAAAACTACATTGAATAAATAAAAATTAGTCATAATTAATAATAGGGCACTTACAACAACAGAAGTACAAAATTGCCATTAGTTTCTCAATATGAACATACTGATTTTATTATGCTCCATTAGTATTTTATCTTAGTCCTCTCGGTATTCCTCCTTCAGAGAAGTCTATAGCATAAATGGGCCACATTAATATCCCATTTCCTTCTGAGCCAGTGCAACTGCACTATAGTTAGCTACTATAGTGCACTATAGTGAACTACTTTCACTAGTAGTTTCTAGGCATAATTTTTTCATTCTTAATAATTTTATAGTAAGTAAATTAGTAAGTAAACAATGTATAATAATTAAAGAATTTTATTACTAACTGAAAATATAATTTAAATATAATGTAAATATAAATCAAATAATCTATGATAATTTTTGGTATATTTTCCTCTTAGGGAGTCCTACCTAATAACAATAATATGATTTCTACAATATTTAGGTGTATGATTTAGCAATAAATATTAAAATGTGAATGAAGTACAAGCACTAAGCAGCATACAAAGAGTAAAATCAAATTAGTTTTCCAAACACTGAATTTGTCATAGAAACCTGAGACCATGTGCATATATTAAGACTATCTGTTAAGAGAAAACATTACATCAAAGGCCTCAAAACTTCAAAACCAGCCTATTTTAACATTTGAATTCACTTGTTTCTAAATTCAGTTTTTACTGTGCTGAGATATCCCGGCTGCATACAGCAAGCATACAGAAACATAGTCTTCCTTCAGATTGGGGAAGTTTTTTATCATATTGAAGGCTATGTTCACCTTCCCCCTGTAATAATTTTCCTTTGCTTGTATTCAGGAGTCTGGACCTTTAAATTCCACAAAACCAAGGAACCAAGAGCCCTGCAGTGGCTATTTTTAGGTTTTGGACTCCTTGTTGTATTTTCCTTTCTATTAGGTTGTAAGACACTGCTAGCTTTTGACTTTTCTGTTTATTAGTTTTATTTTCATTTCTTATTTCAGGAGATCCGACAGTCTTTCTTATGGGTTCAAAATATTTTACTTCATTTCTCAGAGCACTAAAGAATTGAGGAAAAGTTGAGAATGATATTTTCAAATATAGTCTGCAAGTCTGGATATTGAGTTGAGAAAATGTCTAAACAGAGATATCCTATACCTGATTTTTTCATAGACATTTAACTAATCCAGCTCAACGTTATTAGGAACTGGTAGGAACCTGGAATGACTGAATATAAATCACATTTTTTTAAAAAGCACATGAAAAATTAGAAAGAATTTCTGAAATTTTTCTGCCATTCTATTTGAAGGAGTACTAAGCACTTGCAGTTACCATCCTTTTACTTATTTCAAATCAGTAAATATATTCCACCTAATTAGTATTTCATATCAAAAACATGAGTCCTTTGAGAGCAATCACAACCCAGGTCTCTTCCCAGGAAAAACATTCATCCTATTCTCCATGAGAAGAGGAAATGAAATCTACGTCTCCTACTTCCCAGCTTCTGTCCTCCAAGATCTTAAAAATGAGACATTGCTGCTTTCTTTATTGTGCATATATTAAGAGAATTAGATATGTAAAAGCAAGTCAGGCAAAATCAAGCTGTAAGAAAACTTATGGAATAAAATCCTTTGGGGGGGCTTGTTCAGAGAAGCAGTAATTTCTGGATCTGAGCTGGGCTTGCATGAATAAAAACATTATATAACTCAAACCTGCCTAAATATGCTGATGTGAATCTGGTACATGGGCCCTGATTTTAGAGTCCTAACTACAACATCTGTGATACTATAGACTTTTCCATTAGCTAAGTGGGGCTTTGGTGGATTGTGACTTAGTCATATACACATCAGTTGTGCTTGCATTCTTGTTTCATTGAAGTTCTTAAGCCTAGAGAAGAAACCACCAAAGGTGCTGCTAAAATGTAGCACATTCACTAAACAGTCACTAAATAACCTAGGAAAATACATTATGAAGATTAGATAAGAGAACCGATCATTTAAAGGGGTCCGTGCCGAAGTTCAGCTATTCTGCTGACACAGAAAATTTTACAGAAAAGATAATGAACAGAGTCTTCTTTGGTGGCTGAATATCTTCTTTGTGCCTTTTCTGGGCATAGGAAGAGGAAAATAGCTGCATATCTGCTAGCCTTGCTCATAAGCAACAGTTAGGAGCTCATGAGCTTTGTCTTTGAGAAGTAGAGCAGCAGTTTGTGGACATGTTGATACATCCATTAAACAAGTCTGTTGAATTAAAACTATTTAATCTGTTAATTATCTTTTTTAACCATTTCTTACTAGTTCTGTTTTCTCCTTAAGGTGAAGTTTATGTTTCTGATAGGTGACGAATATTTTCGTTCCAGGTTAGTCCCTATCCCCATGTCTCATTCGCTAGATTGTTTTCTTTCTACATTTGTAATTACTCTTCAAAACACTCCTTCGAGCAAACTAAAGATACAGACAAACAGACATATTTCCAGTGAGTTTTTCAAGGCCAGTAGGAGAACTCAGGGCATTTCTGGCTCCTGGGGTCAGACTGCACAATCTGTTAATCAACCAACTGAAAATTAGTTGTAAAAATGTAAAAGAAATCACAAAGTAAACATACATCTACTTCATGTCCAGCTGAAGAACATGATCATAAGACAGATGCTTGTAATATTGGCAAGTTGCAAGGCAAAATGAGTCATCTCTTCAACAGTACAAATTTCATCAACTGATCTGCCTTTAGTGAAAGCTTTGTAAGGTTAGAAGAGCTAACCACAACGCTTCCTGACTTGGACAAACGTTTGCATCATTTAGTTGTGTGGCATAAATGTGTCACTCTTTTTGCTGGTGATAGGGAAGGTGCTCAAGTGATCTGCTAGGTAAGTCCTTGTTGATAAGACAGTGCAAGTGAAAACCTTCTTCTGAGATGTGATTACCTGCTGATAGGCTGAAAAAGAGGGTTTTTTGGGTATTGTGCAGCTCATATTTCACTGACTTCTGATCTTAAGACTACGGTCAGCGTGTAAATAATGTAGCTTTAGGCAGGGGGAGAATGCAATTTATTGAATGTTATTCTAAGATCCCTGATAAAATTATGCTGGTCTCCACTAGTAAGTTGTTAACAGGTAAATCTTATCTTCAGATCATCCAAGTTTTGAAGCCATTTTTAGGTTGTATAGAGCAGTAAGCTGGTCTTTGATCTGTAAAGAATTAGTCTGGTCTGTGTGTGGTACTTCAGATTTGAGGGCAAAGCAATCATATGCTATCAATAAAAAGATATAGTCCTGATCAGAAGTGGGTAAAAATGCAATCTTCCCAGCTAAGCAGTCACAAGAAGATTTCAGTGTAAATATCATGTATCCTTTGGGGATATATTGCATCTCGAGCTTAGCCAGTCAGAGTGTCTGGACTTTACTATATTGGACAGTGATTTTGCAGATCTGTTAGTTCACATCAAATCTGTCCTGTCCTTAAAGCAGTGCACAGGCCATGAGAAGTGTTATTCAGGAAGCAACTGACTCTGGCAGTTGAGAATTTGGCTGCATTTTAACAAAAATAAAGTGAATATTTATTTTTTTTCTTCTTTGTTTGGTCATGTGGCACTTCCAGACATTCCTATCGTAACCTCACTGGACCTGAATGACAGTAGCTTGCATAAACTTGAGAGTTTTACCTGGCCAAGTGGGTTTTATATAATTTGGTACATTTTTTCAGTGTTGTTTTGCAAGTTTCCAAGTGCTATATGTACCAATTTTACGTACACAGCATTTGAATCTCTATAAGCAGTGATTCCTAAAGAAGACATTAGGCTTGAAAGATGAAATTCTGTTTTTTTTGTCCTTTTATTCTAAGTCTATAAACCACAAGATCTCCATGCTATGAGAAATTAAAATAAAACCTGTGTTCACTGTGACTAGTCTGACATTATCTTCACTGATGGAGTTTAAGAGATACCACTTCGCCACATGACCCTTAACTGCACTGAAACTCAATGCTCTGTTTTAAATAGACCAGTTTAGTAAAATAAGTAGCTACTAAGTACCTCTCATCATTTTTCTATTTTAACTGCACCTCAAGGTTGAATGACAGCTCATATTGATAGGTGCGTTAATATTCTAGAAAAAAATCAGATGCCATCTGTGTAAAGGACAGCCTTTCATGACCTTTATTACCCTTGATAAAGGCCATCAAAGGATGCTCTTTATTGCATGGTCCTTGAGCTTTGCATATATATCAAGAAAAAAAATAGAAGGGCAGTGTGTGAAGCAAGATATTTGTCTGTATCTTTGAACACCAGAAAAGAAATGTAATAAATTAGAAATATAGCATCTCTACATATTAACAGGTAGATCAGGACCAATTATGTGTTATGACATTTTTTTTAATTATTAGATTGTTTTCTCTGAATAGTTTAGTATTTTAAAAGAGTACTTATTTGAAATTGTCACTGTTCACACAGACACATAACATGTTTCTGCCCCTGGATTGAGTAAGCATTCGGCAACCTTTATGTAATATTTTCATTCCAAATTAAACAAATCTATGCTTTAGTACTCTGCACGTATTTACAGTATTAGATCTGCTCCATTGTTTCTTTTTCCACATGTTGTGGTTTGAGCTAAATTAGAGTCAGTTTTCTGTTTCTAACTCAGTCACTCTAAGTAACTACATTTTCTGAAACCTAACTGCATGATTTTGAGACTGTGTCCCTCACTAGAAGTGATAACACAGGACACTGGGGTGCAAAAATGCCAGTGCTTATACTTATCCCTATAATAACCAAGACCATACTCTAGCTGGCAGAAAAAGCTCACACTTGCAGGGAAGGGTGAACAGGACAGGTGAGCCTAAACTGACCAATGGAGACCCTAAACTAACAAATGGAGATCCTAAACTGACCAACGGAATATTCCATCCCATATGCATCATACTTGGCATAAAATCAGAGATCACAAAGGTCTCAGCTTTCAACAATGGCTGATGTCCAGTGAGGACCATGTCTGTCTGCTGCTCCTGATCCAGGATCCATGCATTCCTGAATCCAGTTCTTGAGCTCAGCTCCCTCCTAGCTGTGGACCCATTCCCTCATGCTGCTCTACAGCATTCGTGGTGAAGTATAGTCACCAAGGGGTGGGCACACAGACTCATATATTTGTATATATTTAATTACTTTCTAGTTGTTGTTGTTGTTATTGCTTCATTAAAGCTGTAGTTATAGTTTCCAACCCACAAGTCCTTTCTTCTCCTTTTCCTTTCACTGGGTGAGGGGAAGAGAATTCAAAGCCCAACTGCACCGTTTTTAGCTGCTGAAATTAGCCAGTCAGGGCTAAACCATGAAGCTACATGAAGTTGTGGTGCTGCACCATGGGTCTCTAAAACCTTCAGAGATACTGATAAAATGTTAAATTAATTTTTAGCTCCTTTGCTTCATTAGCATTATTTACAGAAGGACATGGTCACATTATGAGGAAAGGGTCATGGTATGCTCCCCTAAATGGAGTTTCAGTGATTTCAAGGATCTTGTTCTACATTATTAAAGTACCTACTTTAAAATTAAGGGACATAAGCATTATCTAGGGTTTATTTCATTATAGATTTCCATTTCTTTCAGGAAAGTTCAACTTTAATCTTTCTTCTGAACAAGAAAAGGAGGACTTAAATGTGTTATTCATCAGTATTTCATGTTTAGCATATTTGTGAATTGTGTAATAACCATATATTTTTAATGAGGTAATGTGAAAAATCAGCAAACCTAGTTGTGAAAAGGCATGTTTTTGATGGCAGTCTACATCTATCTCAAAGCAAGTAATCTTACAAGAACTTCAAAAGAAAGGCAACAAGTTGACGGTCATTTTTTCCATGTCTTTGTGCTTTTCCATAGAATTGTAAGGTTAAAAAGGATCAGATCGTGAGCGCTCATCAGCGTTTCTTCACTCCAGTCATAAAGCCCATCCTTCCTTTCTGTTAGGCATGAGAAAAAAACATGTTCACTGTAGATGTGTTTTAATCTAAGCCAGCCATTGTTCTCCTCTTTACTCTTGTCTTCAAATGATCTTGGTTATATACCTTATGACTTACCATTTCTTCATCTCCACCATATAACTTCTTCAAATCTTCCTTCCTTCCTTCCTTCCTTCCTTCCTTCCTTCCTTCCTTCCTTCCTTCCTTCCTTCCTTCCTTCCTTCCTTCCTTCCTTCCTTCCTTCCTTCCTTCCTCATAATTTCTGACTTTTCTCACCTGTTAAGGACTCCCTGCTCAGAAGCTTTCTGTCCTCTGTTTCACCACTTCCGTCCTCTATTATTACTCTGTGGGATGTTGTCACAATACAGTTAAATAAAACAAACTTGTTGGTACTAAAATAATACTTACAGGTCCAAATTTGGAATCAGAAACCCCTTTTTGCAAGCTACTGAGCCTGCAGCTAACAAAAAGCAAAAAAACTCCCCAGTTTCTAGCATGCCAACTTATGATCTAAGACAAAGAAGATGTAAAAAAATAACAAATGAGATGACTAGGACAAGATAGCAGTGAAATTACAAATTTTTGTCTATGAAGCAAAAGCTCTCTCAGACCCTAACCTGTGAATATTTAGTTCTAGGTGACTTTATCTTGACTTCTCAGACCAGATTCTGCCATATGGATTTTATAGGAAGACTCTTTATTGTAAATATTTGTCTATGAAAAACTAGGGTTTGCGTTCTGATTTTTGAAGAGCAGCCTTTGCTGTTCTGCAACAGGGAGGTCTGTATAATAAGCAAATTTGTTCTTTCGCACCTGTGCAATTTTTCGAATGTCTTTTACTTACTCAGCTACGTAAGTACCTCATGTAAATACTCAGCTATGTAAATATTTCTGTCACTCCCTCCACTGTTGTAGCTGGATCTTGGGCTTACAACTAAATATTAGGTTGCTGCAAAAATAAGGGCTGTTTTTAACCATCAAATTTAAAGCACTATATCTCAATTTAGAACAAAAATTATTAATCAAAATAAGAATCATTAGAATCTACACATTTTTGCCAACAAGAAATAATTCTAATTATTCCTGTAATATAGAATTCCAGAATTTTGGAACTGAGGAATTCTTTGAAGGCATTTTGAGCTGCTGCTTGTTTGCAGAAAACATTCTCTTGCAAAGGGAGATGCTGAGATGCTTGAAAATTTAGTAATCAGTGGGAGAGAAGTCTGTTGAGGAAGCTGGTTGGAGCAAAGTTTTGTAACCCAGTTCATGTAGCTTCTGCAGAGTGGTTTGTGAGACATACAATTGGATGCTGTCATGGAGAAGAATTAGTCCTTTTCGATTGACCAATATTGGACATAAACATTGTGGTTCTTGTTGCATTTTGTTGATGTTTTTCTGCCAAATTTTTCTGCTGTGATGATTTTGCAAGGGTTTGAGAACTTGTAGTAGATGATTCCACTTGCAGACTACCATAAAGTGACCATGGCCTTCTTTTGGTGCAGCTGTGGTTTGGGGAAGTGTTTTGGTGCCTCACATCCACCCAGCCACAGCTTTGAATGTCATCTGTTGTAAAGACTCCATATTTTGTCATATGCCGCATTGTGATCAAGAAATAGATCATTGACATTGTACAAAAGAAGCACAGAGTAGATTTCAGAATGGCATTTTTTTTTTAGTTTCCTTCACCTTGTGCAGCATCATTTTATTGAGCTTTTTTTTTTTCCCAGTGTGGTGTAAATGTTGAGTGACTGTTGAGTGGTCAATGGTTTTTCTGCAACCTCTTGAGTTGTATTTCATCGGTCCACTTTAGGAATGTTCCTCAATTGATTGTCATCTATTGCAGAAGGATTCTGTTACGAAATTTTTGGAACCAATGTCCATCTGTACTTTAATTAATTGTCCATTTGCCAAATTCTTGGTTGGTATTGCTAGCACTTTCCATTACCTTACATCTCCTTTTCAATTCATACAATAAAATCACTCAAACTTGCTTTTTTTCATCTTTAATTTGACAGTGTAATATAAAAAAATTAAACTGTGAAAACAAACCCACTAGCATTAACAAGTAGAGTGAATTTCATGTTTCGAAGTGGTATACTACGTGAACACAATTAAACAAAAGTTTAATCCAAAACAGGCATCACAATTTACTATTACAAAACCAGTAATTATTTTTGCACCAATCTAATATTTTTAAAAGCATACAGAAGAAATATTCCTAAACCACAAAAGTTTTATTTATATGAATATTTTCTTGTAAATCTGAACATTTTATACATACTTGAAAATTCTTTGCGAAGTTGAAGTGTAATTTCTTCATACTTTAACATAAAAGAGATTTCCACGTGAGTAGTACCCTTGCATAAACTGCTACTGATAATAATATCTCATATAATATTTACAATAGATATACTGACACAGCCTGAACTGTAGTTATGTGAGTATTGTTTCTATGACCATGGGGTTTATTTCTTAAGCATAAGCAACTTTCAGAAGAATTTAGTACATATCGATATTTAATATTTATCAAGTTACTGAAAGCAAGTTTTGTTTCTTTTTTGTGCAGTTTGAATAACATTATCTTGATCACATTTCATCAGCAAGAACAGTTAGGGGGACAATTTGTCTCTTTTTTTTGTCTCCCAATAAGGAAAACCCACATAAGACAATTTTCTGCTTTTGCAAAATGCAAAGTACAATTGTTTAAACTGATGAGAGAAATGAGTACTGTATTTTCATGCTCTTAAAATCAGTAAAATTAGCTTTATTTGGTTCAATTATTTGAACGCTTCAGATTCTATTAAAAGACATGTTTTGAAGAGATGCAAAGAGCATGTTTAGTTTTTCATTAATAAATACATTTATTGTAGTTAAAAAAAATCTAAATTTTCAGAGATTTGATAGCACTCAAGTATCAACTAACTCAGCTTGCCACTCTCTCTAATACAGTTTTGTATCAGCCCTAAAGACTAAAAGAGTTGCTATTCTGTACACGAATGTTTATGTGATCTATGCACACAGCAGACGTCTGGTTTTCTTAGTATTACCTACATGATTGACCTGCTTTGTCTAAAAAGCACATTTTGGCTTTATTGGTAAACTATTGGATCTACTGTGAGTCATACAGTAATGGAAGGGTTGTTGAGAAGTCATTCGATTCAAATTCTCACTCAAAGTGTGACAAATGCCAGCAGTACATTGGATAAACCATGTCTTTGCCGAGTGAATCGAGATTACATTTACAGTCTCTATGGATTGGGACACTACACTGAATCTAGCAGAGTGCTACCAAGTTGGCCATGAGCCTAGAAAACATGTCCTCTTAGGCGTGCTAAAGGGAGCTGACCCTGTACTCGAAGAGGAACGATCCATCAGCACTCTACAACTGCTTGAAATGGAGTTACAAACATAAGAGTATCAAACTGCTCTTAGTAGTGGCAGATGGTGTAACATCTAAGGCAGCAGCTTTGGGGAGGTTCGGTTTTGGAAGTTGATAAAGAACGTGACTCAAAAGATCGTAAATATTTAATTGTATTAGTGTAATAATACTTTTAAAATTTGTTTGTTCCTCTGGTTTTAACGCTCCACACTGCTTCTCTGTGATGAAAACTGGGCAGGTGGGCCCTGGGTGGAGTCCCAGCCCTGGTCCATTTTTCAGCCCTTGGGGCAAGGGACAAAACACAGAATTCTAATTTTTATTACCCATAGGGAACAGTCCTGGTGTTTCACATCTCTTGAGTTGTGTCTAGGCCTTAGTGAGGGAATGTAAATTGACATGCGCTTAAAACATGAAAAGAAGTATAATTGTGTACTCAAGCTCATAGAATCATAGAATGATAGAAAGGCTTGGGTTGTAAGAAACCTTGAATATCACCTAGTTCCAACCCCCCTGCCATGGGCAGAGACACATCCCACTACATCAGGCCACCCAATGTCCAACCCAGCCTGGCCTTGAATACTTCCAGAGAGGGACATCCAGAACTTCCCTGGGCAACGTGTTCCAGTCTCTCACCACTCTCATCGTCAACATCTCCTTCCTAATGTCTAGTCTAAATTTTCCGCTCTCCAATTTATAGCCATTCCACCTTGTCTTATCACTACAGGCCCTTGTAAAATGTCCATCTCCAGCTTTCTTGTATGTCCCCTTCAGATACCAGAAGGCTGTTATAAGGTTTCCTAGGAGCCTTCTCTTGTCCAGGTTGAACAGCCCCAACTCTCTCCACTTGTCCTCGTGGCAGAGGTTCTTCCTCCCTCTGATTATCTTCATGGCCCTCCTCTGGACACATTCCAAGAGTTCCATACCAGTCTTATATTGAGGATTTCAGCACTGGACACAGTCCTCAAGGTGGGGTCTCACAAGAGCAGAGTAGAGAGGCAGAATCATATCCTACATGTCCATCTTTGGTGGGAGTGCCAGTATGAGTGCAGCCCCAGGGACTTAGAGCTGTATTCTGAGATACAGTCTTAAGTGTTGGGACCTAAATTTGTTTCTGCTGTTGCTTTTTTAAATTTCAGATTAACTTTATGACAAAGAACCTGAGTCCTTCAGGCATAATACATATGTTTAAATGCCTTTACAGGTGGTACAAAAATAATAATAGGCATCTTCAAATTATCTTCAAATTTCATGTTCAGTTTCCATTAATATAAATCATGTTTCCCCACAAAATATTTTTTTTTTTGCAAAGAAGTTAGGTATTAGCATAGAGATCGGAGAAAGACAACGCCATTTTTATTTGCAATACCATTTTCATGTAGTGACTCTTCAGCTTATTGCTATATAGAAAGTTATAGAACTATCTGAAAAACATTTTTACCATTTGTGGTGAATGATAATTAACCTTCAGGTTATGAACTCATCTAAAATATATTAAGGTTACAGTTATCCAAATAAAATACCAAAGCAATATAAAGTTTCAGGGAAGAGGATCTAAGCTGTTCACTCTGGAGAAGAAATATATTATACTCTACTTTCAAAGCTGCTGTATTATGATCTGGTTTAGACTCCATTGGTTTATTTGTTCATATACAGGGACGGAGTGTATTAATATGTGACAAAAGCAGGAGTACGGTAATGGATTAATCTGTGTGCTGATAAACTGTTTCATTCTTTCACAAGAGGAAATGATAATGACTCCCTCATCATGTATACATAGACAAATTAATACGCCAACAGAATATGAGGTGGGGCCAGCTCTGTGCACATAAATCTATGCAGCAGTTATCCCTGCAATGTGACCACTAACCCTACTGACCATATACTAAACTTTCAAAACGTGAGCATAGGACCATAAATAAATGGACCAAAACATTTTGAACATTTTTTTAAATTAATCATCTCACAATGACAGTCACAATTTAGTTCACATATCACAATGCAGTTCCAAGTATTCTGTAAGTCACATTTAATATCCAAATCCTAGCCCTAAATATTTTCAATTAAAAAAGAGGAGGAAGAGAAGGGAAGAGAGAGGAAACCACAGTAGATAAAGAGTTCTTCTGTGTGGATCTCCAAGTTGGACAGGCCCAGAAAGAAGAACAGACATGCTCTGTAGGGTACAATTTTCCCTGTGGAAACAAAGCTAGCATATGTACTACTGAGGTCATCGTTGTACTCTTTCTTCTCTCTTCTCTTCTCTTCTTAGGTTAACATTCCCCTTTTTTTCTCTTTACCTCTGATTTTCAGCTTTGCAGAATTTCACTCCAATGTTGTCTTCTATCCATTTTCCCTGCTTTCTTGTATACTTAAAGCCTAATTCGTCTGCAGTCATTTGGAGAACTGCTCAACTCAGTGAGGTATTACCCAGAGACTCGTAAGCTACCACAGACCTCCAGAACTTAAAGAAATATGCATATTTGAGCATAGTTTTGTGCCAGAACTAGTATAGTGATGGAAAAGTTCAATTAGTCTGACAACAGTGTAAAATTGCCATTTTTGTTTTGGGAGCTGTACTATGCACACGTAGCGGCACACTGTGATATTTAATATACTAGGTTGTTCAAAGGAGTCTCGTGATTGTCATTCACATGCAGTGTAGAGTCATGAAGTTATGTCCCAAGATATTTAAAAATTTGCCAGAATTTGGCTGCAAATGTTGTGGAAACAGTTTGAGTGTAATCAGACTTTTTACGGAATTAGAGCACAAAACAAATATCACCTGTTCTATTTTCCCATACTTAGAAGTCCATTAAATAATTCACTTTTATTGTGCTCAGTATACTTCATGACAAGAAGAGTCACATAGCATCTGTTGTTTTGGAGAAGCTTAGAAGTGAACCTCGACTGTCAAAGGAACACTGAAGGACAGAGGGAGGACAGAGGAACTCTGGTACTCTCTGAAGAGAGTAACAAGGAGAATCCTACAAAGTGCTTGGAAAGTAATAGTTCATTTTGCAGTTCTTTGAGCTCTCACCCCTGAGTGTTTCGGTGGATTACAAATCAGGCTCCCTCTTTTTGCCCGTATTTGTCCTTTTGCGTGCAACCTTAACAAGAAAATGAAATAAATAGGCCTTGTTGCTGGCCAGTCAAGGGAATTAGTGCTTGTCTCTTCAGAAGTCTTGCAACTGATTTGGACTAATTGTAAAATCGGTCAGATAAGAAAGTAACAGTTACTCTTTCCTAGGCTTTTCCTTTCCCCTTTCCCTTCCTCAGACTAGGGCTGCTAAAGACTTATTTCAAACACAGCCAATTGGTGAAAAGCATAGATTGTGTTGGAAAGGTTTAAGCCCAGGAAGAGAGAGAGGTATATGTGAATTCCTACTGATTCAAGAAGAAACTCATTCTTCAGAAGATCTGTCATACTAAAAAGGATTGAAAGAAGACGATTGAAAGAGAGGTTCATCTGGATTCTTTGTTATGTGGCCTGTCTTTAGAGTTTGGAAAAGTTTAAACTCAGACTGAAAAAAAACAGTAAGTTGTTGCAAACGCTGTGTAGATATGTAAGTATTTATTGATCTTTTGCTAAATCATACCATGCTTCAGTGGAACTATCAAGTCTCTTAGGCTCAGTTGAAGTGTTCTCATAAAATCAAGAAGCTAGATTGGAGATTTTGCTAGTAAGAGGCAACGAGAAAATATATGCTAGAAAGTGAAAATGAAGGCTTCCATGCTGGTTTTGCACCCATAAAATTGGGAGATTGGAGAGCAGGAAAGCAGCTAAAGAGTCGAGTAACCACTAAGTACCTGCTTGGCAAGAAACTTGTTTCTGTGTTTCCCATGGAAGTATCCTGAAGGTTTTCTGTCCCCACTGTTAGCTCCCAGATTTAGGGTTGAGAATGGTATTTTTATTTATGGTATGTTCTTTTTTTTTAACTTTGTGCTCATTCTGTTTTGCCTTGTAATAAATACAGTTGCAAACAGGCTTTTTTCTTACTTATTTATAGCCAGTGAAGGTGCAATTGCTTTAAAGATACAAAACGTTAGTGCTAGCTTGAAGATTTATCTTTGGGCATGTTAAATTAAGGGAAGTATTATAGCGCTGTCATGAGGAAGGGTGTCTGCCTCTCCACAGTTAAAGCAAATTGACATTGTTGGTAGCAGAATGTGAATATAACAACAACATTGTTTCTTACAGCCTAATCAGTGCTTGTGGGTGACATCGCTGACAATATTGCTGCAGGTTAAGTAGTTTTAATGCTACTTTTTCCTTGGTTTATATTGTGAGTTTTTATTGTTTTGGAGTTTACCTGCTGCACATGACTTCAAAATTTTGCCAAATCTCTTCTCTTGCTTTATCCTTCAGCGATTTTTTTGAGTCAAACTCCAGGTATAGATCATTTCTTCATGCATGCAACCACATGCTTGGGTCTTTTTGTATAAAACCAAGATTTTGTTCAGTGTAATCATGATTTCAATAAATAAAACCTGGCTAAAACCTATGTATGTCAGGGTTTAGTTAACTGACTTTTGGATATTAATTCTTGAAGTTGCTTGGCACAAGATTTGACTTATTAAAATGTTTTAGAGACAATTTAATGTTCACTGTCAAAAACTTCCCAGGTACCAAGAAGCCCTTTGTTCAAATACCAAAGGACTGTTTGGCTCATTTCTTTCATTCAATGTTCAGGATTGCTTATGCCCCCAGATGATTACACGTAACTTTCTTCCCTATGTGTTTAGCAAGTGGTAACAGCGCTGTCCTTACATGAAGAACAACAGTGTCATGTGATGAAGAAAAGGCTGCACTTGGAAATGGAGCATGACATATCATTACACACCACCACGGTGAGTGAAGTGGGAATTGAAATGTATGTGCAATATTCTAAGTCAGAACATAAGAAAAACCATACCCATAATCCTGAATTGTAAACATTATTCCATCAGAATGGTAAGGAAACTTTGTCTTTCATTTTCACGTAGAGAGACTTACACCTGCCAGCACGCCTCTATATTATAGCCCTATTAAGAGCAGTTAAGGGTATTTGTAAGCATGAATATGATCATGTTATATTAACAGTTTAAAGTATGATTCTTTGAAATAAATATACTGAACAGAATAGGCTTGTAAAAGGCTAGATCTTTGATGATGATCAATTTTGTTGAATGTCTCATGAGTCTTTTAATTGCCTTTTAATGGCGCTTCAATGACACCAAGTATGTAAAGTTAGAAAAAGCTGACTATACTTTTTTCACCTTTTTTTTTTGCTTCTGTTTTAGCTTTCCAAGTTTTATGATCTTTAGCTTTAACATAAAAAATATGTATCTAGCGTCCTACCCTTCTTTCCAAGTTCTTACTTCTCTCTTTGTGCTCATTGAGCATTTGGGGTGCTGAGGGGCATGGTTTAGGGAGTGTTAGGAATGGTTGGACTCGATGACCCAATGGGTCCCTTCCAACCTAGTGATTCTATGACTCTATGATTCTACGATTCGCTTAGCACGCAGCTGCTGCCACAGTCTTGGATTCCAGACCAGAAGAAAGTGCAAAAAGTCCTTCTCTAAAAAGACTTTTCCAAGTCAATGAAAAGGACAATAGATATTTTTCTATTTATAGATCTTCACAAGCTTCTGCAAATAGTCTGCTAATGACTTGCTAACGACTAATGTGAGTGTTTGACTACCCCAATATGAATGTGAATATCAAGCTATCCAAAAATAGTGTATCAAGTTAAATCTAGTGACACCTAACTAACAGTGATAGAGTTGAATCAGTTAATTGAAGTAAGAACCACTGGAAGGCAGGCCAATGAATGTAGGTGATTAGCTTGAATAGCTAGATAGTTAAATATTATGAAGTCTCAAAATAGTGCTTATATTTTTCATTTTTACTTCTTTTTGCATATACATTCTCATGCTAAGACAAAAGAAGGAACTAAAATGAGAAAAAGTATTTGTGAGTTTAGTACTATGTTGCAATCCAATAATATTTTAAATTCATTTTTTTCCTTTCTTCCTATAAGTTTCACATTATTCTGTTGGTTATTTGTACACTTCTGTCATCATCAGTATAAGGCAAATAGACATATCAGCTTACACAGTGACTAATCGATAGAATAACAAAGAAGGGCTTGCAGTTGCAGAAGTCCAGGCAGGAATATCCATATGAGCTCTAAAATGTTCTGCCAGTCCGCACAGACTGGTGATGGACTACGTGCTAGTTAATATATCTGATTATATGTCTGTGTCACTGCGGGTGAAAAAATTATCTGTTGTTTCTGAAGAATATACTTGTAATTCCTGCTTGAAAACTAACAAGGCAGGCTAGAGGGCAACAACATCATTGCGGCAATCTTCTCCAACTGCATGAGAAAAGAGGCTTCTGATGAAAAGTACAGTCAATTAATTGCACGGTTCATGCTCCTAGACATTACTTTTAAAGGGGTCTCAGAAGCAACATGAGTGGGCACAGCTAAGCTGACCATGGATCTTTGTATTACCCTATTTTGAAATGCCACAAACTTCATCTTTACATATCAAAATAAACTAAATCAATGAGAAGAAAGAAGAAATTAAACCAATCACCAACTATTACACTGATATCTTTAGGTATCTTTTCTATTAAGAGAATTACTCTTCTTTTACAGCAAAACAGGGAGAGAGGATTTGCCTTTCAAGTCAACCAAAAGTCTATTGCTTTAATTCCTTATTGCTGCTTTTTTTTTCAGACTTCAGCATCAGTCAGTGTTTACCAGTCAAAGTCCCAAACCGTACAGCAAATATCAATTCAAGAGCTACTTAATCTATGGAAAAGTAACTGAGACTGTCTTTGTATTTGACTGAAGCACTGTGGGGAACTAAGAACTGGATTGACAAATTAGACAAAAGATATTACTAATCCTATTCACTGTATACTGTTAAATATGTATGAAGAGGATTTATAACCAGTTCCTGAAGAGTTACTTTATCATTGGTTTCATTTGTAAAGAAAAAAGTCGAACTATTTTGCAGCAGACTTTATCCTTGTGTTTTGCTTCCAGACTTTGCTTACCTGTATCCTGACTTCTGTTGACAAAGAATCACTTGCTAGGGATCTGCCAAGGAGTAGTTTATTGACTCTCTGAGGATCTTAGTAGGGCTCTTGTAGTAACTTTTTAGTATTGCCCTTTTCAAATTTTATTCAATTGCTCAAATGCCGGCTTGCTCATACAATCTTGAAATAAAAGAGCTTTTACCTCAGTACTGTTAAATAAGAATAGGCAAAACTAAGGCAGACTTCTGCTGTTACATGGTTTGATCAAATAATGAGGTGTTGCAAGCGTTCTCTTCAGTTTACCACCTAAATATCCAAGTGCCAGAAAAAAAAGAGTACATGCTGCAAGATGCATATACTTATGAATGTATTTGTGAAGAAGGAGAGAGAGCAATCCGGGAATATGACGTTTTCAGATCACTCTGGATTTATCCTGCAGTCATCACTCCAGCAAAACAGCAATTGAGGTAATTCAGAGCTGCTTTAAAAAGCAGTAAAAAAAATTCTTCTAATCAGAAGCTCATTGAAGATAAAAGATTTTTTTTATTTTGAGGATTTCTTAGATGCCTTGCATTTTATAAACACACAAAACAAAGGCATGTTTCTACAAATGAACCTAAAGGGCTTAAAAAATCAAAGTCTCATTGAAAGTTAGTGGAACCAGAGATTCTGAATAATTTTGAACCTTTAATATGAGGGAATTCACTATCCAGTTCACCTGAAATGCTTAGAACTTCTTTTATCATTACATATTCCAGCAAAATTTAAATTGGTACTGCCACAAAGTTCAGCCAGATTAATTAAAGTCATTAATGCAAACACATTATTCATAAACCAGGATTTTTTTCCTTCCCCAAATCAGTCATTAAACCAGAAATAAATTAGTTCCTAGCAAGCAACCCCTACTTGCTTAATCTGAAAGAAAATTAGTGTTATATATACTGTTTTCAATATAGTCCACCATTTTGTGCACTTCTCCAAGGCATTTCTCTGAAAACAAGTAGAACATTAAATTTCGAGACCAGATTTCCTTGGAGCTACTCTCTTTTCTGCAGAAGGAACATCTCTATTTGAACATATACAAATGAGTGAATGTGGATTGTCTTGGTTCTACTGTGAGTCAATTCAATAAATGAAAGCAATACTTTACTTTTGTCTCTCAAATAGCTCAGGTCAGGCTTATTTTAGGCACAGCAAATCATCCCTTCATTATGAAATATTGAGAAACATTGAAAGTTTTTATCCAACTAGGATATCTGTATACAAATACTTAATGTCTTTCATTGTCATGTCTCCAAGGCATGATAATATTTGCAGTTTCTTTTGTTTTCTTGATAATATTTTCATTGCAAAGTTTTTGATAATTTTTCTCACTCCCTTTTTTTTGTTTTTTCTCTCCCCTTCCGTGTATTTCTTTTTAGATAGTCTAGCTGAATTAAGCAAAGAATTAAACTGTATAGTACAGCCTTATTATAGGCAGAACAAAATGAAGATGATCTGATGAGATAAATCACCGAAGGTTAATAGCTTTTTTAAAATTAATCTTCCTTACAAAGGAAAAGGGTAAATGGCTTAGTGGATGAAGCCTTGGCCTCTCACCTTTCTGACCATAGTTCAAGTCTAAACTGTGAGGGTCCCCGAGTTACACGCTTTATTGGGCTGAGATCAGTCTCTAGTGGGCAGGAGTCTGTACTACAAGATTCATGGATGTATTTTTCCATACAGGCGGTAGCAGCAGGTGGAGCTGATACAGACTACTCGGTCATCTCCCTAAACAGTGAGGCTGATGGACCAAAGTTAGTGTCACCCTGAGCAAAGCGTGAGGACATTCTATCTTGAAGCCATGTGCCATGCACTGGTGATGGGGACAGGCTTCCAGAACACCTTACAGCCTTTTGTTAGCAATAAATATAATGGCCTCCACAGAACAAACAAAAATGAGGTGACTTTTTTCATAATAATTAACAGATTACTAGGGAGCTTTAACAATTATAATTGATCCTTTTGCATACCAAGTTCAGGCAAAGAAATAATTTATCTCAGCTGTTATTCATAAGTAAGGCAAAATTTCAGAGAACAAAATAATTGAAGTGTCAATTAGGAAGTTTAAGTAAAAGTGGGGAAATTAAAAAAACCCAACATTTCTGGCATAATTTATTAGCATGTTAATCAAGTTTTAATCACATATTAGTCTGATAATTTATGTATTCCCATCAGTCATGTGCATGGAATGACTATTAAATAAGCTTCTTTCTGATTTAGTTTTAATAATATGTTTTAATAGAAAAGCACACTGCATTCTGAGCAGCAAAATGAGCAATACAAATTGTCTACTGACTAAACATACAAGGCACACAAGGAAAAAAGCTTTCAGTTAAGGAAGATGTTGTAAGCATAATTTTTGTAAGCAAAGATATGTTCCCTTGGGACCCAAGTAAAAGCAGAAATTCTTAATCTTCTGGAAAATTTTATTTGCTGAGCCAAAACAGTATAGGAAAAAATGTTATTCAAAAGAGAAAGTATTTTGGTTTACCTGTTTGGCCTTTGCAGCAAGATACATAAAGTCTTGTGTGAAATTATTCAGCTGTGAATCTGTGCATTGTGAATGCTGTGCATAAACTTAAAATCAGATATATAAAGAGTGTATTCTTGTTCATGAAAACACTGATAATGCTTGTAGTGATTAATAATTAATATACAAATATATTTGAAAGTAATATGGGTGAGTTAGAAATTGAGTGCATGTTAAAAAGTGCATGCAGTCATGACACTAACATACTCATCCCAGTGATTTTTAATGATTATTACTTACTGTTAATTCAAAACACCTGCAAGTCCCTTTGTTTTGATCAAAGCACTTTTTCTTCCTCGAGACTGATGGATGACATTGTAATTTGGGAGGTAATATGTTAAAGGTCATGAGTTAATACATCCTATGGAACTTGCTCTTCTTCTTGCCTTCATTTCCCAAATGGGTGAAGGGAATAGCTTTATTTTTCTGTGTATGTGGAACTAAATATGTGAGTGTACACATTTATGCAAGTGTTTATGTGTGTGTCTCAGTGTGTATACATACATACAAATGCACAGAGTCACCTTTAAGAAAATTTTAGGCAATACTTCTTTTTGTAACAATCTATTGCTGTCTGAATCAAGTATTATTATTATCCTTTTTTAAATTAAACTACCCACAAAACATGCATTTACTTTCAGCTATAGAAAATGCTAATAATGCTTTTAGAATGGTCTTTAAAAAGTCTAATTATATCATTTAAAAATGGAGAGACCAAAGGGCAAGCTAAATTCTCCTAACATAAATCAGACTTTTTTATTTCAATGACTTTAAAAACCTCAAATGCAGTAATTTTAATAGCAATGAAAGAATGAATAAGTCATAACTCCGCCTGATCACATAACTGTCTATAACTGTTATTAAATGCTCCAAAATAAGTGAACTCATTATGTTTCTGCACTGCTTTTAGCTAATCTAAGATTCTGCTCACTTAATCATGCAGAAAGCGCTTTAGCACAGTTTTAGACCCTCAGGAAGGTCACTTCAATGCCTTTTTTTTCTGCTCCGCACTGATCATTTAAGAACAGCACTTTGACCCGAAACTGATGATCTCTCATATAAGCTTGAATGCTTAACCCCAAAAGGGCTGTGTTTCATAGGTACATTTGCACAGCCTATTGTCATATTTGCTGCAAACTGAGCCAGACTCTCTTTTCAGGGAAGGAGGAAATGCCACTCAGAATTTGTAGATGTCGCGTGCATGATGAGAGTGTATTTTATGATACCTACAGACACAAAAGTAGGGATTTCTACAACACATGCACCTGCTATGAACTCTTTCATGACTTCTAATTAGCTTTAGAGGTATGGTAGTTAAATGCTGGTTTTTTTACTATATATAAAGCTTACATGTAGAATTTTCCTATAAGTCTAATTAATTTAGGCTTGATAAACCCTTTAGACTTTTACATACAGTAAAACTCTAAACACATCCAAAAGCTAGGGAGTAAATCTTGTTCCATCTTATTTTCATGGGGTCTAAGCTACAAAACAAAGTGCTTTTTAGTTGTCACTAAAGTGTCTTCAGAAATCAGGAATAGAGACCAAGTCCTACAGCACTGTAGCTGATAGAGAAACTCTTTTATTGATTCAGTGGCAGCAAGCTTGGGCTTTGAATAGCAAATGAAGGCTGTAATTCTCAAACACTAGTGCACATGTGAACTTCACTTACCTGGTTTGTGCTGTTGATATCAACAGGATGACTTAATCTGAGTAAAGTTACAGGAAACTTCATCCTTCAGGCATTTATTTCCCTCCTCATCTGTTCATAGAGTCAAAAGGAGGCATAACACAGCTCTAGCACTTATACAGAGTCATTATCAGGTCTGTTACAAAGGTAATAATCATCCAGCACCACCCTCTTCTCACCACATGATGAACAAAGGCATTCTTTACGGTGCTATATGACTGGGGTTTTTTTTTTCTGAAAATACTGGGGTTTTTTTTCTCTCTTTTTTTTTATATGCGAGAGAATGTGTTTGGCATGGATGAGAAATCATTCACACATTCCTCCCCTATTTTTTTGAGCTTGACAATGCAGATGCAAAATTTTGGTTTATTGCATTTAATTACAAATGAAGATAAACGCAAAAGAAAAAAAATCCTAAACAAGGCATTCAACCAATTCTACATTGCCTCATGCAGTTTTTCCAGCTGTCATGGAAAAGCTATACCTGTACTTACCTGCCATGGAGTGCCAAGCACTGGTCCATCACACTTTTCCTTCTTTTCTGCGGATATAAAATGTACTTTGCAATTTTATAATTTCTAGTCATTCAATGCTGCCTGGGGTTATAGTCATAAAACCCAGATTGTGGAACTATTCGGGTTCTTTCAAAGAGACAGTATTGGAAGGAAGAAACCCTACCCATCCCGTCCCCTCCCTAAAATTGGGAATGGGAGTAGTATGCAAAGGCATTTATACTTCATGGCGGTGCATTTGTTCCTCAGCCTACTTGAAGAATAGCAAGGGCATGTAAAATGCTGTCATCACTCCCTCAGACTGTGGGATGATGGGTGCATTTACAAAGGAGGTGAGCTTTTCAGCTGTGTGGAAAGATAGTTTTCCCTGTACTACCATAAATCTTGTGGCTATCACTGCTTCTCTGGGCTTTGTGTTGGTCAGTTCTGTTAGGGAGCTGCAGTCAATTGTTTAGTTGGTCTACAGTGTTACACCATAAATTCTGCAAGTCGCAGGCTACTCAATGTTTTCACTGTACCTAAGCACAATTGGTCCCGTGCCCGTAGGCACTACTGTAATGCATTTGTTGTAAAGGCAGTATAGTAATTCCAAGTGTCACATCCAAGCTATTGATGCTTTCGCAACACTTCAAGATCCTAAGATAAAAAAAAAAAAAGCTTTCTGTTGCATATTGTTAAAAAAAATGTATTTCTTGTATAAAATTTTACTTTGGCATATAGTAACTGACTATTTTTGTATTTCATGGGGAAATCAATATAAGAATTACATTATGAATATTCTGCAATGGAGCAGCAGATTCAAAAAAACCAAAAAAACCAACTCAAAATTATAAATAGTGGAATGACCCTTCTGTTGGACATAGAGGAGCAAAATAATATTATATTTTAATATTGTTTGCTTGAGGACAATTAATATTTAATTAAAATGTAAATTTTGGTTGGTGCTATTTAGATAAATGATTGAGCCTTGAATCAGTGCTCCATTCCTCATTTTAGATAAGAAAGTGTACAAATAGACATTTGAGGGAGACAAACTGAAATACGCTTCAAGAAAAGGAAGGATTCTTTCAGTTCACATGGGAAAGGCGTCACTGTCAGAGTCCTATATTTCTGTCTCTTTTTCTCATTGAGGAACTTCAGAAAATGTGTTTGATGACTTGTGTAACCATAGGTTAGTAGAGCCCATTGAAGTTGTTGCACCCTGTCCCACATTCCGTCTCTGAAATAAGGCCACAAAAGCACTTAAACAAGTCAGGTTCATCCTGGCCTGTTCTGTGCATGAGAAATTATTATGACACCATGGTACTGCCACTGGGCAATACCACAGAATCACTGCTGCAAGGAGAATCTCTTCTATTTTTCTAAGCCTATGCTCTCATCCAAACAGGCTAACACTTTACTGGGAAAACTAGATCCAGCTGCTTATGAGCAAGAAAAGTCACATCTCGAACTGAACAAATAAAAGCCAAACAGTACTACTAGAATGGCAAATGAAGATATTTTCTACAGGCAAGCAGGAAGCAAAATGCCGTCCTAAATGTTTCAGACTATAAGCAGCATCCAAATCAGAATTGTGTAAATGTGATCCACATTCTTAAGTCCCTAGCACTGTATCCCCAAATCTGATGAGTGTGTGTACACTCATGCATGTGTGTGCAATATGGATAGGGGAGAAGTAAGTCTACCACATTTCAGTTACATTTCTTGCCACTTGAGTCCATCTGAGATGTAGGAAATGCTTTAGGGCCACCTAATGAAGAGTCCTGCAAGCAAAATTACTAAATTCACATGGTTTACGAGAACACAACATTATTTATGCATATTTGGGTAAGTGCTGTGTATTAATGATGATGTTTATAATCCTCACTGTTTAGCACGTTTTAGTATGAATTATTATATATGTGAAATACTATGACGTTTTTAAAAAATATTATAAAGTATTTCCTCCTAATAAACATATTTGCATATATCCATACTGGTCAGTGAATTAAAACAGGATGAGAGGCATGAATCTATACGTATTAAAATCAGTGTGACTCCAAAAGGAACTACATCAAACTTTAAAATGTTTTTTTTTCCCCCTGAGGCTTGACCACTATAAAAAATGAAACTGGTTAAATTGAAAACATTAAAAAAAAAAAAAAAGTATCCAGCCATGTAAAATTCTGACTGTATAATCAATTAGTCACTTGTAACTTTTTTCCTGCTGATTTTGCTCATAGTGTTGAAGCACCAGACCCGAACAGACTGCTTGTTGGATTTTGGAACAGAATCTATGCAGGTTTTTTAACTGGTACTTTCCAAATTTGTTGTTTCAATCCTTTTCCATTGGAATCACTAAAACTACATTAACTGGATGTTTTTATTGTGGATCAAATTTGGTTTCCCAAAAACACCACCACCAATTTAGGATGTCCTGTATCCATTGTAGTCCCAGCATAAAAATGAAGAAACTATTCAAAGCCCTCGATAAACAATTGAGTTAAATTATTGTTCATGATCGTGGCATTTCAGAATACGATACAGTGCAGTACAGACACCATTATAGCCCATTAGTATCCAGAACCTTTTAAACCAAATTACAGATAAACCCAATTGAAAGGTAGCAACACACTGAGGTAAGGTAAGAATGGACAGGCATGCTTGTAGTCCAAATTGTTGAACGGATCTGCACAGAAACAGAGATCTGTTGGAGGAAACAGACAAAGGTGGCTAAGAAACACAGTGAAGGACACAGAGTTAGAGTAGAATTGTTAGACGTGGCTTCCTCTTGAAGTACAGAGACATGTGATTTAAAACCTGTACAGTAGGTAGTGTAAATGCATCTGAAAATTCAGTCAAATGACCAAGAAAAGGTAAACGAAACGTGGTTTCAATTGTTCTCTGCCAGGTGCATGTTCCATCAACTTTCGTCAAAGGGAGTGAGATTTTTAGAGGTATCTGGAGGTATCTGGTTGGAGAAGACATTAATCTTTACACTCACATTAAAAAAATTAACTAAAGGATAGATTGTGTCTTTAAATAACAAAGAAATATGCAGGTTTTTTTTAGACAGCAATATTTTCATTAATTCTTTTTAATCAATCTCATTTTATTTAAGTTATAGATTGATCTATGAGCCTTTTACAGATATTTCTTTCAAAACTACATGTAAGCATTATGGTGGTGCATTGAAGGAGCATTTCACATTACCTAGTCAAATAATGTGAAATATCTTTTCCAAAATCTGAAATTTGGGGAAGTCTTACTTTTCTCCTATAATCTTATTCTAATGGTATATTTCTATGGAGAGAGGAGAGACTAACCAGCTAGCCTTTCTTCAGTATGTCTCCTTTGGAATCCTACATTGTGTTCCTATCTGTCCTGGACCTTTCATTAATCAAGAGTCTAAAAAGGATTTTGAGATATCTCCAAATAGTCAAGATGTTGTAGTACTTAGAAGAAAGTTTGCACTGCTGAGACAGCACAAAACTCCTCAAAGGTTGGCTTGGCATCACCCCAAGGTCAGTTTTGGGCTGAAGGTCTATTAAACCAGAGTTAACTAAGCTTTTGTGTTATGCATATGCCTAAACGCCACTGTAAGCAGCATAGCCAGGATAACTTTCCGCCAGGCGTAGCAGGCAACAGAAGAGCGCACCCAGACTACTGTAGCTGGCATAATGCAGAACAGTTTTTAGATTGGCTTAATTTGTATTTTGGACTGGACAGCTTTGATTAATTTGTATTTTAGATCCGCACAGCTTTGATTTTGGAGGTATTTGGAGGTCAACATTGCATCATATTTTCGTTTGACTCATGGCTTTTCCTGCTCTAGAAAGGAGGGATGTATTCTCTGTTCTGTTTCTGCTCCTTTCAAGAAAAATGATGAGTGATTTTGCCCTTCAAACAAGTGGTATTTATATAATGAGTTTATTTTTGGTAGTTTTAGCCCTGGAATGTAGAGGGAAAATATTTTGAGAGCATGGAGTTAGTATAGGATTCTTTTCCTCACACTGTGAAAAACAGAGGGAGTAGAAGCAGACACTTATCTTCTTTAAACCCATCTTGAATATCATCAGATATAACCACAACATCTGGCTGATCTTAGTAGATGTAAGGAAAAAAAGGAAATATTACTTGCAACCACAAAAGCATGAAGAGATCTAGAATCAATGTGGATTAAGCTTTATGAAAAATTTGTGAAGAGTCATTGACCGAAAATTCAGGTTCTCATTTTCAAAATTAAGGGTCTTCTCTGAAAATCTCTTCCATATTATGGATCATAGTGATTTTTCTTCACTAGTGCAGAGCATTATTATTTTTAGGTATATGTCTACATACTTGATGTGGTTCAAGGAAAGACAACAAAAGGTTTAGCTTGTCCATAGGTAAGAGATAGTCCCTTAAACAGGAATGTTGTTAGTCATAGCATGTATTCCTTCTCGAGGAGGAGTGGGAGTGTTCCTTTCCCACATCATTATCAAACTGACCATAAATTCTATACAGATTAGCAAAGATCTTCACTGATAGTGAAAATATATTAAGCACTTTGGAGTATTGTAGGTGAAATTATTGCTGTAACTCTCAACATGTCCTTATCCATCTGTCCCCAAATTCCTTGATGATTCATATAGCTGCAGATGAAAGAGTTGCTCAGTGTGCTCTCCTCTGTCTGTTCTTTACTTTCGCGGCTTGTCCAAGGATGGCCACTTGAGTTTACTGTGATCAAGGGATTTTTTAACGATACCACCAAACTCTAAAAGGATCATCTGTATGATCCTTTCTCAGGTGTGCTCTGAATATCTGCAGAGAAAGCATACTTATCTTATACATGTCCTTAATTAATCCTCTGGGTTATTTTTATTTACTTCACTTCTTGCAATATACCTGCCTACTTGGATAAATTTACCACAGTAGACAGAAGAAGCTATTTACTTCTGAAATTAGTCAGGTATTTTTGGTTAGTTGTTTGGGTTTTTTTTTTTTATGGATGGAGTGATTTGTAAGTCAAGAGCTGTTTTCAGAGGTGTAGAATCCTGTCAAAGGGCTATTTTACTTCACAGCAAACACACTTACCTCTGCTGATGCGGTCATAGTGCTACCAGACTTTAATTTAGGCCTTGTAGTGGAACACAGACTTAATCATATTCAAATGAGTAACAGGAGCCCCCAGTATATTCCAGGTCAGACAGGGTGGCACAGTCTTGTCTCTTTGGCAACATTAGTCTATGACTGCCTTGCTGACAAAGGTGCTAACCTAAGGAACAATTGTCTGACATATGCTGTGCTTACGATGAAAAGGGGGTGTCAAAAATTCTTAGAATTTCTCCTTGCTTTCCCTACTAAAATATTTTTAGCAAAGCACACTGGTTGCCAGATAGACATGACAAAATCATGCACCAGGATTAAATTTAGTGGGTAGAAACCAATTGTTTATCTATCCATACACTTTAGATAACACAAAAAATTAGCTATTTTTAGCAACTACTGGGGATGTAAAACTCTTTCTTTTCCTTCCTCTCCCCATCCATTATCTTTTGAAGGACAAAGGACAGCTTCCCTTATACATCTATTGCTCATTAAATTCGTTCATGCTGCTAGGCTTGGTTAGTGTCCTTAGATATAATATCTTAATGTACATATGTTTTTAAGCAATTATTTGCCTATCTTAATCACTAACTTGATTTGTTCTTAGGAATATATGTAGACCAAATATTACAGTAATAGAAAATGGAATTAAAAGCAACGTGCTAGGACTACATTTCATTCTTAACTGAAGGAAGCCCTGGTTTTGTCATATTTTCTCCTTCTCCCTCCCCTTCCCACTTCACCAGAACTGTCAGCACTGTTTCAGAACAATATAAGTGGTCCCTCTGTGAAAGACTAATGATCCTTTTGTTAATTTTGAAATTTGCCAGAAGTTAAGCGGTTCACAGATGCACATGAGTGTCTGATGATAAGATCCATCAGTTTTCTCCAATGAAATACATTGTAGTTTTCTGCAGTGTTTAATCATTATTCCTGTTTTGCAAGAATATCAATAAAATGTGTTCTATTGTTTAAATAAAAGGCATTCAGAACCAAATCATCGCTGGAAGCATGTTTAAAAAGATGTCAGCCTACATTTGTGCTCGTGATAGGAGGAATCCACTGAAGCTGGATGCAAATGGCTAGCGAGTTAGAGTATTTACAAACGTCTTGTATATTTTAACATTCACACTCTTTCTACATGCCACAGCAAATATGAACTAGATATTCCAGCTGCTGTCAGATCCAAAGGCAAAAGTGTCCTTCATCATGAGCACCCCTATCGGGAATACTTGGCAATATGTGCCTATCTTTCCTGTGTTTTCTCTGCCCTGTATCTTGCAATTAGTTAATATAGTAGAAAAGGAAGGACTGCAGAATGATAGAAGTGCTGATGCTTTGCCTCGCCTGGTGGAGTATGAGGGTCTTAAGAGGCAATTTGGATGTCAAAAATGGACACAACCTCTCCTTTGCTGAAAGGAACAAAAAAAAAACCTTGAGGAGAGGGTATGCAATTCATATTTGGGCATATAATTGCAAAATAGACTACAATAATGAGTAACAGCTTGCATTTCAGTGTGGCAGAGGTCATGTAGTACAATGATTGAGAATACATCTTTTGTCAGCCTCATCCTGTACTACCACCTTCACCTACACTGCTTTCGCTTCATGCAGGTGTTCTGATGTATGAAGTAGTTGTTATAACAGCTTAAAGAATAACAACTAAATTAGAACTATCGCTGTTTTTTATAGTCATAGGATTCTGATGGTATCTATGAATGTCTTAATAGCCGATACATTTCCTCATAATGGTTTGGGTTCTGAGAGGATCATTATTGTCCAACAAAACAAGTTTGACTTCAGTACTTCAACAACTTTGTTACTTTTAACACATATCATCAGAATCATTTACTGTTGGCAAACAATCATTGTATGAAATATTGGGAAACATACTGTAACATTCATCTAAATGAATCCCTCATGCCTAAGTGGGTCATATTGAAATACAAATATTTTTATGTTTGAGAGTTTCCCTTGAGACAAACATACTTAAAATGGAAGCTGTGTCAGTAATGAGTGACAGTTTCTTAAAGGTTAATATTTTCTTTAATCTATTTCCATAACAGGAGAAAAGATGAAAATACTGTGCTAAGCATAAGGTATGCTTTTGGGATTAGGGAAACAATCTGCACTAGTATGTATGTCTCAGACCAAAGGGAACAATACGCGCTCCACTAACACATTTTTATTTCTTTTAATCAAATATAGAAGTGTCTTAAATATTTTTTCTATGTTATTAAAAGGATTGAGAATCCCTTAGATTTTCCCTTTTTTCTTTTTTTTTTTTTTTAAAAAAAAAAAGTAAAACTGTCCTTAATGCTGGACTAGACTCTGTGATTGTCATGTAAGGTAATGAAACCATTAAATGCACAGTATTAAGAAGAGACGAGATGCAATTAGCCAAGAAATTACTCTGATCTCATTGACATTTTCAAAAAATCATAATACAATATACATTGCAGGACATGATTGACAGTCTAATCCAGTTTTGATGGAACGTAGTCCACATACTGAGAGAAAAGCAGTACACGGCCAGATAAAGCTCACAGCTGTGAATCCCTGATATGTCCTTACAGTCTTGTCACCCAGGAAATTCCTCAGGTTTAAAAGATGATGAAAGTATCGACCATTAATGACAGGATCATCTCCTACCCTGAAATAAAATGTACTAATCCCTTTTGCTAGGTCTATGAATTCCTAATATAAATTATATAAACTGTAGTAATTCATCTCTGTTAGCACAGTTGTGTTTGGAAATTGTACAGCAGTCTTTGCCCTATTTGAAATGCTAGATGAAAGCAAGACATGTTCGTTTAAGCTGCAGCATAAAGTAATTTAACACAGGGGACAGAATAACTTCTGGATAATGAGCAGTAGATATGTAAAAGAAGGAAGTTCTGAAGTTCTAAAGTGCCCTGATGGATTTATGCCTGATCTTAGAAAGAGGCCAAAAATGTAAATATAGGAATGCAGGTGCTTTGTTAGACATTTGTAAGATGATTTAATGATTGAGTCATACAGAATACATGCTCTGACTTCAAAGAGACATACAATGGTCATTTATGTCTTACAAATCATTTGGATGGTAACCTATCCATCATTTTAAAGTACAGTAATGTGGATCATGCTGGATTATAATGCAAGGGGGAAAAAAAGTTAAAAATGAAATTGAAGCGACATTAAAAACACATTTGAATTTCTGTTATCCATTTTTGGTTATACATAGGCTACACGTATCTATCAAGCTGGACTTGCAGCCTTGTGCTCGTATGTCATTGACACCTGCAACATCACGTAGACAAACAGTCATCGATGAAGTCAGATAGTTATCCTTCTAAAGGAAATTCAAGGCATCCACAATTATTATAAAGCACCAAGCTGGATATCGGGTATATTTTTTCACAAATAATGACAGTACAAAACCACAAGATTATTAAAAGAAATATCTGGGATGCATGGATGTAAAGTAAAAGCATTGGATAATATATATATATGTTTCAGCTGTGTGCACTGTGCTGATGTATAGCAGTAAGCACTGGTTTTAGGGGTAAATTCAGCACAGAGAATATTGCTGATAAATAATATTTACATTTTCAAAAACAATGTCTGTTATAGAGGTGACTGTTCAAAAGGATTCTGATTTTGGTAGGCTTTTTGTATTCTGAATCAGGGTGTAAGTGTGCAGTAGAAATCAGTGTATCGCACACGCACGCTAAGTAAAATCTAGTATTATTCAATGCCCTGAGAACACGTTAGGAAGCAGAACAAGGGAGAGAATTCTTTTATGTTTGACTAGAATTGCTTTTGCCAGTTATGTTCAGAAACATTGTAGTAAGATCAAAAGCTAACAGTGTACACAAGTTCCCACAACTTGTGGGATTAAAGTCATCCACAGGTACGATGGGTTACAACTGATTCAAACTCTTCAAATTTCAGCAGATTTCAGCGTAGCTTGAACTGTGAGCCAAAGCACAGCCAATTGTGTGCATTTCTGAAATTGCCTCGAAGAATAAAAAAAAAAACAAACCCAAAAGCAGCAGAGGTCTATTTTTTATTAGTCATTTGAAATGTTCGAATACAAATTCAAGAGATAAAGTCAGACCAAAAAACAGAAGTCAGCTTTGAACAGCTTCCTTAGCTTATATGTGAGGAGGTGAATAATGGATTAAGCCACTTTATGAGTCAGACTTAAAGAAATATTACATGTCCATCCTGAGGATTTGATTTAGTCAAGATGGATGGTACTAGAATGCAACTGTGTTTGTAGGAAGCTTATATTAAATATAGAGTTTTGTTCAGTTTTAAGTTTATTAGAAATTGCAATTTAATACAAAATTGTTTAAAAGCTGTTTGCATAGCATCTGGATAATTTTCATTTGTCTATGTTACATTTAAACCACTCAACATAGGCACATTTTTGATCATTTTACCTAAGAAGGTCTTGAACATTTGGAAATACTATTGACATAATGCAGAATTAGTGCAGAAGGCAACATATAATGACAAGATTTTATTGCAATAGTGTGCATACAAGAATACAGTTTAGATTACTATCATAACTAATAAATTACAATGCTGATAAGAAAATATGAGAAAAAAATGCTTCATAAATTAACAACTTGAAACTAGCATTATGAGAAGTACCTTTGATTGCACTGAATTTGGTTGTAATCAAGGGCTCTCAGAGACTCCCAGAAGAAACCCTGCACCCCATAGCATCTCATCCTAAGTCACAAATATTGCAAGAAGTCAGGAAAGTGTATTATAAAGAAGAGATGCTTCTACCGCTGCACAGTATCTTCCATAAGCCTTCATGAATTACTTCTTAAAACTCAGCGAACCCTCCTCAGGGAAGATTTTTCCATTTGTGTTCTGAGTCGGATACTGTGCAATCTTTACTCACTGTTATAAATTAGGTTCTAATGTATCTCACCCACGCAGGTTCATGTCACCAGGTTGTGTCTTTCCTCTTTAAAAAAAAAATAAAAAAAATTGAAGTATATTTCATTCAAAATCAGGGAAAACTGAAAGAACACTTGTTCTTCACGGGCTAGTATTTTCTTATAAAATGTGTTCTCCCAAGCAGAGATGCAGGGGAATAAACAAGAATGTTTTGTGGGTTTGTATAGTAAATGTTTTAATATTCAACAATGATACAGTTGCATTCTTTGGTTTTGATTGTCTTTATTTGAAGTAACCAAAGATTATTGGTTCAAACTGTTTCAAATTGTTTTTCATTACCTATGCTCTAATCTTTAGATGAACAGATACTCAGAAATGCCTTTTTCTTTTCCCATGTGCACAATATGATCATGATTTTCTATTTTTATTATTACTTAGGGAATATAATAAAAGAAGATGTTTTCAATTTTAACTGTTTTCAAACTAAACAAATATGTTGAGCTTTTTAAAGATAACAAATACATTGACATTTTTGGATATCTTCCTAGGTTTCTGTACTTTGCCATTCATATTCAATTTTTAGGCAATCATCTTCAAATTTGGCATAGTAATTTATTAGAGAATCCGGATTCCTTCGAGAAAAATCAAAACTTGATGATTCCAGTAGGCTCAACATGAGAGTATACTGCAAATATTGTTACTTTGCTCTATGAATGTTTGAAGTGGGGAAAGAGAAAAGGAATGCTGAAAAAAAAAGTGATATGGTAGCAAGTAGTGTACTATCTGTACAAACTTCACTCTTCACGTTCTTCTTAGGAACCTTAAGTTTTTAATTCATATGAAGTTGTACAATGCCTAAAATACTAAGTTTTTAAAAAGTAGAATTGTACACACTGAAAGTGAAATGGTTGACTATCATTTTGAATGTTTAATTCCAGCATCAGGTGCACTAGATTTCCTTTTATATTTGTCATACTACTTTAAATGTATGTTGTAATGATCTGTTGTTATTTCTGCAGCAAAATCACAATAACAAAAGGTCTTATTTGTTAGTAATTCTTATACGACCTAAATGTCTGAATATTACTAGTGTGATAATAAAGAAGATTATAGATGCTGCTGCTACTGCTGGTGGAGCAACTGAATTCGCTCTAAGGCTAAATATAAGGTGAAGAGAAATGTTCTGCATACTTCATTCAGAAGGTGTTGCACAATGTTTCTATTTGGCCCAAACTCCTTATTAACTCCCTAAAGATGTTATTATTTTCCTTAAAAATATCATTGAGGTTAACGTATTCTGAACTGTCAAGGATAGTAGATGAATTACTACACAGACTTGTTGATGGTATCTTCAAGAGGGGAAAAAGACTAGTGATGGTCTCTAGCCAACACTACATAATAATAGTTCACAGTCTATAAGACTACTTCTCAAAGCTCTGTATAGGCTAAAAAGCATCTGAAAACTATGAAAAGAATAAATCACTCTCAGTCTAAAAGGATTCTATGTGCTTCTACAATTAAAAGAACATAGCAGAAGACCTGAATGCTGGTTTTGGACAATATGTGCATATTGGGGGGAAGCTTTGTTCATTTAAAGATGATGTTAAATATTTGTAATGATTTGAAATCACTTTTTGACAGATCTGTTATGGTTAATTAATTACTTTCATTTGCTTTAAGTTGTATACTTGAAGATGAATAGTGCATGATAACAAGGCTAGACTGTGCGAGGAAGACCTTTGATAGTCTATACAGTATGCTGCCTCATTACAGAGCCTGCTATCTGCAGGAAGCCTGACATTGAAAGGTACCGCACATCCCATAACACCCTCCCTTAACTGTGATGATTGTAGCGTCTTCCTAAAAGTGATGATTAGGAGAGAGAAAAGCAAAACTGAATGCTGTATGAATATTTCATGTAAATGTAAGCAGGCACTTACTGGACGTAGACCTTGATTGATGCTAGAGTGCTTCTAAATGCCTTGACATTGAAGGGTTTAGCCTCTCCTTTCCACAATGACTGCTTCAAGAGCTGCAGTTAATAGTGGAATATAGCTGTATTTGGCTGAAGAGCTCTTTATTACTAGCTGACATTAAACAAGACCGTGGGCCTTAGGTTTCAGTAAATGAATCTGAACAAAAGAGTTAGTGGATATCTAAATCAGATAAGATAGTTAAACTTTCTTCTCCTTCTACCTTCCCCTTCCGTAGCTCACCTACCTGCATCACTTTTAATTCTTTCCTGTATGGAAGTGAATCAGCAGCGCACAAAAGGAATCAGCCATAAATTGTTTTACAGTGCCTCTGTTCAAAACAGCACGGAATGGAAATGTCTAACCAGTCTCTTAGAAGAAGGTAAGTGTTTTCAAAAGGTACTAAAATTGATATAATTATTCAGGTTATAAAAGCTACAATTTTAATATCTTTCCCAATAAGCATTTCAAGCTGCTGTTGAAACACTCATCAAAGAGAAATATATCTACTCTTTCAGGGACTGATTGCTTCTTTGCTTTAGAGACACAAATATTTCTATGCATGTGCTAAGTAGGAAACTGATTCTGTTGTACTTTTAAATTGACCCACTGAAAAGAGAGTAGCCTTTAATGCATAGCTTTAAATGGAATAGTAATGCATATAAGTAATTTAGAAGCTGAAATCAGCATTGTAAAGGAATCATCTTTCAAAATCAGTCAAATGAAGGAATGATATTTTCAAAGTTGACACTGAGATGTTTCATAGTGAGAATGAGATGACGATCACAATAGGTATTTTCCACATTGTTTCAACAGAAAAATCACTCTTTGAATAAAGCTCCATGACTGCCAAGCAGCTTCGTCAGGATTATGGGCTGCGCTTCCCAAATATTTATTTTTAAGCATAATATAATAAAATGCCTTATTTTGAGCTCTGCTGCCTTTAGGCAGAATTTTTAATTGATATGGTAGTGAAGGAAGTGAATAATCCCTCGCTTAAGTTGAAGAAAGTAGAGTATAGCCACATGCAAAGTGTGTTTGACAAGGTTTTGTACTCACCGAAATTCTTTGCAATCTATGTAAATGAGGCTCTGTATCAACCACTAACTTTCATTAATTACAAACCTCAAAATCAAAATATTGAGGCTGAAAATATAAAATAGGCAGGGTTATGCTTCCTGTAGGAGTGGAAAGATGAAACCCAGTGTAAGACACCTCTTCTGCCATTCCAGGCATTTGTCAGTGGTGCTCCCCATGTCTCTGAATGAGAAGCAGGAGCTGCATATTCATATGAGTTTCTCCTCTGTGTCTCCAGTGTTTTAATGCTTTACACACCAGAAAAACAATTATAGCTACCATTTATTTTTTTACCATCCATCTTAAATCCAGTAACCATAATTAAGAGGACTATGGGATCACTTTTTCATTCCCCATAAAGCTTCTCTCAGATGCGTGGATGATGAATTAGCCCTTTGCAAGCACCCATGTAGGTGTGTGTTCTTAAAGTTCTGTTCTTCTGCAGGGCTTTCAGTAAGATGATTCCTCGGGTGGTTTGAGCTGAGAATCAGCTAAGCTGGTTTTGTCCATTATTATCACAAAAGCTTGAGTGAGTTTTCCACAGGTTCTTTTTTTTTTTCCAGCACATTACTAACTATACCAGCAGAAGAAAAGAAGTGGTCTTTTTTTATAAATCATTACAACATATCATCTTCTTAGCTCAGATATTTTCACTTAACTTGAATTTTGCCAGCAGATGTCCGCTTAGCTAAAAATAAAATAGAATTAAAAATATTTTTTAATTTCTCTTTCTCACTGTAGAAAATAGAGCAAAAGTGAAATAGTTAGGGTTTCTTCTAAAGGAATGTGTTGTTCCTTGCCTGTTTATAGAATAATTTGCTACACATAAACAGATATTTTTAGCTGCCTTCATCTCGCAGATCACATTTGAGTATGCTTTCTTCTGGCATAAAGGTCCTGGATACATTTCTCGTTGAAGCCAGCTGGACTTTAACTAGTGAGTATGGCAGCAAGTGGCTTAAGCCTAACAAATCTTCTAGTTTCCCGTATATTTGTTTTTTTGCTTTAAGAGTTTATGTATTACATAAATCATAACGTGAATAGAGGTGAAAGCAGCTCTAAAGGAAAATTGTAGGAGTTGCCACATGGTAGACACTGCAATGGAATTTGATTTTTTTTCCAATAATACGTTAAAATTGCTGCTAACTGTGTGCTAGTTAATAAAGTCCTGAGTACTTTCCATCTGTGAATACTCCTTACGTGCTTGCTCATGCCAACGTTGACATTGCACGTTACTGAGCTGAGCGCATACTTGAAGCCCATATGCACCTTTTTAATAAAATTTCATACAGTGCTGAAGTTAGACTTGTGCAGGTAGATCGTGGCTAAATAGTGAACCGGAAGAGTGAAAATGAGCCTTGATAATGTTACAGTCCTGCTTGGTTCTAAAGCGGAGTAATGTGCCAGTATTGTGCACTAGAGACAGGAAAGACAAGACCAGGAACACCAAACTGCATAGAGGGACTTGAAAAAAAGACAAGCTAATGAATACTGAATGCTCTTGTTAGTAAAAATAAGCACAAACTTAATCTAAACATTTCATAATCAGTCATGCCTCTGACTAATAATTCACATTGTGGGCCAAAACTTATGCTCTAATTACCTATAGATACAGCCTGTGTCCGTGTCTCTTGGGTACATGAGTGAAGTCACTCTGCTACCCGCTGTAACTACAGTAGATGGTTATTCAGGCAAGAGCAGTAGAATTTTGATGCCACAGTTAGGTATTTATGAAAAGAGATGCATTGAATTTTATCTCAGTATTATAGATCAATTTTCAGGACAGAGTTCCTAACAGTGTATTCGTAGGCTGGGTACAAAACCAATTTTGTCTGCTTCAGTGATGTGTGAACTGTATAAGGAAAGACATCTCTTTACTCTCTGATAGCTTATCTTCCCTGGTGACCATTTATGCGTGTTCTTGTAAATATACATATTTTACAGAAAAAGCTCTTTAAACTATCCTTTGAGATGACCTTGAAATAAGAATATTTGAAACTTCCAGGAAATTAGCAGCAGAGTCTGTTTTGATAATGATTGGTACGGTGGGAAATCCCACTCAAAGCCGAAGTAATAATCAGTACAGCAAGCAATTTAGTAGTATGTGTCTATTACAGAGTAAGTTTTTTACAAGGAAATGCACACAAAAAAAATTATACCTACTCTACCATCCCTGAAAAATTTCTTAGGAACTGGGAAATCTTTGGAAAAAAAAATTTTAGGCAAAATGGACCTACCATTTAGACATATTTAAAGAAAACAACAGGAAAAATAATATAACCAGTATGTTTTTTGTCCTGCCAGGCAAATAATCTAAATTCAGTTAATATCAACAGAGAAAATTATTGTGCCTTTCGAAGGTGTACAATGACAATGTAAAAATTTTTCACATGGCAACACAAGGAATTACTTATTATGTCTTTAGTGTAGTTTATTGTTTTTATTTTAATATCCTTTCTTTTCTTTGTATTTTTTCCCCCACTTTTCCACCAATCCAAGTTTTTTATGCATATGTCTTCCAATTAAAATTTTAGTTCTGCACATTGTAAATATGTATGTGGAATGAACGTTGATATCACCTCTCTTGTATCCACTGTCCTAGCATACATACAAATTCAAATACTCTCCTTTTATCTATACTTAAACAGGCTTATAACTTCATGCTCTTTTTCCCTCACACAGATGCACACACAACACAAACATTCTTTTCTATAAATATCTTCAGGCATACGCACTTTTGTCCCTAACAAATGCATGATCTCTATGTGAACACGCATATTTCACAGAGCACACTTTCCTGTGTTCCTTGCCAGCTCACGTCAAATGCCTCTATTTGCTTCTTCTCGTTCTGTCTTTTTAAAGATGCTTATATAAAAATTCCCTCCTCGTGTTACGCCTATAGCCTGTACTATACTTTGGTATTTTCATTTTCTATACACAAGAACACACAGTCCTTATAACATGTATTATGTGTATATGCAATCTTGTGCAGTAGCAGGTTGATTAACCATGAACTGAAGGTAAAATTTTCAACACAAAACTTTGAATCACACCTTTCCAATGGCACTAGAAGGTATTCCCTTTAAACTTCAATGACAGTGTCAAACTAACTCAGAAATAGTTTTGCAAATGCTTAGGAAAGAAACTAGCAGATGAGGTGACTTGGTGATAACTCATTTGCCACTGTTTGAATTTTGTTTATTGAGAGTGTTACTGCGAATTTTGCTTATTCTTAACATCTATGAAAATATGAAGAATCAAATACAAGTGTCAATTCTGGATGCCAATAAAGGGTATTGAGCAGTGACTCTGGGACAGACTCTCAGAGAGGAATATAAAAACTCAGCTGGAGGTCTAACCAGCAAAAGAGAGCCGTTGACCACTACTCTCTGAAAGTAACCACCCAACAAATTCCTTATCCGCTGAACAGTCCACCCATCAAATCAATATCACTCCAATTTAGAAAGAAGGATGTTGGGGGGGAGTGTGTCAAAGGCTTTACAGACGTCCAGAGAGATTACATCCATTGGCTTTCCCCTGTCCACTGATGTAGTTACCCCATCATAAAAACCCACTAAGTTGGTCAGACAGGAATTGCCCCTGATGAAGCCATGCTGGCTGCCACTATTCACCTCCCCATCCTCCATGTGCTTTAACATGTCTTGTAACTCTGGCATGTACCTCTAAACAAAGGCTGAGTAACTCTAGATGTAACCAGAGTAAATGAGAGTATTTTACCTCTAGAACTAAATTCTGAAATATTTTATAAATATAATAATTATGAAAGCCCATTTTCCTAAGTTCTGGGTTCTCTGCAGAATTCAGAAAGTTATTAAATTTGCATGGCTAAAATGAACGAACATAATTTTAAATAATAACAAAAATACTTCTTTTTGACATCTCCATTTTCAGATGCCATCAACAAATATTCAGGTATAGAAGCAGAACAAGTTTTGTTCATTAACAGCTGCATGGATTACTATAGACTAACTGTCATTGCTATGTTATTTAGAAATTTGTTTTTAATCCAGAAGCACCATATTGCTAACGATTGAAACATCTACCCACAGCATCTTTTATCACAGCAGAGAAATGCCATGGAATTGATTTTAATTAGCCATTGGAAAAAAAAAATATGTAGAATCCAAAATCCATTGTTTGAGTAATATGCCAGCCAAGCTGTGAAAGACGTTTATACAGCTAACTGGACATTAGGGACTCATGTCTATGTTCAGAAATGTACTAACCATTTAACAGAAAAATGTAAGGGATATGTTCACTTACAGGATATCTACCTAGATAGCGATTTAATTATAATTATTATTGTAACTGAGAAACAGAGACAAAAACAGAGGCCAAATTCTTCTCTCCAGAGCAAAGATCAAAAGGTCTGTAGGGATTTTTTTCAGAGATTAAGAACATGTGCTTGCGTCATATATTAACTATGCCTGCAACAATGCATGTGAGCTTTTTACTAAAGTATCATTATGAAGCTCCTAAAATAAGGTCCATTCTCTGCTGAAAAATACAAACCACAAAACAAGTTGTTGACTGGCACACAATGCCAGATCCTAGGAAACTGAAGCCAGATACATTCATGTATTTTAATTTTTGTTAGCAGCCTATGAGGACATGAAGTAAATATCCATAAAAATGCTTCTTCTTTGGCTAAATGATTTGCCTTTTCAGGCACTAAAATGTTGACATCATAAGCTGAACAGACATCAACTTTCCTTGCTCATCTACAGGTGTTTGGATAATCTAACCACACAGAGTACAACATAAAGAATTCTGATATACATAACTGAGCTTACAAAACTTTAGGCTTCTGAGTACAGATTTCAAAAAACCTCTGAAATTTTACTTTGAAAATACAATAGAATACAAGCATTGAAATTAAGAAAGTGATATGAATTGCAATAGGAGCACCAAATCAGTACTGTTTTTTCATTGAAATGTCATTGTTCTGTAGGATAACACTGAAGCACTTATCAAATTTATAGCAGTTATGCTTAAACTGCTATTCCCACTTCTGATGGTACAGAAACTCTGGTCCCATTCTTTTCCTGCACACTCTGCAAAGGAGCTATGTGGAAAATTTGTTCAGGTTTTTTTGGAGACAGGTTTTGAACGTCCCCAAGGATGGTAGTTGCTGAGCCTCTGTTCCAGTGCTTGATTTCTTTCATTGAGGGTTTCCTTTTTTCCCTCTGATACCTAATTCTGAGAGGACTTTTGCTCCGTCTTCTCCATAATCTCCATTAGTTACAATAGTCTGCAAACTGAACCCCATCAGCCCTCACACCTGCAAGCTGAACAAACCAAGTTCCCTCAACTTCTATTTACATATATACAAATCATATATACGTGTGTATATATGGTGTACTTTAGTCCCTTGTGCATCTTGGTGGCTTTCTGCTGGACCCTCTCCAGTTTCTCATTTCAGATGCAGCCTCATGGGTGCCAGGCAGAAGGGAATTATAATTTGCTTCGTACCACTGACTAGATTCTTGCCAACAAATACCTGTGGGTGGCTAGTTGTGTCTCTTCAGTGGCTCACCACTGCCTCATGCCCACATTGTTACCCACCAGAGTCCCCAGACAGTAGACCTGATACATTGCCGGTCAGTCTACTGCCTGTAGTATTGGGTGGGATTATTCCATCCTAGGAAAGATTTTGCATTTGTCTTCCTCTTCTTTATATGACCAGAAAAGGCTTCAGTGAGGACTTTCTCCTGAATTTTCCCGTCTTTTTTTCCTTAAAGAGTCCCAGAACATTCTGGAATTAAGATAGAATCACGGAGCCATATGGACTTAGCACCTAAAAATATTCAGAGCAAGTGCATCTCTACTCTTTCTACAAACCTTGACACCAGTAAGCTTTCTATCTTTTTGATATTTTATCTAATAAAGCCTTGGAACGGACACAATAGAAGCAATATCTGATTTTATAACTGTCTGGTCTTTTTTGTTCTTTTCATGCTTAGAGCTGCTCTCCTACAAAAGCATTTCATCTACTATTCCTATCAAGGGTAGCCCTTTCAGATATAACACAGTGAGGCAGCTGCTCTCTTCAAATGCAAGTTTTAAAACCATCTGCTATCAGTGACATGTGCCCATGTTCCAACTGGTAAATGCTTTTCCTTCTTTTCCCGGAATGATGCTGTTTACTCTCACCTGTTTCAGAAATATCATACAAGCTTGGCAATATTAGAAGAGTTTCCCATTAATTTTTGTGGCAAACCCACAGAAATCCTTGTGTAACGTCACTGTTTGGCAGTTGGCTTTGTGTATTTACATATATATGAATGGATGGGTTTTTTCAGTGTTAATTTGAAAAGGAATTCAGAGGACTGGCACAAAGAATTTTGGTACTAGTTTAATTTAAATTGATGAAGCAAAATAAAATAGAAATCTATCAAGATAGTTTTCTTAGGCAGATATTGCCTTAGAGTAAAAATAACCGTCTATGTAAGAGTCAATAAACCATGTCATAGTTTGGTCTATTCAGTCTTTTTGGAAACAGCCTTGTTACAAAGATGAAATTGAGACACATTCTGGACAAAAAACTTCTCTTGGAAAAAACTAGTGAGCTGCTTTGCACTGCATTCTAACATAGGGCACAGAGCTTCTGTCAATATGATCTCTCAAAGTCTGTAGAATCAATTTAATTCAACAATGTTAGCATACAAAAAGCACATAAATCACTGAACGGAGGAAGGGAAAGTGTTCTCTAATATTGTAGGTAAAGGTATTATGAATGAAGAAAGAAAAAAAAAGCAATAAGCAGTGAAAAAGGGTATCTATTTTTTTTTTAATGCAGTAATGTTAGTGGGCCAAAACCGTTTGTATCATATATGATGAACACTTTGACATTGAAGCTTTTTACCTTACAAAACAACTGAGAAATTAAACTGTGCAAATCATAAGTGTTTCACTCCACAAAGGTTATCAAAAGCTTTGATGTCATGATCTGTCGAAGCTGCTTGTGAAAACTATTGGGAAGGCCTCTTACTGGCCTATCTCATAATTTCAAGTTTCAATTTTCCACCTTGCTCTTCCTTTTTAAGAACTTACTTCTGTTTGTTAATTCACAAATTGAAGTTAGGAGCCAATATATTCTTCCTATTTTTCCCTGGTGTATCTTACCTCATGGTGCAAAGATCGCAATCATAGCTGAGTAAAGTGTACAATCATTTACAAATAGAAAATGTTTCTGCCTAAATTTAGATCTTAAAAGGGCCATTGAGTATTTTACACTATATAACAAATTGCAACTTCTACATTGTTGACCTGACAAAGGTAAATTATGATCAAGTCCAGAAAAGAAGAATTCACAGCAGGAACGGTGAAAGACTCCTGAGTGGGAGAGGTACTAACTGCTTTTACAGTAATGCAGCATTAAGAAACTTTGTTCCAGGCAGCTTTCCACAATTCTTTTACTATTTCTTTTATTCTTTATCATAACATAATACCTGGCTTGACAACAGAAATGTCAACAGTTAGGGCTCTATTCTTCAAACCATCATGCTCTATTAACACTGTTTTTCCCTGGGATTTACCCTGTCAAAGAAGGAATCACCAAGGAGTTACTCTATGGTTGCCTTATTCACTAAATCCCTCTTCTCAGTGATGCACAAATGATGAAGTATTTTTGGTGCCACTGCAAGACAGAAAGTTAAAATAGGTCAGCCTCAGGTTAGGGTGACACAAATTTTGTCTTGCACAAGACAGATGTTTTATATGCAGAAGAAAGTAAAAAAACTCAGGTGTTTCCAAAAGAAAGCACCAAAGTAATAAGCGCTTGACAGCAGTTCTTTCTGCTGTCATCTCATTTGAGGGGATTTGACTACATGTGATTGAACAGACCAAATTTAGTTGCACACACACGTGCTTGTACTTCCTGTACTTCCATTGTACACTAGCATGAGTGTTGTTCTTCCACTTCTTTCCAGATGCATAGCTGTGCTTTGCTAGTGTTCTTCCCTATTCAGTGATGCAAAGTGGGCTTGAGTCCCAGGAAAAGAATAAGATGAGCCTCATTAGTAGATCACTGCCCAGGCGCATTGCCTCCTCTGTTCCTGTGCAGCTGCACCACCTCCACATTTACACACAGTTACTTAGCTGCATGCACTGTAAAGCTTAAGAGAAAGTCAGGGCTGAGATAAGTAACTTATGTGTTGGACTTTGAAAGGATGGGGGGAGGCACTTGCGTAACAACAACCCCATACAATGCTACAGGCTTGGGGAAGAATGGCTGGAAATCTCCTCAGCAGAAACGTATCTCGGGGTGCTGGTCTACAGCCAGATGAATACGAGCCAGTAGTGTGCCCAGGTGGCCAAGAAAGCCAATAGCATCCTGGCTTGTATGAGAAATGGTGTGGTCAGCAGGAGTAGGGAAGTGACATACACCTGTACTCAGTGACGATGTGTTCAGTTTTGGGCCCCTCAGTACAAGAAAGATATTGAGGTCCTGGAGCGTGTTCAGAGAATAGTAACAAATGCATTGAAACATCTAGAGAATAAGTCTTATGAGAAGTATCTGAGGGTTGTTCAGTCCAGAGAAAAGGTGAGACCACATTGCTCTCTGCAACTACTTAAAGGGAGGTTGTAGTAAGGTGGGAGTTGGTCTGTTCTCCCAAGTGACAAGAGATAGGACAAGAGAAAACAGCCTCAAGCTGCATGAGGGGAGGTTTAGATTGGATGTTAGGACACTTTTTTTCACCAAAAGGGTTATTAGGCATCGGAACAGGCTGCCCAGGGAAGTGGTGGAGTCACCATCTTTATTTAAGATGTGCTTAGGGACATGGTTTAGTGATGAACTTGACGGTGTTAGGTTAATGATTGGACTCTGTGATCTTAAGATCTTTCCTAGCTTAAATGATTCTGTGATTCAATTTTTGCTGGTAATTTGAAAGCATTTCTCTTTTTGTCATGCTGTGCACCTTCAGCATTTGGATTGGCTACAGAGACTGAGAACTTAATTTGCTCCAGAGCGTGCATAGTCTGTGGGGAAAACATCACAGTAGAAGTCAAATTAGGAGGGGCTTATTGTCAACGTAGAATTATTTTATAGAATGACCTCTCCAGAGCTGAGTAAATATTGGTTTTGGAAAATTAAGTGGGAAGTTTTACTACTGTTGTCATTTGATTGAATCATAAGGCACCATGGTTGGACAGAGGTTCTTGTGCTGCCTCAAATAATTATCTGTAGTATTTCTGAATGTGAGGAAGAACGGAAAATGCTGATGTGAACCTGTGGGATAATACATGTATGTGAGCAGCAACATATGAAGATGCCTTTCTTTGATATTCTGGTAATTACTTATAGCTGTGTTTTGCCCTATAAAAACTCCAGGACATATCCATATGAGTATCACCTACTTAAAAGTTATTCCTGATCCATTTAAATCTTAATTTTCCATCCTTCAAAATATTCCTTCTTAAACATATTTATTCTGCTAGAATCTAAGATTTAACAACTAAATGGAAACATTAATGATGAATTTTTGGTCACTTAATTTCCCCTACAAAGTAGAGGTAAGATTCTCTTTCTTACATCAGTTTTATAGTGGAAAAATGCTGAGCAACTGTCAAATAAAGTAGTTCCTCTTCTACACAAGTGAGAAGCAAATGAGACCAGCTATTTGGATGCTAAGATACATCTTACGGAGAATATATTGGAATAAATGGAGAAATTTTTAATAAGGGAAGGGGGGGTGCACTTAATAGAAAGAGCATATAGAGACCCTGGCTGTGGCTAATGTGCATAAAAAATTCAGCCTGTCAGATCCTCACTTTTCTAATTCAGTAATCTAAATAATTTATTTGACATTTTAGCTCAAGATGACCTTTCTTGGGAAAAAATTACTGTTTTAAACTTTTAGCAAGTGCAACCACTGCAGAGGATTGCTGTTGAAGTCTGCATTTTCCCAAATGAGTAAAGGTTAATCTCGTACAGCTTAAATACATTTCTGACCCTTTTAAACAGGTTCACAAAAAGTCTTTTTTTTTAATCTAATTTCAATTATATTGCAATATTTGTGTTAAAAGAGCTTCCTCCCCTCCTACGCTTTTTTTTTTTTCTGTTGCTCAGAAGCCATTTTCAATGCATTCAGAGGGATTTAGGCAAAGAACTTGTTTTGAATGAGTAACAGTACCATTCTACTAAATATTACTTATAAGGAAAGTTCCATAAATCAAGTGAAAATACATGGTAGATTAATGGGTGAGTAGGTTAAAACAGCCACGAGTAATAGCAAGAAAATGACTGTCCAGAGGTTCACAGTTCCCAGATTGGTCACTTGACTCAAGTAATCAGCCTCAGAGCTATGCCGCAAAAAATGATCATGTCTGTCCCTGGATTCTTTTCCTCTAACTAAACAATCCCATATTTTGCAGAGGGCATTTCAGTGCTTCTACTAAAGGACATTTACTGTAATTTTACTTTGCTATTTCTGATAATTTATCTAACTTTCCGACAGGTCACTAAAAAAATCTTTCAAGGTAAGGATTAATATACCCCCAAATGTACATAATGAAGGCTATAATTCTCTCAGGGTATTCAGGTGACTTTATAGGGGTACATTATTTATTATTGAAAATGTGAATTTGTGAGAATGGCTGAAATATCACAAAGGTTTCAGAGCCTGTGCAAAAGCTGCAGTGCAGCTGTCAGCTCCAACAGGACCTAAGGAACTAGCTATCAAACAAATAGGCGACCAGTCATACTTAAACCACTCATGAAACAAAAATGCAGGGTCTAGTGTTGTCATCAAATTGGGGTTTTTTTTCCCATGTTATTTTTTCCCCAAATTTATAACATTTATGTGGTTCCAGATCATTTTATTGCTCATATTGTTGTGCAACTGGAAGAACTTCAGTCTAGTCAGTATGAAGCCGGTGTAAGTTTGATGTAAGAGGAGAAGCAGTACATTCATCTCTGCTGTAATATTCTCTCCTCATACCACTGATGTCAGTTAGTGCTTTCTTTTCTGACATAACAATGGGGGTTTGATCTGATATGCCTGCACATACCAGTCAAAAACTGCTACTAAAACAGGGAGCTGAAAGATCAGTGAGGTTTATGCTCCTAAGGCATTTTGACAGTTTTAAAATCCAATGTAAGTGTAATCAGCCTCTTAATGGTCTTCAGTATTATTAACTCTTAATTAAGAGTAGTGGGATAATCTACCTTGCAGATAGTGTTAGAATTGCAGACATCACTTATTTTGCAAGAGTTTATTAGGTCAGGTGTGAAACTACGTGGAAAATGCAGTATTACTTCCAGGGACAGCTCATCACTAGAAGTGGCATAGTTGTTCTTGTACCACACAGGGATAAAGCCAGTGAACCCTTCCCCTCTTGGACCCAAACTAAAGCATAGAAATCCAGTCTGCATTGCTCTTCCTGGCATTCCAGTAACGGGAAGGACTGGGCAAAAACACTCTGTCACAGTACAGGTTGAGTTTATAAGAGCTTTATCTGACTCTTTAACAACTAGAACACGGCACGTGCCTATATTACATTCAGCCCATTAACCAGTAAAACGGAGACTCGACTCATGTGGGACCTACCCATATTCAATTAAGGCGTGCCTGCTGGCTACTTTAATTTAAGGACCAAGTTTAGAGAAGATGACCTTGAGTTACTGGATAGGCAGCATTTTATGCATTGCTTGTATTTTTCATCTGACAACTTTTGCAGCTCTCAGCCTTCTCAAGCAAACGGCCACAGAGCATAACCTTGTGTGGTGAAACACTACGGGGCAGCAGTTTGCGCAAATGAAGTGGTTTATTGCACCATATTTGTGAGTTGTAGATGGTTTTCACTTTATGTAAAATGTAAAATGTCGTGGCCAAATAGGAGTAGTAAAGCTCACGACAGCATTAGACAATGATTGGTCCACTGTTAACTCTTCCAAAAGAGAAAAGCTTCTGTTTCATAAATTACATAAGCCAAGGTGTCACAAAATACTGCTTTGGATACCTCAATTTTTATTAGTCTGTCTGAAAACTTTTAAAAAGGGGTTGCTTTTGAGTAAATTAAATTGGACTGATAGGATTAAATTGGTAATTCAAAACTGGATGTGTTGAAAATATAAACTATTACTAACAGGAAAAAATGCTTTCAGCACTTTGCTGGGTAAAGCTAACAAAAGGGACTTGTGAGAAATAAGCTGCATTCATGCCATATGAATTTTATTACTGCTTGGCATGATTGCAAAGGTAGTGGCTGTGTGAAAAAGCACTGGTATTTTAACATTCAAGCAAAGGGAGTCATGCTCTCTTGCCAAAAATGGCCTGAAGGTAACAGCGTTGATTACTTGTTACTAGTCCTAGTTACTTGTCCAGTTAGCCTTGTACTAGTTTTATGTCTTTCTGCTTGTACCTTGAAGAAGAATGAGAGAATGAGATAGAGGCAGAGTTTGTAGAGAGACACAGTGTTATTTCTTAGACCAAGGGATACTATGGCATTCCTCATGTTCATTTCATCAAAACTGTTAATAAGAAATGTGACTAAAGTAATTTGTCTGTTCAAAGGAGCAAGGAGAAAGTTTTACCCGGTAGTACGTGAACTCATGAGAAGAAAGCAAAAAAATCTATTTCTTCCCAGCGCATAAGCATGAAATCCCCATGTGATGCAGTTTTCTCCCTTGGGTTTGTCTGGCCTGCATAGTAGGGCAGGATATAGTCCTGATTGCAACAGAGACACTGTGTAATTCTGAACAGCCATGAAAATCCCTATGGTTCCTTAAGTGTAAGGCAGAGATATGACCTTACATTTGAGGGCAATATAGCATTTGAAGGTCTGGCACAAAGAACAGTAGAATTAGCACAATAAATTGCTATCTGCTGCTCCCCAGCTCATTTGGTTAAGGTCAAGGAGCTCCTTGTAAACACACAGTATGATTTCCTAAAAAGGCATCTTGTTCTTTATCCCACTGAATGGCACTGTGACATATAAAGGTCAATCTTAGTGACCATTAAACGAGCAGCTACTTAAGATGGTGAGAGGCAAAACTGGTTTCCAAATGCAGCCGGGAGAAGGCTGGAATCAAGAACTCTGAACACTCCTGATATATAGGACACACAGGGTCTTAATCAGAGGCTGAATCCCATCAGTCTGTTTTGAGCTACATGTCATATGTCTGCATTTCTGCTTCAAACAGCTTATCAGGTTAATACTGCATGGTTTTAAAAATAGAGTTCCATGTTAAAATGGTTGTAAAACTGATAGTGGAAAATAGTATCAGATCCAATTTTGTCTTATGACTCTATTTCCTATTATATGTAATGCAACAAGAGAATATAATATTGTTCAATTTCTAGTTGCTGTGCTGTTTTTTTTAAAACCACAGTGAAACTTAATTTGTGGCTCAAATTACCAAAATATTCACAGGTAATGTGTTTGTAGAGTAAAACAGGGACATTCTTCTTCCGTTTGTGCTTGGCATTGGCAAAGAGGGTTGTCATAATGTCTCTACTTGGTAAGCTGAAATGGGGCAAGGTGTGGGCATCTTACTAGTGATCTAATTCTTATTGATGGTCTAAACCCTGAGCCCTCTCACAAAGCCCAAATTTAGGTAGTTAACCCAACTACTTCATTTAGGTAGCCCCAGCAAACAAAGGAGAGTCAGTTAATAGTACCCAACTTAAATTTCCAGGGGAGTTTCAGAGCAAGAACACATCTCTTTCCAGTGATGTATGATTATAGTATGATTATAGTATGATTACAGCCAGCCAACAGCCTGCTAAGCCAGATGCCTAAAATTTGTTTAACTGCTAGAGGTTTTAATCTAAAGATGGACTAAATACCCACTAAAGCCATGTGTAGTTAGTTAAAACTTTTATCTCTGTGATGCACATGCGAGTCCATAGATCTGCATTGCCACTAAAGAAACAGGAATTGTTGAGCATTTACTGCTTCTGAACTGAGATGAACGATAGCGGTTGCTATTTTTTTTGTTATGACCATCATAGCTTGAGACTGTGGTGCACAAAACTTTAACCTTAAACGCTGCCTGAAAGTTATTTACAAGATATTTACACCTCTACACACTGAAGAGGTCTGAAGAAACAATTTTGTATCAGAAGGCTGAGTTGTATTTCTGTATATGAGAGAAAAATATTAGTTTGGATTTCAGCTTCTAAACGGAATTATTCAAAATTTGTGAGATGGAATGAGCTGTCATCTATATAAAATAAACAGAAAATGTGAGGATAATTAGGGAAGAGGATTTAAGGTGTCCTATGTCTGCAGCATGTTTAAATTCAGTTCGTAGTGGTAGCACTACCAAGTTACTATAAACCATTGGCTTCCTTGTGAGCCATGTGAAATAGTCTGATGACCTTCACCCAATTTATACTTTCAATTTATACTTTTCATGGAACCCATACCAATTTTAAGTACTCATTGACACCCTTTTCAGAAATCTCCTTGTGGCTCAGGACTGGAAAGAGTTGGACTGTCTAATACCTCAATGTGCTTCCTCACTGTCTGGCCGTCTTGGTAGGAGTCTCTGTGTGTGAAGATGCAAACAACACAGTACTGAAGTTTTGTTTCTCCACAGACACAAATCTGACCCTTTTCAAAGGCTTTTGTGCAGCTGCAATAAATTATTCACTAATTTACTTATAATCAGACCATTGATCGACTATATGATAATTGCCCAGTAGGTAAAGAAAACCATGGAGATGGAGCATTACATTCAAACTTTTTACACCAAGTCAGGGACCAAAAATGAGAACGAGCACATGATTTCTATTAAGTTCAAAATATAGCACTTCTCTCTGCTATACTTTCCAAATGTCATTAAAACCACAAAATTAAAAGGGGTGTCCTCTACATCTAGCTGATATTAATTCACTTTCTATGCAGTTTACTGACTGAGAAAGGAAGCCCAGGAAGGTGAAAAATTTTAAACGGACTAAGTGATTGTTAAAGGAGAAAAAACCCAAAAAATACATGCATATACAACCACACTCCCCGATACCTTCACTCCCTTTCCTCCTCCCCCGCCGCCCCCCGCTGTCTTTTCTTATATGGCTGCTTGATCTGATTTGAGAGATGAAGTTGCCTTCGGAGTATAAAGAAGCTAAAGTTTTTCACCATGAGTCGCAGCAAGCCAAGGACATTTCTGAAAAATCTTCCCTAGGCAACTTGTTCAGGTTCTCCCAAAAATTCACCTATGAAGCAGTGTGTTTGCTGTGCATTTCCTCTGGAAAAAAAAAAAAAAAGAAAAAAAAGGGCAAGAATACGGTAAAATCAACCAACCAACCAAAGCTTTCAAAGCTTTGACAGACATTTGGAGAAGATAGTTTTCACGTGAGGACAACAGAGAGTGTTTTTAGACAGAGGACATTCAGCCGATTTTCAGTTGCTTGGAAAGAAACACTAATATTTCTGGTGCACTCTGCAAGCTCCTTCTCCTCAGCACAGCCATCCTTCTTCCCCCTGCCAGTCACACTCTGCTTAAAAACAATACATTGATGTTTGCTGTTTTATTTTATTTTTCCAGTCAGAAAATATAGTGCTATTCTGTAAATGTTTTCTTGTTGTCATACTTCGCAGACGATTTTCTTCCTATTTTTGGAGTCCTGAATCTGCCTTTGGTCACACTATTTGCTCCTCTATGGTCACCTCTGAGAAGATTAACCCTTTCATTAAAAAAGCTTGGCCAGGGTCAAACTACTGCGTGGCTCTGGACTCTTACATCCCTTTGATCTCCCAGCTATGGAGAAATTATTAGCAAATTCTAAGCCTTCCCATGTGATTTGTTTTTGTAAATTTGTAGAAATTATGCCTAATCCTATTACGTGGCCGAGGGCAAACCTGCATTAAATATATGAGACTTTTTGTTATGTGGCAGATGGATAATAAAGGAATGCTGAATGCAGCCCATTCCAAGTTATGGGAATCTGGACACTTCATCAGCATTCACTTAATCCTCTGCCATGGCCTACGCCTTTGATGAATGCTCTCATTTATGACCACTGATGCCACTCACTTAATTTCAGAGAAGAAAAATAATACCTAGCTGTTAATGTGAATATTTGAGTTTATGGCTGTACAATGAATAATTGTGACATTATCAAGGGAACATCTTCTTATACATTATTCACTTGTATAGACCACATTAACCACAGAGGGGAAACTTGCAATTTTGCATCTTCCATCTTCTTTGGAAGGCAGACACCATGCAGACAAAAGTCAGTGTCTTAACCCAAATTCTAGCTGACAGTCCGTATCAACCCTCACTATATTTTGCTCATTGTGGTGCCAATCTCCTATTTCACCAATGACATTTTTTCAAAGAAAGAGTGGATTTCCTAGAGACTCTACCCCATGCAACTTCCACGGCTTTTTATTGAATAGGAAAATGTATCCCTCCTTTTTGCTTTAATACTGTTGCCATGTAGTATGTCTGTAAATTTAAGCTGAAAATTAAGACAGCACACAGTTTTCACTTGTACTTTATAAATATATGTGTACCATACTCATAACATTCTTTCCATGCATTTCAAAATAAAACAAACATCATATATAAAAATCATAAGCTTTATAGAATAAAATCTTCAGAGTTTCTTATTTATTAGCTTATAGCTTTCTTATTTGGAATCACAGATATTAAGGTACAGAAAACAAATTAACGTATTTAGTAGAAATCTATATTATCTGAGGTAAGTGGAGTTTCAAGCGTGTTTGTACTACATCTGATCTCTCTTCAAATATCCTCATTTCACTGGAGAGAATATGTGATTACATTCCTACTGTAAATATTGTTTTTTAATTGGAAACACTTCCACGTTTTAAAGTGTGTTTATTTACTTTTCTGATGGTATAGCAATATTTAAGAGTAGGAGTTTGGTATGTTTTTATCTTCGTTTTCTGCAACTGTAGTAATTTTAGTTGGCATTTAATGCTGCTAAAATTCTAAAAGTAGAACCCTGCTGTCCCTTTTGGTTTGCATGTATAAAATTCAGAGGTAAATTGAAGTTATGGTAAATCATCAGTGTGAGAAACATGTCTAGATTTAGTAAACTGTAATAAAAAAAACAGTTAAACATCTTTTCCTGGTGGGAGTTTTCACACACTGTAACTAATTTGCTGGAATCAACTCGAATATTCATGGAGAACAAAAATATGTGGTTTATTTATTTATAGTATGTTAATTGATTACTACTTTGAAACGTAGTGAGTGTAGCAACCTATCAGGATACCCTGGACTACCTGCTCCAAAATGAATATGGATGGGTTCCCATGTAGAGTAGTTACTTAATTTATCATCTTCCATACTCTCACTTAATTTAGCACATATGCCGTAGAAGGCACAAGCAAGCTTCTGCATACAGGTTTTATTTTGTATTTGCTGTATGTAGCAAGGTGCCTGTCAGAACTTGGAGTACTTTCAAAGTGGAAGGTTTTATTTGGAAAAGGGATCGTACAGACACCTTGTGCAGTGTGTCCATATAATTATAATGAGCTAAGATATATTTTTTAAGGTAGGAAGAAATGCAAGCTGTTCTGTGATTGTAAAATGATACAATGATGAAAGATTACAGCTTTACTGCCTTCAGGAAGAGCAGGGCATTGCCTTTATTTAACATCATAATACACTGAGCTAAATTCTTCTTACCCACTTGCATGCCTGCACTGATTTCAGAAGCTCCTGTTTCCCCTCCCCCTGGAAGAATCACTAATCTAAATATTTCTGCAGAGTCATATTATTATTTCTCCAGTATTCTATGCCCTGTTAACCAAAATGTTTGGTAAAAAAAGAAAGTAAGGCATAGATTTATGAAAGCAGACAACGAGAATACAAAGCTTATTAGCAACGGGTCAGATCTTCCAATCTACCTTTTGGTAAAAATCTCTGTGACATAAATAGCCCAAAAATTAATGTCTCCCCATAATTACGGTATAGACTTTAGTGTAAATTCTGTTGAAGGAAATCTAAGTTGAAACTCAAAAATTAAAAGACAAAAAACACAATGATGTACTTTAAATAAGGGAATCTTTATAGATAGATGTTTAGATTAATTCCATTGCATAAGTAATAAACAATTACGGAAATCCAGGTTGGATCAACTTTTCGAACATCCTCAAAATGTATGAGGTTTCAGAACTAGAATCACGATGTGTTTTTCTCACCAGCAAAATGTGAATGGAAACATGTAACTTTTCCATCTTTTGTGGCCAACCTACTTTGGCAGTGATCTTTGCAAAATCATCCTTTATAACTATAAGCACATAAAGGTTTCATTATATATGATATATGATCAGTGTGTTGGAATTACTTGCTACAGCAGTTAAGGTTCTACCGATCAGTCAGCTGGTGGTCAAAGTCCCTGTTGCTACTAAGTACAGATCTCTCTACGATTGTGCTCTTAAACATTAAATGCGTTAATTGTCTTTCATAAAATATAAATTGGAGATAATTGTAAAAAAGCACAGGGAAAGTATAAATGTTTTTGTTGTTGCTTGCTATCATTTGGGCTGATAGCTAGAACATTTTATTTTTCAGAAAACTGAGAGAGAGGAGGGATTATCTTCTTTTTTAAAGGTAAGATGATACATACTGGTATGTTGTTCACTGACTTTTTTCCTTACATTTTGAAGCTCATCTTACATGGTCTGTTAGAAGAATTTTAAAGTTTAAACAAAGCCCTCACTGAATGCAACATTACTGTAAAACAACGTGTTCTTTTAGTATCTGAGATGAGGAGGTAATGGAAGAATGCTGGTGTTGTGGCTCCAGTTCTGCAGTCAGAAGACCTTGTTTGAACATAAAGCATAAGAGGAAGGAAGAGTAAGCTGCAGAACCAAAAGAAATCCCACCAGGCACGGCACTGGCTGTGAAGTACTGGGCACTGAAAGCAAAGCAAAAATGGCCTCCTGACCACCACTGTGGGGTTTGTAATCACAGAGTAATCCTTCAAACCCAGAGATTGAAAAAATGCTTTTACTGGAAAGCAAGACACACTCACAGCTTATTATCACGAGTCTGTTTTCCAGCGTGATTGTCTTTGAAGCATACAGGATATATCATGTGTGATAAATTATACTTTGCTGAAATGTTGCCTTGCTAAAATATGCTAAGAAAGCTCTGAGTAATATTTACAAATAGTTTAAGTGTCACAACAATACACCCACTACTCAGGCTTCCATCGATTTTACTGTAATAAGAGTTGTAACAAAGGATACCACTTTTAACTATTATGAAAGTATTCTTTATAAAGAAAGATAATTGGGAGAAAAATCCCTAAAATCTATATCAGAATAATTTTGCAGGTTCTGCAATCACAGCTGTCAGAAAAAGCAATGACAATCTCTCTTGACTAAGAGGAATCATCTGGTTCTGTGTTGTTGTTGCTAAATTTTCTTTTAGTCCCATGCACTACCGAAGCTCAAAAACCAGTTATTGCCACTCTTTAAAAAAAAAAAATGCTGTAAATTAATGTGGTCTGTACTATTGGAAAAAAGGGCAGCCTTACTTTCCCACTGAGGATAAACTTCAGTCGTATACTAAGTGTAAATTCTGCCACCTCAAATATGAATATATAGCTGGTGTAATTCCACTGCCACCAAAGAAAGCCTTTCAAATTTACATCAGCTCAGAAGAAGGAAGAACTAGACCTTCCCCTAAGCATTTGAAAATCACTCTACTATATTAATGAATACTTCTCTTGCATCCAGCTTTATGTTTTTAAGATCTTCCTTAGGGCAGGTAAGAAAGCCATTCAAAAAACAAGCTAAGCCTTTTCTTTCTTATCTACCTTTATGTTTATTTGTTATTTTTTAATGGACTGTGGAATATGCCTGCTATATTTGTCAGTCACAAGGGCCTGTTTCTCCCACCGGCGTCAATGAGCGACGTGGAGGTGAATTTAGCTTGGTTAGTTTTGTTCTAGCAGGTTACTCTAGCTGTCGATCCACACCACTTAGGTCTTGACAGAAACATAATCATGTTATATGGGTATATATGGAAGAAGTAGTTAAAGTATATTAGAAAACATATACACTGAAGTGGATCATTTTTTTCAGTCTAAGAAAGCAAGGCACAAGCTGGAGGCTGTTTCTCTATTTGGAGCTTGCTGTTATTTGGTTAACCAAAAGGAAATATGGTGTAATCTGGAGAACTTGTGCTCCACCTCCTAAACACATTGTCCTGTTTTCTACTAAAATGAATCTATAGATTCAGTGACTTCTTGAACCCTTTCTCTCGTGCTGAAAGTAGTGCTTGTGAAAAGAAAAGCCTAAACAACCAGATCACATCAGTGTCAGGATCTCAAGTCTGACACTGCCAATATGCATTACATTCTAGCTGCGTTTTTAGCATAGCAACTGAGGATAATATAGTCAGGTGAAATCTAAACTGATCTGCCCCACCATGAAAATTCTTCCAAAGACCAATCTGCATTTTCAAATTAATAGCAATGCTTAAACCTACTGTCCTCCTGCCATGAAACTCATATGTCTATGGAAAGCTATTGTATTTTTTTTCTAGAAAAAGCACATAAAGTTCTATAACAGTTCGTTTTACAAATTAGGTGTACAAATAGGTTTACATGCAGTTAGCACAATTTTCAGAAGGAAATAACCCTTACATTTCATAACAAGCACATGGGAAATGTCCAGTGCATTCCAGGGCAGAGTGTTTGTTTAAACAAACTACAAAGCAAGCAAGAATGGAAGAGAACTTGTAGGTCCCTGTTTAGTATTAAATTTTCAGTCTTGATGTGATTGTATTATTTTATCTCCACAAATTTAGCGCATTTGATATATGGTTATAGCCTAATAAATGTAACAATAAACATCACATTTGTATTCAATTTCAGAGGTCTCCTTCCCTCCCTCGCACCAGCAGCAATGGGTGTGATCTTATAAGGATCTGACTGTAAATAATCTGGCTAAATATAAGGTTAGTGATGCGCTGACAATATAGTTACAGAGACTATGGTAAGATTCAAGCCCCCAGATGCATCTCCTTGTCTCCATCAAAGCAGATGTATTTGATTTGAGAAAGCATTGCACAATCTATTTTTGTTTGTTCAATAAAGGAACTGTGTATTTACCATATCTTTAGGGATTACTTTTTGTTGTTTTCAAGGAAATAATTTCAATGCTTACAAATTGTTGGATGACATTCCCTTGTACATTTTTAAATATGATATGCAGGGAAAAATATTTCTAGTTCTAATCTTTTTATTTAGAATAGAAATGCTATGTGTAATCTAGGAGATGAAATATGATATCTTTATTAAAGTGGTACGTGCTAGCTTTATTACACTTACAGGTTTGCCAGTATATCCATTAAGGAATCCATTTTTCAGACTTTTAACTCTTGTCTGTATTCATACTGGAGTGAAACTTGGCACTCAGGTTTACAGCCCAGGAGCAATTTGTGGTGCTATTTACAAATGTCTCTTGGTATTCATTTAAAAAAAAATGTTTTTCTATTAAATGCCTGAAAACCATTTGATTATTTAAAATGCAAATGGGAATGATCTTAAAAAGAGCACTCTTAACTGCTTTAAGTCCCGTGCTGCAGTCTGATAATTCTTCTGCTGTATGGAGTATTTCAATTAAAACATTCTGGACTGAGCTGAAAGTCAGGAGGTGGGGTATATTTTTTGAGATTAGAGAGGTTGTATGTCCCTCAGAAAGCTGCTTCTATTTATTATTTAGGTAATACGTGCCTTAAAAATTGTGTAAGCCCTCATTTCCACATTTAAATGCTCCAAAAGTCCTTACACTCAGGTAAATAACAAGCTTTTTTAAAAAAACACCTGACAATGACTTTATGAAATGCAGTGATTTATTTCAGTACTGAATCGATTAATAATCCATCACCTCAGCTCTTTATTTTAGTTATTTTAATTTTTTTTCTTAAGTGTGCTCTTTTACCTTAACAAAATGTAGTGGAGAAAAGATAGCAGCATCCAACTTAAGTCCAGTCATATTTTCCACTGTCATATTGTTTGAATGTAAATTTACAAGGATTTAATTGAAATGTACTTTTGCTTCTTTGTTTGTACATTGTCATCTCTATTTGCACTTTAGATAAATGCTCAGTTCTGAAATGAAAATAACTATCACCACTTTATTCTGAAAAAATGATAAGGTTTTTCTCCACAACAGCTCTGTTGACTTTGTACTGTTTTGCATGAACAGAGAATTACCCTGAACTATTAATAAATAGAAAAAAATTATTAAATAATTTGGGAAAAGTTGCAAACATAGCATTTATAAACCACTGATATCTAATCTCATCTTAAATAAAGATCTATTCCTACTTCCTCATTTAAATTCCTTTTTTTACAATAAATAAACTCGAGATGATTAATGGAATTTTAATAACTACTTATCAGACTGAGTTTCTTAATTTTGTGTAAACTGCTGTAGGCTAAGCTCGAAGCACAGAAGAAAATGTTACAAGTAAAGGAAATCTAAAGTCAAGTATTCTTTATGACTTCAGGTCACTTCAGATTTTAGGGGTTTAGAAGAGCCCCATCAGGATCCATTTAGACTTCAGGAATTATTCCTCAAAGCAGTTCTGTAAACGAAATGGTTCATAGTGAAGGGTTTTTTGTTCAATTTCGTAGTTGCTGTTCCTCAGTTGTGAAAAGTGTACAGGGTGTTTTTCAAGACTGTACTTTTCACTTCTGAAAACCTAATTTTTAGTCTCGGGTTCTGAAAAATCAAAGGCTATTTAGAATACAATAAAGAATAAAAATGTGATCAATTGTAAGAAGTATTTCTGCAAATTTTGAACAAAGTGGAAATCTGAATTGCAGTCCCAAGTATTTAAATAAGCTATTACAAAAGGAGTGCTAGGAACCATTATATTGCATGATTTCTTGTGAATAATAGAAATGCTCTCTATCAGGTATTTTTACTTAAATGGAATGAATGTTTGAAAGAGATGGTGTTCATCCTTTGTAACCTTTCATGCCACTTCTGTTGGTATTGTATAACTTCATATATTAAAAATAGGCTTTGAAGTTATTAAAAATACTCTAAAACTTAGAAGGAAGTATAGCTTAACTACCATACATTAGTATCTCCGTCTCTTGGTAGCGTGTCATTTATGCTTTAATGACATCAGTGTAGAATTTGAGCATTCTTATACTGAAAATGCCTGTCATATACAAACAACATTATGGCACTTTTAGTATAATATGCCTATAGTAGTGCTGTTATTTAATGGTGTGCTTTTATATTGCTGAAGTAAGATTTTAACGATAAATGTGCCTACATCATATACTAGTCCTGGGGCTAGTAAATGGGATTACTTGCTGTTAATAAGGTGAGCAGCATTTCATCTCCAGTTACGATGGTCCTGATCCAGTATCACTGAAGCAGAAAGAAGTGTCACACTGATGGCTTTAATAAGACCATAAGTGATCTCTGAGTCCAAGTTCATCAAATACCTGTTTACATCTGGCACTTTTTTTCTGGTGGGACACGATCTGTGTGCTGTAAGAGTGGCTGAAAGGAGTTGGGTTTGTTCGATTGTCATTTAGGAACATGGGTTTGTCTTCCTTTTGGGCTTAATTCTATCTGGTATCTACACTCGTCTTGCCTTTGCTCAAGTGACAAACAAATTAAGCATTGTGTTAGGTTTTGACAGGTACATTTAGGAAGTGTGCCCATAGTCCTGTGTGACCACACTGCAACCAACGCTGCTGCTTAGATGCAAGTAAGAATGTGCCTCAAGTGGGGATCAGCCAAGAAACAAAATGAGGAAATAAGTTTGCTTCCAAACATATAGAGTGGTGTTATAAAACCATTCGTGCCATTGTTGTTTGTGTCACAAAATTACAGTGACACAACAAAATAGGTACTGTTTGTTGTATTTGGTAATGAGTATCCCAAATACCTGTCCACTTCCTGTTTGTGCAATGCGACCGATGTTTATGAACTGATAGAGAAATACTTCTTTTACTTAGAGCAATTAGTTCTAAATGCCAGAAATATCCTGAAGTGGGCTTCTTCGGATGAAAACAGGAAAACAGGTCTGTGGAAATAATTAGCTTGGATGTTTTAATAGTAAATAAGGCAAAAAGCACACATTTTGTCTTTCTAGTAATGGGCACTTCATTTACAGCATTATTTTCTGACATAAAATACAATTTTATGAAAGTGGGTTTTAATACTGAATTGCACTTATTCTTTTGACTGAGTATGAATTTCCTTGCTGAAACCACAAACTGGCTTCCCAGCTAAAACATGAGGTGCATTCTCTGGGTTGACATAACCAATAAGTATTTTCTTCAAAAAACAAATAAAATAATAAGAATAAAAGCTCACTGATGTAATAAAAGATTCATTATCATTAAAACCCCTAATAAATTTCATATTTAAGATATTTCATATTTGAACTTAAATTGGCTGGATGCAGAGGGAGTCTTGGGGCCATAGTGAAACTGAAGAAATAGGGGGTAGGTGAATATATCACACCACATCCAAAGGGAACGTATCCTTTAATAACTTTAATAACTTCAGTTTCACATCCTCTAATGTTGTTCGAGTGCTGTAGGTTATTTAACACCAGTGGTCCAAGTTTTCAAATCCAGTTAAATATCTCCTTTGTGTTCTTTTGGGAATGATGCAGCACAGTCTTGGCAAAGCAGAGCCCTTTTAATTCTGCTGACTCCACCAAAGCTGGCATCCACCTCTTCCATGTAAGTCTTGGTGTCTGCCGTGGGAGTCCTTGCCATGATGTTAGTTATGCAAATATCGGGTCACAACTGGGCCTGCAGATGATGCTCTCGCGTTTACAGGTTCTTTGGTTCTTAAAAGAAAGTCTTGAATCTGTGACTCTAGCTTGACACTAAGTCTTACTCAGTTTTAATAAGGAGTATTAATTGTGACATGTTTTCACCAGTTCTAGGGTAATTTATTTTCATAAACCACTGGATGATAATTCTCTAGTTAGCATACAGTAAAGTTCTTTTTTTCTTCATTTAGATGGTCTCATATAGTAAGAGTACAAGTTTGCCAGTGTAAGAAATAATTTTATACACATTTGGAAGAAGATGCTTGTTGTCAGAGACAATAGACGCTTCATCTGAGATGCTGGGATTCTGCTCACATGACACATAGGAGTATTTACTAACTAAACACACAACAAAAACAATAGCAGTTTTGGTACATTTAAACCCTCAGTTTAACTTCAAACATAATTAGTGGTCTTTAAGCTGAACCAGGTGGGCTATTCAGGTGAATAGAAGCCCTTCGGCTAACGTGCATTGTTTAACACACACCTGTGTGTGTATTTGGAAAAGAAAGTCTCCCCTGTTTTGCTGCCGAGGCAGCCACAGAATGTCAAGATAATCTTAATTTATCCATTAAAAATGTAGGCCCATATTCAAGAGTCATCAGTAATAAAGGAAAATATACTGAATCATTTCAAGTGCATGCTAATCATTTAATGTAATAAATGGAGCAACTCTAATTATCTCCCGAGGAAATGATTTCACACTAAAACAATGGAAATGAAGAGGTTACTTTAGGAACATTATACACAGCTGAAAATTACTCATGTGAATCTAGAGGACATTTCAAATAAATAGAAAGGATTGCTTATGCCTTTTCAGTAATCATATAATGCTATGAGAGAAACACTAAACGATGGTAAAGATATTTAGTAATTTGCACTCAGACAGTGAGGTTTTCATAGGTACCATTATACAACCAAACACTGTTCCTTTCCACTGAGACACTGCTTAGCACAAGATCAATGTCATAACAACAGGTTCATAATGCCGAATAGTCTAACAGTGAACAAAAAAATGAACACCTTTGTCTTTTATATTTATTAATTTCAGTATGCATTAGAATTTACAGATTTGTAATTGATAGTATCTATAAGCCTTTTCCTCAAGATCTCTGGGTTTCCTTATTTTTAAAAGGGTAAATAAAAATCTTTCTGTTTTTTTTTTTTTCCCCAAAACTAAATCCCATGAAAGCTTATTTTGGAAATTCAGCACATTTTTAGCCAACAAAGAAGAAAATGAAAAGTAAACTTTTGAATAAGATATAAAAATTTCTTAGGGAGTGAGGTTAAAATTGAGTTTAATATTCAGTCCATTCCCTCCAAGGGAACTGATTTCACTGCAAGCTAAAATGTTTTGTTAAATTATGTACTTCAGTTGCTTGGGTGTTATGTCTCTCTTGGAGAAGCACATGAAATGAGCACTATCCTCCTAGGCATTTTAAAAACACATCCACATTAAATAGAATATATGTACAGTGGTTGAGCATACAGTCTTTTTAAACTAGATAACAAAATGATTTTGACTTGTTTTAAAATCTTTTTCCTTAAATGGCTCTAAAGCTAAGACTAAAAGATAGATAATGTGGACTGAAAATTCTCCCCCTTGCTTTCAGTTTCACAGAGTATAGCACATTATAGGTACTTTCCTTTGTGCAAGAATCACATCAAATGCCAGGAAAAATATATCTGTTTTGGCTACATATTTAACAGCATGCTTTCCAGAACCATCAATTTGTCTTTATTAATACATCGTGCGGTTTGTTTAAAATGTTTGTCCATTCCACTGCCATGCTACTGCAGATAATGTTAGCTTATACTTATTATTAAAATTGGGTAAGATAGAAGGGAACACAGCTCTTCTATGTAGTGAGAGATATGACCTAGTTCAAGAGAAAATAATGCATAGTGATTCTAAAAGCATAAACAGAATACTGAAACTTTTTGAAGATCTGCATTTATTCTGCAGCCGACACGAGTATTTCACTAGAGACTAGACAATTGTTTTTTATCTTAAGATTACCATTCATCATGCACAAGAAAACAATAGTTATCAAGTATGAAATTAATTGGAATCAACTGTGGCAGTCTTTACAGGAATTTACCAAAATGTCTGCCATTCAGAGCTGGCTTACTATAATATTCTCTACGGAATAGTTGACCACAGGATTCTCATTCACAAACAGCCAGGTTAAACAGTTAAATGCTAGCAAATCCTGCATAGCCCTGTGGGAAATTTCACTTTAATCCCGAACTTATAAGAGGACAATCAAAGCCCAAAGCCTGGGTAACAAATCTGATCCTCTGTTGCAATCTGTGTCCTCATGGGAAAGAGAGAGATGCTCCCTGTACAAGCCTGAGATGGATAAATACCTAAATGATGAGATAGATGGGGAATGCAGAAGAAGCGTCTGGCTTCAGCCATTCGCTTCCAATTTCACATTACATTGTGAAAGGCAATTCTTGTGCAGCTCGGGAACAGCCAGTCCTGATTACTATAAGTTGAAGTGTGGCTTAAGGGATGATTAATGACAGTGTCAGGAGAAAACAAAGCACAATGAGAGTTATCTCTAATCCACCTGCTTGCAGATGCTATAGTGAGGGAATGAAAATGGCCCCGGCGAGCCCTGATAATAAAAAAATCAAAATAGAAAGGTGCAAAGCTGTAGATATGTATTAATCTGATATATAAAAACTAGGTCTTAGCTTGAATAAAGCATTAGGCATGAATGGAGCCCCATAGGTGATAGATATTAGAGCATAGTGGACTTCACATTGTCTGTATTTTTTAAATCAAACAGAACTGTTCCCTTCAGTATTGCCTTTGACATTAATAGGTTGGTATTTGAAAAGTCACAGTTCACTAGATGAGCAGGCTTGTGAGTTCAAGCTCATTAAACAAAACCTCTTTTTGTTGTTGTTTAAAAAACAGCGACACCACACCACCACCTCGTGGCTCGGAGATGCAGAAGCCCAGGGAGGAGAGCATCAGCTTTCCCGGTTCCAAACAAGCTACAGTCAGATAAAGCATAATTATAAAATCTCCTTTCTTTTTGAAACGCAGAGAGCTTACAAGCTCCTTCAGCTAGCACAATACCTCCGAAAGGCAGCTAAGCCCTTGCAAAGGATTCTCGGTTTGTTTTCCACCCATTCCAGGTAGGTTTGCTGTGATTCAGGACTGCAGCTATTGCAGAAGTAAGGGGGTCACCGATCACAGCTGTGACTGAATATGCACATTTCGGTAGTTTTCTTCAACTGGATTGCAGCTGCTCAGCTTCTTTCCCTTTCTGATCTATCCGTCTTCCTAAACTTCATGTCCTCTGGGAAATCTCGCACAAGCTGCGTAGTGAGCTGAGACCTGAGAAGATTCATGACATGGGGCTCTGAGACGCCCTCTCTCACTGCTCGGTGCTCTGTGGTGTTCATCAGACAGGGTACGTCTCTCCAGATGCGTAACAGTGACAGTCTGCTGTCTGATATGAATTACATTGTTCACATATGATCTTCTTGCTTGCTTTGCAGGCTTCATCTACTGAAAAGTAGATTTCACTTCATTCTGGAGAGAATGCCACTGTGTATTTTCATGAGGTAGGATTGTTCATGTTCAAGGCACACTATAAGATTTCCTAAATCACCGAAGCTACTGAGGAATTTAGATTTTTCCAATCTTGTTGGGACAGAGGTTCCCTCTTTGTCGCCACGGATATTTTGAAAATTTTAACCGTCATCGTGCCAGTCAGGAATATAGACTGAAACAGAATACTTCCTGAGATCTGCTTCTGTGTCAGTTTTAAAGTTATTGCCTCTGATTGCTGACACAGAGGGAATTATTTGGTCCCAATGAATTTAGAAACAAAAGTTTCATTGATTTCACTGGGTCAAGATTTCATCCCAATTGCTTTTCCCCTCTCTTTTTTCTCACTATTACCAGCAACAAGTTAAAGTTAATTTATATTTCATGGAAGTATTTTAATATTAAAAAATCTAATGAAGATTTAGCACTCAGTTTTTAATGAGGCTGACATAACTGTTGAAAGAAAGCAAATACATTATTTTAATTAATATCAATTCATAAGTGCTCCTGATTTATATATTAAACAAAAAAAGAAAATGTCTTGTCATATACTACAATTTATTCTGTATTCAACCATCATTTACTCAGTCTTTTCTCTTTTTTTTTCATCTGAAGGGTATGATGGAAGCTGCCATGTAGAATTGTACAGCTGCTGCATATGCTGTAAGTACTGTGATCACATCATCCTTATTTTCTGATGACGCACCTCAAATCAATTCTATCTGTGTGTCTTTGTCTCCACCTGACACCTCCTGCTATCATAATAACCACGCTGTATGGTTTAACGCTTAAAGCTTTTGTATACTGTATTTTCTTAATAATACCAGGGAGCCTGATAGCTTTGGTGCTATAAAGATACACTGTTATAGGCAGCGTAGGGTCCCAGTTGAAAAATTTTTGCTCAGTCCAACAAAAATCAGGCATCTTACAGATAAAGTTTTGATTAGTCCACTTTGTAGTCAGACAAAGGAACAAAAAAAAAGGAGAGATATTTCTAGATAGATGTCCAGATATCTGTGTGAGTCCTGATCACTTTCCAGTCATCAGTGTTTTGGGCTATTTATTCAAGCTAAAGTTTGGAGTGGAACGGAACAGAACGGAGTGGAACGGCACAGAACAGAGTGAAATAGGTTATGGATGCATTTATTAATGTTTTCACCAGTGTAACAGCAGAACCAGCAAACGATTTAACCAAGAGAAAGTAGTGCTGCCACTATGATGTTTTATATAGTCATGAAAGAAGAGTTAAAATTTGAAAAGTAATGTGTCAGCATTATTACACAGACATATCAGTATGAAGATGTGATAGGTTGAAGATTGCTTTCAGATAAATGTAAAAGCATTTAAGGGTTAACTTCTGTGCTGGCATCACGCCATTGAACACACGAAGTTACCATTTTCAAATGGTTGTCTGAGATGCTTTTGTACCCATCTCTAATACTCTTCCCTGCTTCTCTGTTTTCCTCATCTTTCCAATTGAATTTTTCATTCCCTTCAACCTCATCTTCCCTTCCTGTGACACTAGTTTCTCTCTTGATCCTGAGCAACCTTCAGGAACCTGAAAGGTTTCCATTAGAAGATTGCAGTGAGCTTTCAAGCGTCTCCTTGCAAGCATGCTACCTTTGGATGAAATTCTGGTCTTGATGCATGCTCTATTTTAGGTCTGTCTTCCTGCTTTCTTTACAACGTGTGCACCCAGGGATTTTCAAGCAGGATTCCATTCTGAATGCACAGTTCCTTAAAAACACCGAATCCTCGCATGACACTCTGTAAGATCTGAAGGCAGCTGCAATCTCAGCAGAGATTTACAGACTATCACAAAATGTGTTTTAACGGAAGCTCAGAATCTTGTTATGTGGTGTTAAAAGCAAGGGATGAGAAAAGGTATAGGATTAAAAGATCAAACTCCCAAAATGAGGGTTCAGATTGATCTTGGATAGCTGATGGATGTTTAAGTTCGCTCTTTCCAAGCTGTTTTTGTACAAGCAGACTCATTTCTGAGCTGCTAGGAATGATGTCTTCTTTTATTCAGAATGATCCTTAACTAGTTATTCCACAAGATTTTGAGTGAGCATTCTTCTGGCCAAAACTCACTCCATCCTCAAAAGTCAGAAAGCAGACAAAAGAAAGAATGAATAATTTACAAAGGACAGCTGGTCTGGTTCTTTCAAAACCAAACTAAAATCTTGTCTCCAACCCTCCTTTAAGTTACTAGATGCAAAACTCATCCCTACAGGTCAAAACTATTCCTGTATTTGTATTGCATATCTGCCTAAATTCTCCGTCTTCTACTATATGTGGACCCCAGGCAAGGTATTATTTTTCCAATCACTTCGTACCCCTGAATTATATAGTGCTGTTGATTCAATTTCAGTTACTTGTGATTATATATTTAAAGAGTGACTGAATATTGTATATCACCTGCAGAGGACACTTGGTGGGGAATTTAAAATACAGTATGTTAAAAGAGAGCTACACTCACTTCCCATAAAAAAAAGTAACACCCCCATTACTTGCTTGTGTGGAATTATGGACTCTTCATTGGAGTTACTCTGCATGCAGGGGTGGTGTCATGTAACAGTCTGGTAGTAAGCCACTGACTTGCTACTGTCACCACCATAAGGACCATTCCGAGGTTGGAAATGATATGGTACTTCTTCTTTGGTACTTTATTTTTCTTCTTTGGTTAAAAATCTCAGCAGCTGATGTGAGGTAATGCTGAGATCCTTGGCTGAACTGCTTGCTAGGGCTGTTATTTAGAAAGACCTGAATATGTTTTTGGTCTGTCTCTTTTGACACGTGCTAACCTACAGCGAAATGAGTATTTCTCTGTAGAACTTAGCTAGACGGCACAATATCGATTTCAGTCGTATTTACCGTAATTAGCAATAATTCCAGTCATTTATGTGGACATTGGTCTTGCTGTGACTACATAAAACAATAATAAAGAGCCATACAAACATCTAGAAACAAGATCAGTCCTTGATGCTCAGTTGGTTTTGAAACTTAGTGTACTTCAATTCTAATTTGAATTCTCGTTCTTTGTAGTTTGAAGTTGCATGCACAAGTCTGACGATGTATCTGCCACTGCACTACAGCTTTCAGAATTCTTATGAAAAAATCCCAACACCAACAGCTGATCCATACACAGTTTACGATAGACTGAATGTCTTGGCTAGACACTTGATTTCCTTTAGCAGCACGTCTACAACATGTACAGCAATCATCAACAAAGTGTCAATATGAGGCCTGGTATACTCCTCAAAGCAGTCGTCTACACCAGTATTAACCCATTTATTCTGGTAACTTGGTCCATGCTGGAGCTCTTCATGTGTTCAGAACATTTTAAAGATGCAACATTTTTATGGAGTGAATCGAGGTCTGCGGTCTGGAAAAGAAGGAGAAGCAGAGCATAAGATGAGGGTAACACGAATGTATTTATCATCGGCAAACAAAAATCAAAATTCTCTCAGATAAATGGATTTCCATGTGATGTTCCTTCCTTCTGTCTTTGTTAAGTGTGAGGCTTTTTTTCCTTTTCTTTTTTTTTTTTCTTTCTAAAGCTAGAGGTATATCTGCTCCTGGCAGTATGTTATGTTCAACCATTAGTTTATTTTTTAAGACTAAGAAGAGATATTTCTACATTATAAATTATTTATAAACATAAGAACAAAGGGAGGCTGTCAGGGCTGCTGGTACTTTGAGAAAACAAAAAAAAAAAGAAAGATGATGAATGTATGAAGAATACAATTTTATGAAGAAGAGGGGGGAATGCAACTACTAATTATTAACATTCATCTGCAGACAAAGACCTGAAAGGATCAGATTAGAGGGATACATTTACATCTGTCTGTCACAAAAATAAATCTCATTAAAGGTTTACTAGACTGTCACAAAACTTCTACTAATGTTAAACTTCAGGGTCTCATGGGGGAGAAGTATATCTCACTTTTGGCCCATTCAATAAACTGATATTGAAAGAACAATATAAAAAGGCAAATAAAAACACTTGCATTTTTAGTAAGAACTCCAGCTGAATCTCCTTAGGTGACACAAAGGTTCACATGCCACGGAAAAAGTTTTACATGTCAGTACAAGTTTCAGTAGTTCCTATTTACACAGCCATGTGTACTTTGAGACATGATATGATTGCCACAGCAATCGCTTTGTGAATAGCATTCATCATCTGGACGCTTCTTTTCATCTATGAAAAGAAATCTGCAATAGGTTGCTTTGACAATTCAAGATGCTGAGCCACAGTTTCTCTACTTTAAAGAAGCAGACATTAAGGTTAAATACATTAAAAGTGCGCAAAAATAAACACGCTGTGTATCTGCAATATGTTGACAACAGCAAAACTTCAATCTACTGTAGTTCTGATCAAAGAACTGAATCTGTGGAAAAGAAATCCTGAAGCTAGCAAAAGCTGTCATTTTATTTTTTGTAGCAAACTAATTTATATCGAACACACATCACTGAGGAAAAATCTAGAACACTTCTATATTACTTGATCTGTTTTATGTGGCTGTATAAGTAAGGTATTCAGGTGGCTGCTGTTAGGATCATGGATATCTTTTCTGGAAATATATTCTAGTCTATTTTATTGTGATTTGTACACTGGTTTAATTAACATATGAAATAGCTTGCTAGGGAGGAAGTTTTCATCTTGAGTATTTTGTTAGAGGTAATCATGACTAGCAGATAAAAATATCTAAGATCCCTCTAGATGTGTCCCTCGCCATGTGAGGACAGTCCCCTGCAGTGTACACAGCAAAGCCAGCTTAAACCTTTGAGATTTAGTTGTTCCAGTTAGTAAAGGTTTCTTTTGGGATTTTGGATCAGATTCAAAGAGAACCTAGAACTCTAACCTCTGATTTTCCACGCATTTAGTTTTCTAATTCCAGACTGGAAAATATTCTCCAGTCTATATTTTCAAACCTGACTGCTGATTATTGATACCTACTTTTATAAGCAGAAGCTGAGGCAACAGAAAAAGGCCTGATTTTCAGAAGCTAATTCCCAAGGTTTGCTGAAGTTTCAGCTCTCTAGGTCTCTCAGCTCAGGCACCCAAAACAGACACATCCAAATGCAGGCCCATATGTTTGAGCATGTTGCACCACTATATATGCACTCCCTGGCACTACTGAAGGCATACATTCCCTGCAACCCTCCTACGCTCCTCCCTCTGTTCTGCTCCATTTAGGTCTATGCACATAATCTAGATTTCAGGTAACCCAAATGAAAAGGTTCTCTTTATTCCAGCAGCTGAAAAATTAGACGATTAAGACCGGAGACTACCTGGAAGCCCATCTTTCAATGTGTGAATTCCGTGCGCATGCAGTATTAATTTACCTGTGAACGACACTGGCACTGAAAGGAAATACAAAAATGATGGCTTGTAAAGCAGGAGTTGTATAAGCAGTAAAACCACGATATTTTATTCTGAATATATCTAGAAGCAGTAACAAAAAAAAATTATTCTTGATATACCAATTTCCACATTTTCCTTCACTCAAATTTTCTTTTACTGAATGTGACTGTATAATCCACCTGAGCTATAAAGATAACAAGGCAAAAGCGTGATTGCAACTTCAGGAAACACCTTCATACATTCTTGAATTACTTTTTTTCAGAAAAATTAAAATCCATACATCAATGCCCAGCAGAGAAACCCTGAAGGTACAGAAAAAAAAGAGGAAAAGTAAAAATGACCAAGAAATGTGAAATTATATGGGTCAAAAGCTATTGTCCTCTTATTCCCCTTTAATAACCACATATCTTCCAAACAGCTCTTCTTTACACCCTTTTCTTTCTTGCATTCCCTGTCATACAGTACACTAGCACTAATCACATGCTAAACAACAGAAAAAAATATACAGTGGATTAATAGGGGATTAAACTTCACACCTTTACAGTTGGAATTCTATTTTTTGCTATTTATAAGGCAGGCACAGTGTTGTGGCTTAACCCTAGGCAGCAACTTAAGCATCACACAACTGCTCCCTCACCTCTTCTCCCTGCAGTGTGATGGGGTGAAGAAGGAAAATAAAGTAAAATACTTGGATTGAGATAAAGACAGTTTAATAGAACAGCGAAAGGGATTAATGATAATGATGATGATGATGATGATGATATACGAAAGTGATACACAATACAATTGGTCACCACCTAATGAACAATGCTCAGGCTGTCTCCATGCAGCCACTGACCCCCGCTCACCCCTGCTAACTTCCAAGTTTAAATACTGAGCATGACGTTACATGTTATGGAATATCCCTTTTGCCGACTTGGGTCAACTGTCTAGGCTACACTCCCTCCCAGTCTCTTGTATATCCCCCTTCTGGCAGAGCACGGGAAGATTAAAGTCTTGACTTAGTGTGAACATGACTCTGCAACAACTAAAAACATCAATGTGTTAGCAACATTATTCTCATACTAAATGCAAAACATAACACTATATTTATACTATATATTATATATATACTACATACTATATATAATGTTTACTATGAAGAAAATTAACTCTATCCCAGCTGAAACCACGGCACATAGGAAACCAATTCAAGAAGAAAATGATAAGTGATTAAAAAAGCTACACTAAAACTACAGTTGAATAATTACTTTCCATCTGCTTTCTAATATAGATACATATGTATGTACTGGAGGCAAGTGGAAAAAAACCTCTAATTCTCAGGTAAGAAAATGAAAAAAAAACTTTTTTTTTTTAATTTAAAAAATTTTTATTATTATTTTCTTACTTGAGAATTAGACATTCTGCATTTTTGCATCTGAAATAAACACTTCTGAGGGTGGTAACCACATGAAATACTTTTCCAGTCTCCAGATATAGCAGTTAGTAAAAAGCTACTTGTAACTCAGGATTTGTGTGCTAAATGCAAATTTTTTTAGTTAATGGTTATATCAATAAGAAAAGTGTAATACACTCTTGCATATCATTAATATTTGCCATACTAACATACAATGATCCAAATAAAACAGTTGCTTTTCAAAAAAAAAATCCATAATGCCTTAAAGCAATTTATTATTCAATTGTCCTTATTTTTATCTAACAGGAAAATACATAGTGAAGACAGAGAGGTAACAAAATAATCGCTGAAACTCATCAAAGGCAGAACTTTCACAAGATAGTTATTGAATCTTATCAAAGTTTAGAATCTAACTCAAGAAAGATCTGTTTTCAAGTAGCTGTGCCTAACTCCTCTTCTGAAGCGAGCTCTTTGCAGCCTCTCTTTGCTCCTTCACCTTGTTCCATGCTTTACACTCTTTTCTGTATTGTATTCACATAGATAAAATGTGAGGTGGAGATTGTGATGTTTCTAAATAGACACACCAGGGCGTGAAGGGCAGCAAGTGGTTATTTTTGCTGACTTACATGCCAGGGTGGGAGAATAAACAATGAACTGTTGTTTTCCACCAACATCTTTAAGAACCTGTTCATAGAAGTCCACTTTGTGATTTGTATTTGGGTTTCAACAAGCAAACAAGAAAGTAGCTGTGAATGGGTATAAAATTAGATTTAAGAAAATTCTGAAAGACATCTGCGAAGTGAAGACAGGAGCATAGATCGCATGTATAGTATCAGGGTATTTGGGAATGAGGCAGCCAGAAAAATAATGCAGTCTGGAGTTTGGATTCTGGAACTGCTCATGCATACACAGCCTGCTTAGGAAACATTCCTGTTCAGGATTTGACTCCTAAAAACCTTTTGTATCTTTATGGCACAATGTGGAGTGGGTAAGACTCTGCTCTTTCTTACTTGCCAGGCATTCTAGAAGGTTAGAATTCAATGCCTGGACCTCAAATGTTAAGGCAGCTGTAGCTTTAAGAAAGGTTAAGCCTTTTCTGCAGTTCAGAAGTTTAGGCGCAGACTTTTAGGTAAATTCCAAGGTTGTTGTGGACACATGAACAGAACCTTTTGCTTGTAGTAGTAGTAATATTTTCCCTCCTGGAAAAGGAAAATACTGTTTCTAATCCTTCCAAGAATACCTAAATCAGAGCATGAACTTCCAGTGGAGACTTTGCTCCGCTAAGGACAGCAGTTTGGGAGATATAAAGCAACAAAGGACATTGAAGGATTGGTGTCCCTCTCATAGAGTCTTTCTGCTTGGGAATTCCAAAGAATTTATAAAATTAGGTTCATTTTGCAGAGAAGGAAATTGGGTCACTGCGTTGCGCAACAAATTGCCTAAGATTCAACTACATGCAAATAGTCAAGTTGCAAACAGAAGACAAACTTTTTGTTCCCTTCAGCTACTACACACACTAGGCCAAGCCAGCTGTTACCTATTACTTTAAAAAAGTATCCCAGATGTCCTAAATTGTGCACCTTACTGCAGAGTTGATTTTGATTTAATTATTGACAATGAATACAGCAACTAATTTTTGAAATTAAATGGAATTAACCAACAGTAGAACTTGATATCAAAAACTATTCAGAAATTCTATGTACCCTTTTGATAATGAAGCTAAAGTCACTGAAATTATTTAAATGCATTGTTTAAAGCCTGTAAACACTGACAATTTTAGTGTCAAGTTAGGAAAGTCTTCTAAAACAAAATTATCTCAGTAAATAAGGAATTAATGAAAGACATTGCATAGAAATCAGACAAGGTGATCACAGTTTTCCTTTCTGTGTATGGAAATGTACGATTCATAAGTAATGTGGGTGTGTAAACATATTGAAATGCCATTTTCCCTTAAAACAACTATATACATTTTGCACATTATATCTCATTGTCTAGTTACGGACACAATATTTCTGCTTAGTATTCTGTAAAGTGGGAGATTTCTAAAATATTGTTGGAAAATCCAAGGTCTGGCAAATTTCTCTGTGCTTTATACGAAAGCTTTTGGTGCTCTCTTTTGGTGTACCATAGGAATTGCAAGTAGATTTTTTTAAAAAACAATATTTTTGGAAGCACAGGTCTCCAGATGATGGGAATCCTATGGTGAACGTTATACAATGGAATTTTCTCATGGAAAAAGCATTGTATTTCATATATTACACTATTATATAGTGTACTTCAGTAGTAATGTTGTATACACAGTCAGTTCATACTTTGCCATTAAATTCTCGAAGCGTTGGGTTTTGATTGTGATGTTTCAGGAAGTATTTGTATTTAAAGAAAATACACCCAGAATGCATACGAGCAGGGAAAGTGTAATTATAATTCACAGAATCTTTTCTGCTGAATTGAAGATTATAGCTAAGTCATACTGTCTCCAAGGCTTTTTGTAGCATGTGGACTCACTTAACAGTAGCTAAGTCCTAGTTCTAACATCTACAGTGCAGTAAAAGGTCAAAATAATTTCTTTCAAGAATATAAAGGTAAAAATGTGGAGATTGTATAAGTTTAGCTGATACCTCTGTGTCGGGCCATTTGGATATATGTTCTATCCCTGTTTCTGTCTGTCTGCACCAGCAATAGTCTAATCTGTGTGATATTTTCTTTCTACTGGTTCCTTTTCTGTTTTTAGTTTGAGCCCTTAACTTGTCCTATCAAAACAAAAGAATTTATCTTCTCATTTCTTCTTCCTCGGTAAGATTTGCTATTATAACATTTTGAAATATATGCAGAGTCATTGCTACTAGTTAAGTCCAAATTAGAGATGTGTGAGAGTGAGTCTCAGATGTAGTTAACAAAGTAGTTAACAGTTTCAAGTATTTTCTTCTGACAAGTACATTAAGAAAAACAGTACAAACTGTTCATTTAGAAGGCATCAACAGGAGAATGTTTTTTCTTTAAATTTTATCTTTTGGTGAGTGGAACGTTGTCATTGCAGGTCAGAAAAGGTGTCTTGAAAGTATATGCTCAACAAATATAGCACAAAACTACAAACTGGTGCTTTACAAGTTTTTGTACTGGGCCTTAGATATTCTTCACAGATGTTCTTATACCCCTCTACACAAGCCAACCTCTGTTTCTTTGATCATATCAGCATTGACCAAACGATAAATGGATTCAATACTTCCTTAGCAGATAGCCTTATTGAGTCCCAATTTCTGTTCCTGTGAAGGATGTTTGAATCAAAAATCTTTTTCAAATAGGTAAAAGTATAAAGATTTTATTAGGAAATGAATATGACTTACAACATCAGTTTCCAACCTTTCCTCATAAATGGAATGGTCTTTGTACTCATTGCTGTTGGTATTATCGTTATAAAAGCAAGGTGCAACTTTTATCTACAACTAGCTGAACACTGTTTGAATAGAAATGACTATAACTTCAGAAACGTAACATCAGTACTAGCTTTACACACAGATTTAGGGCAATAGGGCACTTTGTCACATCAATTTTTAATCAAGATTCTCCAATTAAATCAATGGACTGTACTGTTTAAAAGTCAATAGTACAGTAAAGCCTGGTACTTGGCTCAAATCGACAGATTTAAAGGATAGTTAAATTCAGGCTGACTGTAACATAAATAATGGAAGTTGCTTTCAAGTGCTTTCAATCATTTAGCTCATTCTAAAATGCAAAGTTACAAACTGCACATCTGATGATGTAGTTAGACTCCATTTGTAAAAACTCTTCCTGTAATATGGGATACAATGTATTATTCATAATGTGGTGAAGAGCCAGGTAGTATGGAGCACAAAAAAAAAGCAAAGTTTTCTAAGCAGGTAGGAAACAAAGAAGTAATATTTAATATTCAAAAGCCATTGTTGGCTAAGCAAGAAGTATTACATTCTGTTATTTTTAACAATTTGAACACCTTTTCTGATATTCCTGTGCAACAGAACTTTTTTTTTTTAAAACAAAAATTATTTGTAAAGATCTTTACCATACTATTCCCAGCAGCTAGTATTGTGGAAATTGTCAAAATATTTCTTGGCTTTGCATGCTAATGAGGTAGAGAATGAGAGGACTATTATATGGCAATATGTTAACTATAGTTAGGTCAAACCATAAAATACTAAACGTGACCATTCCTTAGCACAGACAATAGCTGGAAAGAGAAATAATGATCCTGCCAGGGATGTGACAGAGAGTTACATGTTCCTTGACAAAGCAGAAACTAATAAAGAATAGAAGGGGTAGTTTTGATAAGGAGATTTTAGTGGTGCCTAACTAGAAATTCATTTATGAGTACACTAACATTTTAAAAATACTTATACTCAGGACCTAAGAACACTCTAGAAAGGCTGAAGTTAAGAGGCCAGCAAGATTTTTTAGACCACGTTGATTACGAGTGGATCTGTATTCTCAACAAAGATTCTCACCCTTAAATGCTGGGATTAATAGCAATGTTTGCTTGTTAACCAAGAGCAACAAATTTCAGCAACTAGCTTTGAATTCAGGAAAAAAAAAAAAAAAAGTGGTCCCAAGTTTTAGTCTGTGTAACATAAACTGCAAAATTATTAAACCTACATGCCTTCATTGTAAGGTTTTTTTTATTTGGTCAAGATTGTAGTCTCATTTCTTGTTACCTTTTTTCAAAGGGATGCATCCTGTGAGTAGGATCATGAAGTTGTTCAGAGGAATATTTATTTGCCTAGAAATTGTTTCCCTGAAATGAGGAACAGTCTAGAATTGACAAGCGAAAGCTAGGTGAACTAGATCTGTTTCCTTTTATTCTTCAGAGGATAAAAAATTCTTGGTAGTCTCAAGTGTTAGACTTGGTAGTTCAGTGTTAGACAAGTGAATTATTTGATCCTATAGATACAAGTAGATTGACTGTAAATTTTCGTGAGTGTCTACAAGCATGAGAGGGTTTGGGGGACAGATCTGCCCATTTTGCAGAGTTGCAAAACTTACATTCACTTTTTTGGAAGCAGTATCAGTTTCATCTACACTAGTTAATGTTCTTAAAACACCAAATGCTTGACTGCATCACCCTTACTTCTTGCCCTCTGCAATTAATGATTTGGCAGTGTTGGCTACTCCAACTATTCAAAAATCTTGATCAGCCACCCAAAAATATTGGTACTGTCTTGGGAATTACTTTTACAAAAATACTACATTTGGAACATTATTTATCTTCTGAGTCCAATGTGTTAAGAGCTCTTATTCTCAATCTATTTTGGCAACAGCGAGGCCTAACAGTTTTTTAATTGGAAAGAATGAAAGCCAGAAATTTCATTTAAGTAATTTCCAGGAACTGGCATTAAAAAAAGCCCAATAAAATGAAATCTTCATTTTGTTGAAGTCCGTGAGGATTTTGGCAGTAATCTCTCACTGGCCAGGATCACTTATAAACCCATCAGAATTGTAAGGAGTTTACAAAGCTGGCAAAAATGACTGAAGGTAAATTTCTGGAGTTAAAGGCAGGAATTAGTTGCAGTTCCCTGCAGTCTCTATGACTTGGTTGTCTGCAATGAAGCATGGGGGTCATCAGGTTCTATAATGAACTTCAGTGGATTACTAGCAAAGACCAGAATACAAATCTGGATTAAACACTTAAAAGAGCAATAAATTTACCTTGAGGTGAGTATGTTTTGGAGAGCAAATATGTGCTTGTTATTTAGCATGGCATGGTAAAGTATTGGCACCTTATATAAAGAAAGATTTGTAGCTGAGCAAGAGAATGACACACCTAAATAACTGACTTCCCCATAGGGGTCATCAAATCTGGACTACAGGCTTAGGTATCCTAAGAAAGGGGATTGCACTTGCCTGCATCAGGAATTATAATGAATCTGATAACAAGAAGGAAGGAATGAAGGACATTTGAGACAGAAGGACTCAACACTGCAAATTGTCCTTTCTGTCCCATAATTGATGAAACACAGAGAAAATTGGACCCTGTATTTTATGAAGTCAAGAAAGAAGACAGTGAAATACAGTCTAAGAAGGAAAACAACAGAATTGAGAAGGCAACATTCACATATTCATCCTCTTTGTCTCAAATCAAAGCTGATGGTCTTCAAATGCAGTAGCACTCCTTTGTAACTCAAACCACCCTAAATAAGAACTCCAAGAGATCACAGTACATCGCAATGCATCTCAACATGACCAGATTAGATCTTTTATGCTCAACGAAAGGCATGGTTCCAAGGTTCTGCTGACGCCACAGTACTTCCACCCCTTTACTGGCCTATCCTACATCCTTCATAATATTCTTTCATGCATCCCACACCTTTATTACTCCCTGTTTTTTCCATAGTGGACTCCTTTCCTATCTATGCATTTCTGAGCCTCCAGTCCATGGTGTAACCCTTCCCCATTTTCCTAAATCTATCTCTCTAATCTACTCTGATCATCTGCAAGGAAATGCAACATCATCCTGTGGAATAACAATGTTTTTTCCATGAGTTCCATAAAGTACACCCAAACATGGGGTGTACTTATTAGAAATCTGTCTCCAGAACTTTGTTGGAGCTAGGAAAGAACAATTCCTAGAAAATACAGATGCATGGTAGTTATTGCTCAGAAATTATGAGTTTGTTATGAACTCTTCATTTCAGAAAAGATATAAACTACTTCAGTCTCTCATCTTATCCCTACAGTAAATGAGTACAATGATTTGAATTCCATTGCCCAATAATTAGTATTGCTCCGTCCCCAAACCTCAAAATCAGCTCTGCTTCCCAGATTCCACATCAGTCATGACCCACCCCATCACCTCCATCACTTCCAAAACCAGCAGAATCGTAGCGATGTGACTCTGTTAGAGAGTTCCTTGGTTTGGGGAAAATTCCTGAAATCTCAAACATTTTAACAGGCTGAGAAAATTGTTTTCCACTCAGTTCTAATTAGATCATAGACTCAATGGAAATTGTAATAATTTCTGACTTTGAAAAATCTGATGTCTCATTGGCTTGAACAGTTAATCAATGATTGAATTCACCTGATATAAGTTTACTGAAGAAACCAGAAAACAGATGTTTTGTCTCATTCATTTTGCTATATGGGCTCAGAATGGTAATTACTAGGAAAATTTGGAAATCCTGATCTCTGACAAGTGGGTTAAGTTTCTGTGAGCATATACCGTGTGCTATGAAACATCCAGGAGTTGAGATACACATTTATAACTGCCCTAAGGGCACCTTCCAAGACTTTTGATATTTCTATAGGGGTCAAAGATTACTCGCAACTATGACTAGCTAAGTACTTCATGTGAAATTAAAAAAAAAAAAAAGGTATGAAATAGAATCAAAGTGGACATGTTTAAAATTTAGGATAAAGAAAACACTGATATGGTGCTAAGGTAAATTACTAAAGATATTTCTGGGACTGTAGCTGTCTTTATAATAAATTTCTGCTTGCATAATCAATAATTTTAGTTTCAAAATATGAGACCAGATACCAAGTTTAGAGTGAGCATTCATGGGTGAAAACAGAAGATTAAAAATATGACATATAAATAATTATTTCTACATATGAACTCTGTTCCTCAGCACAGCTATTGACAAGTTGTGCTAATGCCATCCTAGATAGCAAGGGTCTTCTAGGAAAATAGAAAACGAAATCTTATTTAGAAGGGAATCTCCTTTGTCACTTATCTGAACTTCATAGAACAATGATTAACTTGAGGTCTATGTAAAAAAACCCGATATTTGTTAATGTTGATGTGAAACAAATCTTTTGTCAGTCTGGAAACTGAAGTCTTTGCTTTATTTGAAGCTTCAAAGGTTATTTCATTATGTGGCTTTAACACAGTGGTTACATTTAGCTCCAGCTCGACAATTCTGATGATGTATAGCTGCTAAGATTCTTTTCCTTCTCCAAGGAGCTTTGAAAGGGGGCTTCAAAAAGGGAAAAAAACTCTGTGCTTTGGGCACTCCAGGGAATAGATCAACTGAGTAAGACGTTTTAACACGGTGGGCTTTTTAAGCATAGTTGTGATCTAAACCACAATATTAGTTAAAAGATTTTTGTTTGGATTGGAAGGGATTGAGAACCTAGGAAATCCACAGTCACCAAGGATGACTTCCTGAATTAGCACCAAAATTTTTATTAAGCCAGCTACAGCTTAATCTTGGTTAGAGACAGCCCTCTGCTCCTGTTGCAATCTCAAGAAAAAGGACATTGTCCAGAGTCTTAAGTCATTTTGAGATTAGAGACTCAAAGAATTACATCATGATATTTGGCAAATTCTATGATTTTCTTAACTCTTTCATTGCCTTAGGATATTTAATTTTCATTCAGGGAAGTGCATCCAACTCACTCACTTAGTTTAGGGTGAAATACCACTTCATTTATGAATGTGGCACAGGCAGAATTATAGCATGAGATAAGCAGCCCTTGTCAGCCCTCCAAAGAAGAGTGTACTTTTAGAGAAGGAGCTGATGCACTTTTTATCGTGTGGTAAAACACCCAGCCTCGAGGCTAGCAAGTCAGGAAAGGCTGTTGTACATCAAAGGATCTGAAACTGGGCTTCAATTGCTCTACTGACTCTTTATTGTTTTATTTTGATAAAGATATGCAAGATTAAAAGCTTAGAATGTTTGGCTAAAATACTAAGTCCAGAGTCTAGTCAACAATAAGAGGTGTTTAAAAACGAAGTGTTGGGTTATTAAATTGGAATAGTACCACTAGAGAAATTATAACAGAGGGGTATAGTCTTGTATGTCACTAAAACATAAAAAGCTATGTGACAGAATGGAAGAAAAAAAATTAATCTGTCAGATGAATTTAGCCTTTTTTTCGTACCAGTGCATTGTTCTTCATTATAGAAGGAGATACACAAGGATCTCATTTTATTTTAATATTTAAATATCTCCATACCTGAATCACAGACTTCTGCAAATATTCAGTGTTTTCTATCCACACTACACTACTCAGATATCTGTGATTGACGTGGTACATAATTCTGGTACATAACTGGGTGGCAGTGCTCAAGGCCACTTGATTGAGCCTAGTACTATGCCAGTCAGGTCCTGTATAGACGGCTTTGCAGATTCTTATAGGAAATCATATACGTAGATGTTGTAAATAAAGTGTCTGCAAAGTTAATCCATTATTTAAAAAGAGAATGACCTTTTCTTTTTTCTGCTAGAGAAGTTGCAGTCCGGGAATGGTGATTTCTGTAATGACCTCCCTGTGCTGATTCTCTTCACAAAAGTTCAGACTGTGGATTTTAGAGGCTTATATGTTAATTTTTGTGTTTTGACTGGTATTTACTGCAAATAATGTGAACAGTGAAACTGAAAGAGACAAAGTTTTCCTACATAATTCCTTCTATCCTGGGGATTATTCAGTAAATTGGAAAACCAGGAACTGTTGTCCTAGCACCCTTTGAAAAACTTTGCTGGTGCTGTAATGCCTTTCAGAACCTACCTCTGAGTCATACAAGGCTGAAAGCCTTAGCACAGCTGAGGTAACATCATCCTCTTCGCCACCAGAGTAGATGAAGTCTTGCTGTGATCTACACTGACACAATCAATCTTCTATTAGTGTCAGGTGACATACGCTATTTCTACAGTCTCTTCATTATTATCTCTTATTGCATGTTACCTGTCCCTCAAATCTATCAGCTAAATTACTGGAATGAAGACTCCCTCATATGTCCAGCTAGTTCCATTGGCTAACAGGAATGGGAAGTTAGCTGGCTTCAGCACAGGAGTCCTGAGCTGGCAGATCTGAGGACAGCAGTAATCAGTGGAGGGCAGTAATAACTGTGTAGGAACTGTCATTTCTTTGTCTGGCACAGATGGAGCTAGAAGACAACATGGACACACAGCCCAAGTTTCTCTGTTATCCTCTTAAAGGCTAGGCTACAGGTATAGTTGTGCAACTGCTATCATTTCCACTACAAAAATTCAGGCTCTTTAACTCATACAAGAAGAAGTCATGTTTTTTTTGCTCAGATGCCACATGTGAATCAAATATGACCACTGTGATGTTTAGCTGTCTGTAGCCACTAACCCACAATCTGCCATATACAGAAAGTAAAACACTGAACCGTTCCACTGCTGTCTGACAAGCACCCATAGAAAGATTGGCAGAGCGTGGGGTTGGTCTCCTTCTGTTCCCTGATCCTCTTCAGCACTACTTGGTGTCAACTTGTAAGCAAAGTGGAAGAGGTTAACAGTATGAATCTGAGGGGAATGAATTAAAGTATTAAAAAAATGAATGACCATCTTTGAGTTATCATTAGAATATTATTTTTTATTACATGGTGTTTTGTTGAAGTAAAATATTAATTTTACTTTTCTGACTTGAGCACTTCCAATTTATTTAATCCTCCCTACTCCCTTAAAAACAGAGCAGGGCAGCTATTAATGGCTCTATTTCGTAAAGATAAAAGAAACATGTAGGAAATTCTGTCTGTCTTTAAAAGAAAAGGAGTCATTTTTGTAAGAGTATTTGGAAGGTGAGAGCATCTCCATTAAAGTTATTCATAGAATCATAGAATGGTTTGGGTTGGAAGACATCTTAAAGATCATCTAGTTCCAACCCCCCTGGAGTGTGCAGGGACACTTTCCACTAGGTCAGGTTGCTCAAAGCCCCATAGAACCTGTTCTTGAATACCTCCAGGGAGGGGGCTACTACGACTTCACTGGACAACCTGTTACAGCACCCCACCACCTTCATAGTAAAAAAATATCCTCCTAATATCTAATCTAAATCCACCCTCTTTCAGATTAAAACTGTTACCCCTTGCCCTGTCTCTGCACTCCTTCATAAAGAGCCCCTCCCCACCTTTCCTGTAGGCCCCTTTTAAGTACCAGAAGGCTGCTGAAAGGCATCCCTGGAACCTTTTCTTCTCCAGGCCGAACAATCCCAACTCTCTTAGCCTGTCTTCATAGGACAAGTGTTCCTGCCTTCTGATCATCTTTGTGGCCTTCTTCTGGACTTGCTCCAACAGGTCCATGTCCTTGTGCTGGAGGCCCTAGACCTGAACACAGTACACCAGGTGTGGCCTAACAAGAGCAGAGCAGAGGGGGAGAATTGCCTCCTTCAACCTGATGGTCACACTTTTGATGCAACTCAGGATATGGTTGGCTTTCTGGGCTGCAAGAACATATTGCTGGCTCATGTTCAGCTTCTCATCAACCAATACCTTGAAGTCCTCCTTTTCAGGACTGCTCCAAACCATTCTACATCCAGCCTACATCTGTGCTTGGGATTGCCCTGTCCTGGCTACAGGACCTTGCATTTGTCTTTTCAAACATCATGAGGTTCATACAGGCCCTCCTCTCAAGCCTGTCAAGGTCCCTCTGGGTGGGATACATTCCCTCCAGTGCGTCAACTACCCCACACAGCTTGGTATCATTGGCAAACTTGACAAGAGTACCCTCAATCCCACTGTCCATGTCTCCAACAAAGATGTTAAGCAACACTGGGCCTGACACCAGCCCGAGTAGCACCACTCATCACTGGTCTCCACTTGGACATCATACCACTGACTACCACTTTCTGAGTGTGATCATCCAGCCAATTCCTTATCTGTTGAGTGGTCCAACTGTCAAATTCATGTCTCTTCAATTCAGAGACAAGAATGTCGTGTTGGACATTGTCAAAGGCTTTGCACAAGTCCAGATGACATCTGTTGCTCTTCCCTTATCCACCAACACTGTAAGCCTGTCCTAGAAAGCCACTAAATTCACCATACACAATTTGCCCTTAGTGAAGTCATGAAGGACCTTTCAATGCAAATGCGTACAACAAGAACTCACAGACACACAGACCTTATAGATGAGGGATAACAAAGCAATACCAAAGACAAAATCTTCAGTCACTAACTGATAGAGCATTAGGAAACTACCAGACGTCATATGAGAAGGATGAACCTGGACTTTGTAGATAAGGAGGAGAAAGAATAAAGGAGAACAGGAGAATTCGGTATATTTGAGGGGATCATGTGGGACTATGCAAAATACATGCAGGAATGTTTAAGAAAAGGAGATTGGGGAGGAACGAAGTGTGGAATAGGCTAAAAGGGGTATGAAAGGAACTTACCATATGTAGATCATTGCTGCTTAGTACACTTGTCTGACCAAGCCCTGCACCTGATCACTGCAGTCTGTCCTTTCTTATTATTAAATACTTTCTTAACTATCCGTGTAGTCCACTCTGTACCCTGTGAGTGAGTGCATGCTGTAGGGAAGGTAGCGTCTGGAGTCAGGCCAAGGGTGTAGGTGCCCCTTATCAGTAGTGTCAGCAACTGGGGCAAGTGGAGACCTCAATGCCAGCTGCTGGGTTGGGAACAGCGTGTCCCCAGTGCCAGCTGCTGGGAGGATCTGATTCTTAGCACTGATGATTGGAGTGAGAGCCTACACAGTTGGGGCCATCAGGGAGGCAGGGAGAAGTGGTTTTATCTTCCCCAAACCTGACGTGTGTGAGGGTGCACACATGTAATTTGCTACCACGTTTCTCAGGGAAATAGTGGGTGAGCGTGGTGACTGACTTGATTTTTAGATCAGAACATAGGACATGAGAAAATAGGAAATCCACAATAAAAAAAATCATGTTTTGGTGTGTTGCCATTGTAAGGTGTAAAAGGAAGATTTTTTGAAGGGTTCATCATTTAAGTGAAGAAGAATTTTTGGTTATTTTTTAAGGACCATTAGAAAGACATTATTCTAAAGTAATTAGATTTTCAAAATCATCAGATCTTCATGCAGGGCAAAGTATTGTATGCATGTGTGCACTGTGTGGTAGGGAAAAAATATATTACTTTCAGAGATATTAGATTAATGAAACAATTTTGTTACATCTTTTCTGTAATAATTTAACTAGAAGTTTAGAGACAATATTTAAAGAAATATTATTTACATATTAAATCTCTATTCGATACTTCTAAATATTGACAAATGAAAGATGAAACTCAGGAAAATACAGCTGTTTATACTAGCTCATTGTTCCTTTGAATGAGATCACAGTATAATTGAATAAAATATGCATCTATAAGGGCATTAATTAGCCAGCATGTAATAGTTCACAAGACCTGCTAATATATGTGACTTCTGGGAGCTTTTTCAGATTGCAGCAATTGATTTTGTGACAGAGCCAAAACGTGAAGAGAAGTTTTAATCTTTTTTCCTCTTCCAGAAACATACCTGATAAATCTGGTTCTGGGTTTTGTTTCCGTACCCTCTGTTCAAATCAGACCATAATTATTCTGGCATCAAGGTCAGGCCACTTGGCTAGCTCTGAAAGATATCAGCTGTTTTTCTCATGCTTGCTGAACCTCTCTTAGACAAATTTTGCATTGTTTTTTGTGTCAATTTTATCGTGGAACATCGTGCTGCCATCTGGGAAGAAAAACAGCATGGTACAGGAGCAGCTGGTGAATGAGAATGGCCAAATAAACATTGGCACTCACTCTGCCATTAGGTGAGATAAGAGGGCTGAGGCCAAGCCAAAAGAGACAGCCCAAACTGCTGCCATTATCCTTCACTGTCCCCTTTCCCCTTATCTCTGTTTAAAAACACAGCTATCATTCATTTTAGAGAAGAGAATCCAAACCTAGCTATCATATGTTGGACATACCCTTCTGAAGCCTGGAAAACAGAGATATCCGAAGTCAAAAGCATCTGAAATGTCTTGCCAATTGGCTGAGTGACTGGATACTTTTTTCCCTAGAAAAATAACAAGAACGTCTAATATTTCTGTAACGATTCATGTCACATGAGCTCAAAGCACTTTAGATGTAGATTAATTCTCTAAGCACTTTCAGAATGAGTGAGGAGCTATTAGCTTCACTTTCATAGGCAGGGAAGTTAAGGCACAAAGAATCAAACAGCCAATTTTTTAGATATGGGTTAGAGCTGAGTTTGTGTTAATGCCAGGAATAAACCCTAATTCAGAACACCTGTGCCTTTTTCCCTAGCAGCATCACAGTTTTCCTTCCAGATGCTCAAGGCCAGCTCAGAAATTTAGGGTGACAATGGACTTACTCAACATTAACATCCAGAAATGCAAAACATGATGCAGAGTTGTATTCTTATTTATGTGCTGAGTTGCCTTTTGGGGAACCCTTATTTGCAGGCACATGGCTGGACAGTAACTACTCCAGCTACCCATGGCACAGACTTTCTAAAAGCTATGGGGTGCTGATTCTTACTTCCTAGACACAGAGCTTCTGTGAGTTGCTTCTTTGATGTCAGACTACGTATGATCACATTTGCAGCTTAGATCAGTTGAAAGTCTACTTACAGTTGGCAGAAAGTGGCCATATACAGACTTGCAGGCATTAACAGTGCCTAAGATTGCTTATCAGCTGATAGTTCTGCAAAGTTTCATTTAAAATATGACTTCTTTTTTAATAATTATCATGATTTGTGTAGCTGGAAATTTGAAAGTGAGGAAAAGTAGTCTGTATGGTATTTAAAATTAAAAATTAATTATTCCTTATCATTCATTATGTCTGTCTTGCTCTACCAAATAAACAGTTGTCCACTCGAGCTTGACTGCCAACAGTCTTCATGGGCTGATGGCTGTTTAGGGGAGAGTTTAGTAATCTCAATCCACTTCCCAGTGATAACAGCTGTCTTCCTCAGCAAATCACATATGGCACTAACTGGCATGCCTGTCAGACCTACTAAAGCTAACATCCTGGTATTAGCATTGTCTTTCCTTTGCAAAGAACAATGCTGCTAAGGTACACTAGTGAGGCCTCCTAGAGCAAGCAAAAAAAACAATGTCCCTAAAATACTTGCTTTGACCTAGTGTCCCTCAGTGCTAAAGAGCAAAGATTAGCCGGATCAGAAATCACCTTGTTTTGCTTTCCTATGTCTTCTATGCAACTGCAAAAGGCAAAACAGCTGCATTCATGGGCTTTTAACAGCAAGGAGAACCACCATCAGCTCTGACCTCCAGCAGAAACACAGTTCACAAAACTTCACATCATTTATATGGACCAAGAGCAAAACCAGACAGTTATTCAATGATCTGTGGTGCTAAAGAATCCTTACTTCCTCTCAGTCTGTATCACCCATATCCAATTCACTCCTTTCTCAGCTCCTACCATTTCCAATAACAATTCTTGTCCCCTGACCAACTCCTCTGGTTCCTTCTAGAGGACAAGAAAGAAATGTACAGGTAGTTTAAGTAGGGTCAGGTACCCTGGGAAAAGTATAGGGATGTTACCCAGTTGTGTAGGGGTGGGGTCAAGAAGATCAAGGCACAGCAGGAACTGAACGTGACAGGATACAAAGAGTAAAATTGGCTTCTATAGGTATGTAAATCAGAAAAGAAAGGTCAGAGGAACCTGAGGAACCTGGATGTACCTAAGTCCATGGGACTGGATGAGATGCATCCAAGAGTTATCAGGGAATTGGCTGATGTAGTTACCAACCCACTCCCTATGATGTTTGAAAAGTCATGGCAGTCAGTGTCCCTGGTGACTGGAAGAAGAGTAACATTGCACCCATTTTTAAAAAGGGTAGAAAGGAGGACCCTGAGAACTACTACTACCAACCTGTCGGCCTCACCGCTGTGACTGAGAAGACCGTGGAACCGATCCTCTTGTGAAGCTATGCCGTGGCACAGGGAGGCTATTCGAGCACTGCTTCACCAAGGGTAAGTCCCGCCTTACCAACCTAGTGGCTTTCTATGAGTGAATGACTACATCGGTGGACAAGGGAAGACCCATGGATATCATCAGTTTGGACTTCTCTAAGGCCTTTGGCATGGTCTTTCAACATCCTTCTCTCTAAATTGGAGAGATATGGATTTGACAGACAGACTCTTCAACAGATAAGAAATGTGTTGGATGGTTGCACCCACAGGGTAGTGGTCAGAGGCTCAATGTCCAGATGGAGATAAGTGATGAAGGGTGTCCCACAGGGGTCTGTTCTGGGACTAGTGTTGTTTAATATAGAATCATAGAATCATAGAATCACAGAATGGTTTGGGTGGAAGAGACCTTAAAGATCATCCAGTTCCACACACCCCCCACCATGGGTAGGGAATCCTCCCACTAGACCACACTGCCCAAGGCCCCATCCAACCTGGTCCTGGACACTTCCAGGGAGAGGCCATCCACAAAGTCCATGGGCAACCTGTTCCAGTGCCTCACCACCCCCATCATCAAGAATTTCTTCCTAATGCCTAATTTAAATCCCCCTTTCAATTTAAAGCCTCTCCGCCTAGTCCTATCACTACAGACCCTTGTGAAAAGCCCCTCCCCAGTTTTATTGTAGGCCCCCTTCAGTTACTGGAAGGATGCTATAAGGTCTCCTCAGAGCCTTCTTTTCTCCAGGGTGAACAACGACACCTCTCTCAGCCTATCCTCATAGCAGAGGTGATCCATTCCTCCAATCATCTTTGTGGTCCTGCTCTGGACATGTTCAAACAGTTCCATATCCTTCTTATGTTGGTGATTCCATTAGTGGACACAATACTCCAGGTAAGGTCTCACAAGAGCAAAGTAGAGAGGGGAGAATCACCTCCCTCTACCTGCTGGCCACACTTCTTTTGATGCATCCCAGGATATGGTTCGACTTCTGGGCTGTGAGTGCACATTGTTGATTCGCATCAAGATTCTCAACAATCAGCACCCAGAAGTCCTTCTCTGCAGGGCTGCTCTCAATCATGTCATCCCCCATCCTGTACTGAAACCATGAATTGACTCTACCCAGGTGTAGGACCTTGCACATGGCCTTGTTGAACCTCATGAGGTTCACACAAGCACACTTCACCAGCTTGTTCGGGTCCCTCTGGATGACATCCCATCCTTCTGATGTGGCAACTGTACCACTCAGCTTGGTGTCATCTGCAAACTTGCTGAGGGTACACTTGATCTTGCTGTTTATGTCATTGATGAAGATATTAAACAGCCCTGGTCCTAGTACAGATCCCTAAGGGACCCCACTTGTCACAGATCTCCATCTGGACATCGAGTTGTTGACCACTACTCACTGAATGAGACCATCAAACCAATTCCTTATCTACCAAACAGTCCACCCATCAAATCCATATCTCTCCAGTTTAGAGAGAAGGATATTGTCAGGGACTCTGTCAAAGGCATTACAGAAGTCCAGATAGATCAAATCCGTTGGTTTTCTCGTGTCCACTGAGGTGGCTACCCCATCACAGAAAGCCACTAGGTTGGTCAGGCAAGACTTGCCCTTGGTGAAGCCATGCTGGCTGCCATTAATCACGTCCCTGTCCTTCATGTGCCTTAGCATGTCTTCTAGGAGGATTTGTTCCATGATTTTCTCAGGCACAGAGGCGAGGCTGACAGGTTTGTAGCAGTAGTTCCCATGGTCACCTTTTCTACTCTTTCTAAAAATGGGCAAAATGTTGCCCTTCTTCCAGTCACCAGGGACTTCTCCTGACTGCCATGACTTTTCAGATATCATGGAGAGTGTCTTGGCAACCACATCGACCAATTCCCTCAGGACTCTGGGATGCATCTCATCAGATCCCATAGACTTATATATGTTCAAGATCCTCAGGTGGTCAAGAATCCAATCTTCCCCTACAGTGGGAGGGTCTTTACCTCCCTGGTCCCCATCTTGTTGTCCACTGACCCAGAAGTGGTGAGGAGAGCAGTTGTCGGTGAAAATTGAGGCAAAAAAGTTGTTTAGTACCTCAGCATTGTCTTTGTCTGTTGATACCAGGTCACAATTTTCGTTCATCAGTGGGGGTACACTTTCTTTAACCTTCCTTTTCTGGCTGACATACCTATAGAAACCCTTCTTGTTAGTCTTTGCTTCCCTTGCCAAATTCAGCTCCAGGTACACCTTGGCCTCCCTGACCCCATCCCTACACAACCAGGCAGCCTCTCTATACTCTTCCCAGATTCCCTGTCCCTGCTTGCCCTGCCTGGCAGTTGCCTCTTGCTCTTCAGTTTGACCAGCAGATCACCCTGCACCTGGGTTGGGGCAGTTCTCGTATTGATATAGGCTGGGGGGTGAAGAGATTGAAAGCAGCCCTGCAGAGAGGTATCTGGGGGTCCTGGTGGATGAGAAGCTGAACACGAGCCAGCAGTGTGCACTTGCAGCCCAGAAAGCCAACTGCATCATGGGCTGCATCAAAAGAAGCATGGCCAGCACTTTAAGGGTGGTGATTCTACCCCTCTGCTCTGTTGAAACCTCACCTGGAATACTGTGTCCACCTCTGGAGCCCTCAGCACAGGAAAGACATAGACTTGTTGGAGCAGGTCCAAAGGAGGGCTACAAAACTGTTCAAAGGCCTGAAATACCTGCCTTATGAAAAGAGGCTGAGACAGCTGGGGTTGTTCAGCTTGGAGAAGAGAAAACCCCAAGGAGACCTTATTGAAGCCTTTTAGTACCTATAGGAGCTTATAGGAAAAATGGGGAAAAACATTTTAGCAGGGCCTGTAGCATAGGACAAGAGGTAATGGTTTTAAACTAAAAGAGGAGAAGTTTAGACTAGATTTTAGGAAGAAATTTTTCACGCTGTGTGTGGTAAAACAGTGGAACAGATTACCTGGAGAGGTAGTAGGTGCCTCATCCATGGCTACATTCAGGGTTGGGTTGGATGGGACTCTGAGCATCCCGATCTAGTTGAAGACCCTGGTCACTGCGGAGGGGTTGGACTAGATGACCTTCATGGCCCCTTCCAATCCAACCATTCTATGATTCTATCATTGACTCTAATGGCCACATCTATTTAGGCTGATTTGAAGCTTCCTGTAAGTGTTAATGACGTTCATCTGTTGATACTGTGGATGACTACAACGCGTTGAATTCTACCTGCCTTTCTTTCAGTGGGAGCACCGGTTTAGGTCTCTGTCTTCTACTGCTCTATTTCTATTCATGGACCTGTGTCATGAGAGAGTGTGGATGTGGCCCCACAAGAACATTGGGCAGTGTATTTAAGGTGGCCAGCTGTCTTGTTATATCATTCCTACTACAAGAGATTTGTCTTACCTTTGTTTTTTTCCCAGGACAGCTTTCATACACCACAGAGAATGCTGATACTGTCAGCTGTTAAACTTTTTCACCAAAAAAGAGAATAAAACAAAAGAAAAATTAGACAGTAAAAGATGCAAAAGAGTGAAAGAAAAGAGACTAAATCAGGTGCTTTCAATAAATACATTTGTTTATGTTAAAAAATTCTTTAAGTGACTGATTTATTTCTCCCAAAGCATTTGCAAATTAACATCGAAGGTGTTTTACAAACCTTGAATTTTCCTACCAAAACCTTCAAATTGAAAATGCAATGAATAAAAACACATAAAAACCTTTACAAACAAACAAAGGAAAAAAATGTGGCTGTCATTGAGGCAGTGGCCTTGACTGAGGCAGTGCCATGTTCTAGGATTAAACTCAGAATTGTAGTAGGCTGATACTATTTTTGTATGGAAACTGCTCAGATACTGGCTAGTCACCATAATATCTTAAAAATCTGTCAACTCCACACAATAGAGAACATCTCAGTGGAAATCTGCTGTGGCCATCTGGCACCATGAAAAGATATCATTTCAGGTCCTGAAAGTAATTTAACTTTATCGTTTTAGTATTACTCCTTGATTAAATAGTCTTACTAACTTTAATAATAAACTTAATAACTTCATATTAAAGCTAGGCCTAATACTGTCTAATTCCTCTTTCTGGGTACAATATTAACTGCAACGCCTTTTGGTGAAGTTGGTTTTGATTGCAAAGACAAAATAATGGTAACTAGCAGTGACTAAGAACTGTGATTTTTACTTTGAACTCTAAAAAGCTGGAAGGTCATTTGTTTAGGTTTTAGTTTCCTACCCTCTCCCCCTCCCCAGGTTTTATATGGTAGAGTTTGAAACTCAAAATTTTGCTTTGCAGGAAAACTGTATATCTTAACTGAGCAATCCTTCCTTCTGCACTTGATTGTGCTCTCAAGCTTTCCTTTGATTTTAATGTCTGATTGAACTCAGCAGATCAAAGACAACGGCACTAAAAATGGTTTCCCTGCAAAGCTCATGCAAAATTTTCAAAACCTTAAACAGCTCAGAAAATGACTCAACACAAACCTGTTGTGATGGTGGCATTTTGACAGTATGGTGTGACAGCATCAGGTCACAGGACAAGAGGGAGGTTATGAGGAGGTTGTGGTCTTGTATATATGTGGTTCTGTTCTGGACTTTCAGATCATATAACAAGCAAAAGCTTAACCGAGATGCTAGGAAATGGCATTTAGCTTGTTCTCCAGCTGCAACACCACTCTTCTACTCAGAATCATGGAATTGCTGGTTATTCATGCTTCGTCTATGAGAACTCAGAATAACAGTGAGATATGCTGCAAAAATATGAAATATAGGTGCAATGGTTGTGAAGCATCATGTGGGGGCCAAAAGAAGGAACAGGCTCTTCCTGTGCAACACATGGCATTAAAAGGGCACCAGTGAGTAAAAAGGAGCACTGAAAATGAGGTGCTAGGGATGTTGTTTCTCTTTGACACTAGTATTCTGGATGATTCTAGGCAAATCACTATGTGCCCATATTTAGTCTTGACGTCAGTGAAACAACTATGGCCTCAGTAAAAACTGTAATAAAATGTTGTGTATAAAAATGCCTTGAGATAGATATTTTTTTAACCAATGAAAGCAGTATGAAAGACCTATGGTTTCCTATTGCTTATCACACAAACTATTCAGTGCATCCAATCTCAGTGTTCATCTCATGATAAAATTGTTGTGGCTCACCAGTGAGTCAGCACCCTGCTTTTCCCACCAATTGTTTATCACAACTCCAGCAATTAAACCTCTGGACAGATTTTGTCAAGAAAGTATTAAATTCAGGTCTTGGCATTTTTAATACAGAGATGCAATGAGAAACCAAAATAAAGAACAGTACTGTGTTCCTGTTCTCAGTAGGCTGCTGATCAGTCCTCCCCAGGGCCATAGCTGGTCAACCACCCATTTGGGATTAAAAAAACAATAAAAAAATCTCACTTTAGATTCTGCTGTGGCAGAAGATCAGAAGCTCCACATGGTAAAGCAAGGCTGGCTTGTTGAACACGAGATTGCATAAGTCATGGTGGTGCAAAAGAACCCTTTAAAAATGATTATTTGAAGTGATGGCCCAGTTTGGAGAAACTGCAATTTACTTCGCTTTGTTCCCTGTTATTTCCTGCAGATACTCTCCACAGATATTTAAGGCAGGAATATGTGAGAGGAAGGAAATAATAGCGATGGGGGAACAAACATTTCTATAAGTAAAATTACTTATTTGCAGAGACCAATGTAGTCTGCCCTTCCACAGTGAATGAACTGAGGTCTTTGCCTTAGCTGGCATCCATCTATTCCATCATGAAGATGTGACCACTGTGCATCTTCTTAGGTGCCTACACACTGAGCCCCAGTATGGTGTTGTTGCTGCTGGAACCGTCTGGTATCACAGTGTCCAACTTAGTTTACCCACAGTATCTCAATAGCACAGAAATCATTGCAGGCAGAAAAAGTATCCAAATGAACTAGAAAAATGCTCAAATTCTTTCCTTCAAGAGAAGTCCATATTACTCTCAGTACAATCTTCTCAGCTTCAAGCTAGGTAGTTCGAAATACCTAACATATAGCCTCAAATACTGTGTTTATAGTGTCACAATGCAGCCTGGCAGTAGGCGCTGCTGTGCTATATACTTCTTGTCCACAAGATGTCAATGCATCCTAAGAATTCTAGAGCACATAGGTTAGTTTCTGTACAAGATTAAGCCCAGTATTTGTGTGTTAGTTTTTGTGTCTCTACAGTGCCTATGCTCTCATATCCATGTTTCTTACTAGGTCCACCGAGCAAATTTCACTGTTAATAACTAATAAATAAATAAAGAATTAAACAAATATAACAACAACAATCATTCTGGCCAGCAGAAAGATTCTTCAGGAAGGATATAAATGTCCATATAGATCTTAAGCCACAATGTCCTGCTTGTTGTATTTGGACTTCTGGCAAGGGGACACATCAGAATGTGATGATTAGGAGTGTACATGTGCCAGAAGAAGAAGCAAAGTCTGTTAACTTAAGCGTAGTGCCTATTAGCTTGAACTCCCAAACAGGAGCTGACTCAGAGCATGGGTGGAATTAGTCTATATGTATCAACAGCTGTCCATGTTTATTGATACATTTTAGTATTAGAAAGAATTAGAATTAGACTAATGAAAATATGCATTATTGTCTGTCTTTACAAAGAGCTTTGACTTTGCTCTCATTTATGCGAATATAGGAATAACATGAATGCACTGAAGTAAAATTAACACATTAAGGAACAGAGGTTGTTTTTTCTGTTTATAAATAACTTCTGAGCTCCTCACATGACAGGCATTAGGGATATGCTAGGTTTTGCTGTGTTTACTGCTTCGCACTTTTTTTGTCCTACCAACATAGCTGAAGATCAGAACATACCTGTCTGATATCTGATGGATACAGCCTAGATGGGCTAATGTGGTCTTTATTTGTTTTAATTTAGAGTTAGTTGGGATGGCACAAGAGGTCTGCTTTTAGGATGAATTCTGGTGTATGTCAGCAAGACCTAAAAGTGTGGAATTGGTGTATCTGGAAAGGGAGACCCTAGGGTGGGTACTTTACTGGCATTCCTCCAGGGAAGAGCAGCCAGCATTTATGAATGCGTTTCAGTAATGCAGTAACTGCTGCCAGTTTGTTAGAAGCTAAGTTTTGCCAAATGCCTGTTCATTTTTTCCACAGACCTTTAATATTTTCTTTCAAAAGAGGAGGATGGGAAATGAACTGAATGTGGTTTTTTACAACAGTAAAGCTAAGCTTGTTCTTTCTTGAATCTTTCAGAAAAAAATATATAACTGTTTATGGTTAATTTTAAGTGGTACAAACTACAATTCAAACACTGTCATTTTCTCACGTTTTGAGTAGGAGACTGATCTTGTTCCCTTCTACCTGCATAAATATTTTCTGGAGTCAGTGGAATTAAAACAACATAAAATAAATCTCAAATAATTTTTATATAATCTCATTGGTTATCAGGGCCCTAGTACATGATGTCTTGATTATGTTTTCACTGCGATAAATCTGGGGTAAAATTCATTAATATTTCCTTTCCTACTAACCAACACAGAAAGATGGAGGGGTCTTGTTCTGTCTGAGGGAGATTCCACCAACTGAATAGTAATACTAACAACAGCTTACAACGTATCTCTGTATTATTGCTTGTTTAATTTGTCAACAAAAGAAGGAAAAATTAGTATTCTTCCCTACAAACATAAGTCATGGGAACTAGAACTGGATGTGGTAGGTAGGTAGGTAAAAGCACCTTCTTTTTCCATTTACAAAAATGGCATATTCTAAGAACAGTTCAAACACAAGAAGTGTGCTCATGGGAGTTGGTGTTCTAAGTGCCAGGCTCACACCGGTGGGACGTGAGATTCCTTCAGGTATTTCAATCTGGCTACTTCTCATGCTTGGTGTAAAGCAAACATTTATTTGTCCTTTACAAGCTGGCAGTTGTAATTTCTAAGTTTTTAGAGCCAAACCTCTATAAAGGGTGAAAATATTATCTTCCCAACCTTGGCAGGTTGTGGTATTGGCTTTTTTCTTTCTTTACTTTAAGTTGACTGGGCAGTTAGAGCTGATTGAGAACAGATTGGTTGCCACTTCCATGCAGGAGATGCAGTGCTGCCTAGGAATTCATACCCAACTGCATGTATCTGGCACTCACTGGTTGTGACAAAGGTCATGCCAAAGATAAAAGCGCCCAAAATCCAGAAGAAGCTCTTATTTTCTGAGGTTGTACTGGTGGAAAATCTGTTTAATACAACACAGTGGAAAATTACATGAACAAGAATTACAGGCTGTGAAACAGGAACTAAACTGGTTTTCTTTTGATTCTTTGATCACGTTTTAATCAGCAATACATTAATCTCTACTAACTAGAAAAGTCTTCAGATCCATCTCTGGCAATCTCTCTTTGTTCTTTGTCTCTATCTCATCTCTTCCTCTCTCCCATGCTTGATTTCCTGGAGTATTTCTGACAAGTCACATCAATAATAAATTATTCATTTTCTTTCTTTTATTACTTTGATAAATGGTGAAACAACAATATATTTTCCTTCAAAAAACATTAACTTCAGTGAGGGGACAGTTAATCTCTTAGAGCTGTACTTGCAGACTTTAAGCAAATTCAGGCATCCCTGCATCTGTTATACTCCCTTCACATTTTTATGATCGTTGGTAAGACCATACTTTTGGAGGATTATTTTCTTTTTTAGGGGAAAACTGACTGTCTAAATAGCAGTTAAAACAACTGCTTTTTCCCCCCAAATCTCACAGAATTATTTTGTCCCTTGTTTCTCCATCACCTTTGCAAGTAAAAAGGGGGATAAGGCAATTTACCAGCTCCAGGTGGAAAGACTAGGTTGAGTGGGGAAGGCAGCTGGGAATTCATATAGCAACACAACAAAATCCCTACTTCAAACATAGCAAAATACAAACAAAATGAGAAAGAGCATAAAACCTACATTTGTGTGTCCGGTAGCCTAGATATGGCCTCCTCTCGCCGTGAGAGTAAACTTTAAGGAAGCTTTAAAGATATTGTTTTCATAGGACAGTGAAAAACAAGGATAGTTTCAAACTCTCTTGTTGAGACTGCTCCATAGGGCCCTGGTATGCATGATTTCACTTCCTTCCTGCAATTAATCATTAAGGGTTTTTTATTTAACAAAAAACCCTTCTGTGTGCAGCATCTGAATTTGTGGCAATTATAATGTTTATTCATTTCCACCAGACTGGTAAGGAAGACAGATCAATAGTGAGATGCAGACTTTGTGTCTGTACTGCGTGCGACCTCAAACAAATCACTTTGATACAGATATCTTCAAAGACACCTAGGAGTACCTACCAACTTTACTTTGTTTCAGGTAATCAACAACCTCTGTGGGTAATACTTTAAGTTTGTGTATGCCTATATTGTCCTTTGACTGCATTTTTCATTACCAGATTGGGGCACGAGATTGTCTAACCTAATGTAGAGTTCTCCATCCAAATGATTTTGTAGATTTCTACAGCCAATGAAGAGAAATAAGCATTGGAGAGTGTGATTCATCTGTTCATTAAGCAGATGATTCATGCCCTAAAATCATCTGTTACTCTCTAGTACTGGTAGGGAAACTCAGTCTTCACTATAGTGACCTGCAGTTGGATGAGAGGCTGTGAGCAGCACGTCTGAAAGTGTGGCCCCTGGATCATCTGGACAGTCACCTTTAAAGTACATAAATGTGTCACTTAACAGCTTTAATTATGTGGCTTGTTATGATCAAGCAGATTGTTAGCGGCTGCCTGAAGTTTTACAAGGTAGCTCTGAAGACATGAGAAAAGGGAGAGTATCATGCTCATGGTCATGCTTGAGACCATTCTTAAGGAACAGTGCAGAGTATAGTGCTTCTGTATTCCACTAAAGCATTGAGAACAAGTGCCCAAAACACTATGAGGAGCTTAGCTGCTATTGAGAAGTGGGCAATATAAGGGCCAGCTGAGACAGATAAAGCCTGCTGTTTGGAATTATGTGGTTTTGTACATCATGATCTTCAGCACAGTGGTGCCTGCCAAGTGTACTACAAAAGCATTTAACATAGTGAGATATTAAGAGTCACTCCAGAAGCAGCTAGACTGTTGCTGACTAGATACATATACACCAAGATTTAAAATATTTTTTCATGTTTTGGTGGTTTTATTTGTTTGGGGGTTGTTTTATTTTTTCCTCCCCACCCCCTTACATAGTCTTTTTTCTCTGGAATTTTTTTCAGATTAACAAAAAACTGTTCAACAAGTAAGCAAAGATCCAGAATCATTATTAAACATATGTTAAATCGGGCAAGAGCCAGGAAAAACTTCAGCTGGATTACTATTGTTCTTGAGGGGGTCATCAAGGGAGTAAGAAAGGCAGCCAGAGTCTGTTCACATTTGGTTTCTTTTTCTGCTCTCTCCTACCCAAGAGTTACTACTGTTCAGAAGAAGCAAATGGCTGAGGCTCTCATATCCCAAGGAGTGTATTGCCCTTGAGCTAGAATAAGACAACTAACTTGCATTCCACCCCTGCTGCACTTAGCCACTTTGGGAAGTGCACTGATCATAGACTCATAGAATCATTAGGTTGGAAAAGACCTTTGAGACTATCAATTCCAACCATACCTGTCCACTACTAAATCATACCCCTAAGAGCTTCATCTACCCGCCTTTTAAATATCTCCAGAGACGGTGACTCACTCAATCACCTCCCTGTGCAGCCTGTTTGAGCTCTTCATAACCCATTCTGTGAAGAAATTTTTCCTAATGTCCAATCTAAACTTCCCCTGACACAGCTTAAGGCCATTCTCTCTTGTTTTATCACCTGTCACCTGGGAGAAGAGACCAATATCCACCTCTCTACAACCTCCTTTTAGGTAGTTGTAGAGAGCAATAAGGCCTCCCCTCAGCCTCCTGTTCTCCAGGCTAAACAACCCCAGTTCCCTCAGCCACTTCTCATAAGACTTGTTCTCCAGCCCTTTCACCAGCTTCATTGCTCTTCTCTGGACACACTCTGGGACCTCAGTGTTTTTCTTATAGTGAGGGGCCCCAAACTGAACACAGTATTAGGGGTGCAGCCTTACCAGTGCTGAGTACAGCTGTCGACCAACACCCCAGGTCTTTCTCTGCCAGGCAGCTTTCCAACCACTCTTCCCCAAGCCTGTAGTTCTACACAGGGTTGTTGTGTCTCATGTGCGGGACTCTGCACTTGGCCTTGTTAAACCTCAGCCCATTGGCCTCAGCCCATCAATCCAGCCTGTTCAGATCCCGCTGCAGAGCCTCGCAGCTTAGTGTCATCCATGAACATACTACGGATATATTCAATCCCTTCATCCAGGTCATTGATAAAGATATTGAACAGAACTGGACCCAGCACTGAGCTCTGGGGGACACCACTTGTGACAGGCCTCCAGTTGGATTTAACTCCATTTGCCACAACTCTTTGGGCCTGGCCATCCAAGCAGTTTTTACCCAGTAGAGAGTGCAGGCGTCCAAGCCAGTGGTAACCTGTTTCTCAAGTAGAATTCTATGAGAAATGGTGTCAAAGGCTTTACTAAAGTCCAGGTACACTATATCCACAGCCTTTCCCTCATCCATTAAGTGGGTCACCTTGTCATAAAAGCAAACAAGCTAGTTTGGCAAGACCTGCCTTTCGTAAACCTATGCTGACTGGGCCTGGTCACCTGGTTGTCCTGCATGTGCGGTGTGATAGCACTCAAGATTATCTGCTCCATGATCTTCCCCGGCACTGAGGTCAGACTGACAAGCCTGTGGTTTCCTGGATCCTCTCTCTGGCCCTTCTTGTAGATGGCTGTAACATCCTCCAGCCTCCAGTCAAGTGGAACATCCCCAGTCAGCCAGGACTGCTGGTAGATGATGGAAATGGTTTAGGCAAGCACTTCTGCCAGTTCCCTTAATACCCTTGGGTGGATCCCATCCATCTCCATAGACTTATAAATGTCTAATTTGCCTAGCAGGTCTCTAACCATCTTCTCTTTGATCAAGCGAGCTTTGTTCTGCTCTTCCTCCCTGTCCATTGGTTTGTGAGGTTGAGTATCCAGGGAACAACTTATCTTACTATTAATGACTGGGGCAAAGAAGGCATTAAGTTCCTCAGCTTTATCCTCATCCTTTGTTACTATTGTTCCCCCTGTATCCAGTAAAGGAAGGAGATTAAGATTTGAAGAGGGCTATGGAGAACACAGTAGCTGATGTTCCTGCAGGTTTTGACAAACTGCCCCATTAACATATTTCCCTCTCCAAAGTGGCAAAACTGCACTAGCTGTCCACTGGCTTAGAAACTGCTTTTATCTCTATAAAAGGGTGCTATTAACATTTAGAACTTTGAGAAGCACACTCTGGCAAATCCTTCTTCTGAAATTAAAAATGTTTCTGCCTCCAGCTGTCCACTCCATTCGTCTGCCAGGAGTTACCACAGAGTCAGTAGAGGGGAACATGTGCAGCACTTCTGCTGAAAAAGACTGGTCTCCTAGGATAAACCACTGTGGAAGATGGATGTCAGCTGGTACCATCTAGATGGAGTAGTGAAGACACAGGCTTGTTATTTCTGGTAACTTTGATCGAGGAACCGTAACTGGTGGCTGGTGGTGGGGTAGACCACTACCACCAGCAGTAATGTCTTAACTCTAAACAGTTCAGCTACTGCAGCTCCAACTAACTTGACACTTTAATAATGGAAACTACCATGAAATCTCCATACACTAATGCATGGAGCCTTAAGTGTTATTTGCTTTCATAATGGCACAGTGTCTATCCACGTGTGAAATCTGAATAAAGATATTGCAATATAAGCTGGAAGCACATAGCTTTCATTCAGAGGAGCTGGGGCAGAATGCTATCAATCTGGCTGAATCTGTTCAAATGAAATTGCCATCTGTTATCACAATGCCATGTTGCCCAATTAAAACAATGTGACTGGGTTACAACATTTTGAATAGTATTTTTTGCTACATTGTCCCCAATTCTAAAAAATCTACCATTCCTTCTGATTGCCTCTGCACCTGCTAATGCAGGCAGTGTAAACAAATTGCAAGCTTCTCATTTATTAACTCTATGTCCATAAGGTAGTTCTGAGACTGCAAATGTTTCTGCAGCCATTTCCCCATTTTTTGAGGAAGTATATAAACTTCGTTGTGAGAAAAGTTACTGCAGAGCTTCTGTATACACATGGCTCATGGCTACTAAAGATGTAATTTAGTCAAGGTAGATCAAAATATGTTTTAAAAAGATAATTATTTTTACTTCTAAATAATATTTTAAAATGCAATGTTCTTCACTTCTTTCCTGTTTGAGAGTCCTAAAATCATAATTATGAACGTCTCTTAATTATATGTTTAGCTCATTATGACAATTTCTGACTACCCATTTCTACATTTATTGTCTTTTCTGTAGCATGCAGATGAACATGCATTTTGGGATTAGCTGAGCTTCTATTTCTGTATTGTAATCTTTAAAAGACAAATAATGGAAAACATAAAATGGAGGTCAGCAATTGAAATCTGAGTTTTCCATAATAAAAACAACTATTGATGAGAGAATTAATATGATGACTAAGAGAGTAAGGCAAGACTGTCAAAAAAAGACTATTATATACATCTGAGGCACATTTATTTTACTTAAATAAAATGTTCAGTTTGATAACTGCAAAAATTATATCAGTACTGCACAAAAAGCCTTTCAAATATGCTTCATAACTGTATTTACAGTTATGCTTATAAAGATTTCAATTTCAGGAAGCTAGAGTACTTACCAGTTTGGATTTCTGAGTTGCTATCTGGTCCTGAATAGCACCATGAACATAATGCTTCTCGAATCCTCACCCAGTTCAACCTCACCTGCTTGTTTTAGCGTAGTCTTTGGGTACTGCTGGGTGCCCACACTATTGAAATAGCCGCCCTTGGGCCAAGCACAGGGATTGATTACATACCCACAGAGCACTCTGTTCTATGATTCTAAAAGTATATTATACCACTTCATAATAGTTGTCAATATTATTGCTTTTATTAATGGAATTATCCATGGCATTTGCTTTGTACTCTACACTACGCTGTTTTCTCTATGATGAACCTACTCCGCACCTTGCTGAACTTTTGCTTTTTGCTCTCTTTCTATCACATTTAGAGATCCTCAGTGTCACTCATGGTTTTACTGTTCTAGTACCGAAAGGGAAAGGACACCCTTCCTGTGTCTATCAGCACTCCTTTAGACCTGCCACAGACATCGCATATGTGAGCCCCAGGTAAGAACTGAATGAGGAAGAGGCACTGGATAAAGTATTGCCCTGCTTCCAGTGCCGCGTTCCACGCACATTGCTCTGAAATCCTCCCCAGACAAGTTTTGACCTCCAACAAAACAGTAATATGCTCAGATCAGTAAGGAATGAGAAAGATCCCCATTCATAGGGGTTTTCCCCTTTCTAAAACTCCGTTGATGTTTTATTCAAAATGTTTAGGATTAAAATAATCAGTGGCAATATGAACTTTGTATTCCGAAAAGATTCACGTGGTGTCACCAACCACTAGTCCACTACAATTTTTAAGCCTTTTTTACCTATGCATTTTTTTTAGGATGCAAACTTTTTGTGCTTTCTTTCCACTAGTATTTTCCCAGTACCTCATCAGCATAGAACTGCTATTTGGTTTTGAGGATTCTATGCAGAAAATGAGTAATGAGACTCTGAGGGAGAAGTCTGAAGAGAAACCAGAGTCCTGGACTTCCTGCCTGCTTACAGAGGCTTTGGGTAACATTTGCCTTAAGAGGTTATTTCTTTAATTTGTGTTTTGCATTACCAGCTTACAACTAAACTGCTGCATCTTAGTGAAGACTGCAGGCTCCTGAGATCTTTTAAACTTGTGTGGAGTATTTAATTAAGAGTTATTTAATATTTGTAATTACATTTCACTTTGGAGAAAAGCACCCTGTATTTGCCAGACCCTTCCGAAATCACTTTCAATGCCAGGGAAAACTTGACAAAAAGCTAATCTCTAGATCAAGCAAAAAACTTCAAAGAACAAAATCGATGTTATGTTTTAATAGGCAGTTCTGTTTTAATTTTGGATCCTCGTTGTGTTTCATTCAGCCAGAAGGTATCAGGCATGAACAGCAGGACTAGCAACACCATTTTCCTGAACACCACACCTCTGGTATACTGCAGAAGACACATCTTCTAAGCATATTGTCTTTAAACAAGAATCCCTATTTGAGATAAAGCTTTTCAACTGGTATCTGCTCTTTCCTACACATTCAGTTTCCTTCACATGTACTCCTAAATATTTCATGACACACTTATTCTTATTAACTTGAAGTCACTTGGCTGATGATGCTGGTTGTGGCATTAATCTTTCATACATAGAAGTGATTTTGAGGAGTTCATGCTGGGCCATCTAGACAAGGTTATAATAGTTGTCAGTGCTATTGCTTTTATTAATGGAGTTATCCATGGTATTTGCTCATTTGCTGGCCTGACATGCCAGCAAACATGGGTTCAGAAGGTATCAGTGCAGCCCTTTCTGTCAAAGTGGTGAATCTTTGAATATTTCTTGAGAGCAAATACAAATTTGATTTCAGAACATACTTTCCATAAAATATGAATAACTATTCAGAGAGCTGCTAATAAGATCTACTTATTTAAATAAAGAAAAGAAGTTTAGCTCTTAATCACTTTCAGTAGATTAGGCGTGTAAGTCAAACTTAAGTATAGTAAACATGGTCATTTTTTTCAGTTCTTCTGAGACTTTCCAACCCACACATAAGGTAATTTGTCCTGTCACCCCCAGAAGATTCCCAGGCATCTTGTCGTACTGTAAAACCCATAGCAACTGCCTTCTAACCACTTCTTCTTCAGAGAGATGATCTACCTTATTTTCATGTATCCTTTTTTGAAATCATATCTCAAATCTACTTCTTTCCATCTAAACAAGAGTACCATAAACACTTGAACTTTCCACATAAAATAACCTTAATTCACAGTCATCTCATGTCCATCATTCATAAAATCATAGAATCATAGAAAGGTCTGGGTTGGAAGAGGCCTTAAAGATCACCCAGTTCAGACCCCCCAACGCCATGGGCAGGGACACGTCCCACTATACCAGATTGCTCAAGACCCCATCTAACCTCGCCTCCTCTGATCATCTGTGTGGTCCTCCTCTGGACCTGTTCCAATAGTTTTATATCCTTCTTATGGATACAATACTCCTGGTGGGGTCTCCCAGGACCAGAGTAGAGGGGGAGAATCACCTCTCTCGACCTGCTGGCCACATTTCTTTTCATGCAGCCCAGGATATGGTTGGCCTTCAGGGCTGTGAGCACACATTGCCAGCTCATTCCAACATGTGATCAATCAGCACTCCAGGTCCTTCTCTGCAGGGCTGCTCTCAATGACATCATCCCCCAGGCTGTATTGAAACTGCGGATTCCCCCAACCCAGGTGTAGGACCATGCACTTGACCTCGTTGAACCTCATGAGATTCACACAGGCCCACTTCTCCAGCTTGTGCGAGTTCCTCTGGATGACATCCTGACCTTTTATTGTGGCAACAGCACCACTCAGCTCAGTGTCATCCGCAGGCTTGCTGAGGGTTCACTCAATTCCCCTGTCTGTATCGCTGATAAAAATATTAAACAGCACTGGTTCCAGTACAGACCCCTGAGGGACACCGCTTGTCGTGGCTCTCCATCTGGACATTTAGCTGTTGACCACTGCACTTGGGACACAAAAACCTCACACAGGCTTGGGGAAGAGTGGCTGGAAAGCTGCCTGGCAGAGAAGGACCTGGGGGTGTTGGCTGACAGCAGACTGAACACGAGCCAGCAGTGTGCCCAGGTGGCCAAAAAGGCCAATAGCATCTTGGCTTGTATCAGAAACAGCGTGGTCAGTAGGACCAGGGAAGTGATTCTGCCCCTGTACTCAGCACTGTTGAGGCCACACATCAAATACTGTATTCAGTTTTGGGCTCCTAACTATAAGAAAGACATTGAGGTCCTGGAGTGTGTCCAGAGAAGAGTAACGAAGATGGTGAAAGGGCTAGAGAATAAGTCTTATGAGGAGTGGCTGAAGGAGCTGGGGTTGTTTAGCCTGGAGAAGAGGAGGCTGAGGGGAGACCTTGTCGCTGTGTGCAACTACCTAAAAGGAGGTTGTAGATAGGTGGGTGTTTGAGTCACCATCACTGGAGGTATTTAGAAGATAGGTAGATGAAGTGCTCAGGGATATGATTTAATAGTGGATGGGTACAGTTGGATCTCAATAGTGTTTTCCAACCTAGGAATTCTATGATTCTACGATTCTATATCCCTCAAGTCCTTGAACTCCACCAGCCACTGTGAACTCCACTGTGATCACTGCAGCCCAGGCTGCCTCGAATCGTGATGTCACTGATGAGCTCACTTGCATTGGTGACCATCAGGTTGTTATTGCACCTCGTTGGGTAGGGCTGTCTATTGCCTGGGTTAAGAAATTATCTTAGTTGCACTCTAGGAGTGTCCTGGATTGCCTAATGCTCACTGTGCCGCTTTTCCAGTATATGTCAAGGAAGTTGAAGTCCCCCAGTGCGATGAGAGCTTGCGAGAGTGAAGACTTCTGTAGCTGGAGGAAGCTTCATCTGTATGCTCTCATTTCAGGTGCCCTGACCAACGATATATTTATTTTACCTGTATAAGATGACATTCCAGGCTTTCTTGATGATCTGAAAATAAAAATTACACTAGATTATCTTTATGGTTATAAATGTAATATATATTCTGTCAGTATCAATACTCTAATGCTTCCTTGGTTAATTTTGGTATATCAAAATAAAAAAAAACATACATAATTTCTTTTCCATAAGAAAGAGGTTTAGTATGCATCTAATATTTTGATTTTTTTTGATTTTGATTTATTTTTTGTTGAATATCTGAATATTTGTGGTCTTCAAAAATCTTCAAAGGCAAAAAGGTAAAAAATTTCTTGAAGTAGAAAGCCTCATGATCAAAAGGAGTCTGAAGATATGGATTGATTTGCTGGCTTGTTCACACAGATCACTACATCACCTTAGGTCCAGTAATGAGAAAAATAATACTTTGATATCACAAAGAGTTAATAAGTTTTATTAATATAATATTAATCCATAATGTGCCTTGCCATGGAGAGAGTTCTATGAAATATTTTAGTTTCTGGAAGTTCCACTTCTGGTTTTAATTGCAATTAGAAAATCTAGTGTAAAAGGAAACACTTAAGTTAATAAGACTTCTTCAAAAAGAACCTGTTTGGATTTAAAAGGGGAAAGGCATTAATCTTGTTTTATTCTGACAGAGTTCGGCAGTAATAGGTGACAGAAAACTGACATGGTGGAACTCAAGACACACTTGTATCGGCAAAAACAATATTAAACTGTGTTTGGAAAACATGCAATTTGAAAGAAATACTGGCAAAATTTCCTGTATATACACAACATTTCTAAGCCATTTACCACACTGAATGTGGTCACATTCTTATGTCTTGATTAAGGGAAAGGCTGTATGAGCAATGAATTTACATGACAGAACAGAAGAGAAGCACTTACTGGAATAGTGCTTACTGTTAAATTCTGCCAAACATTCTTTTAATTTGCGGTATTTTAATTCTATTTAGGATGGTGCCTGCTAGTGGGATCTGGTGCTAAGCTACTGTATTTACATTCATTAAGGAACATACTGTGTTAAGGACTGTGATGTGAAGTGTGGATAATTGGGAACTGATCTGTTACCATGTTGGAAAAATACGCAATGCAGGTTTCACCAACAGACTTTGACTGATATGCTAGCCTAAACTGTTTCCCAGCCTGATTCTGTTTATAGAAGGTGTTGTATTATGTTAGAAGTCTTTGTAGCTACTCTCTAAGTTGCCTATATCTATGTGGATCAAGCTACTGCAAAAATTCCTCTTTGTGCAGACAAAACATAATTCTGCAGATTCATATTGCCAGGGAGAGCAAAATAAGTTACGATGATGGCAAAAACATATTAATGTTGTACAACTGCAATTACACAAGGGATTTTTCTTGAATAGAAGTCTTGCCAAGAAATCACAAATTAATCAGCATTGCCAGCATATGAAAAAAAATATTTATAAAAATAGTACTCAGAGCTAGCTTTAGGGTAAATAGCCAGGGTATGTCCTTAGGCAAAAATAGGATGAATCATAGAATCATAGAATAGTTTGAGTTGAAAGGGATCTTAAAGATTATCTAGTTCCAACGCCATAGTCAGGGACACCTCCCACTAGACCAGGCTGCCCAAGGCCCCATCCAGCCTTGCTTTTAACACCTCGAGGGATGTGGTATCCACAGCTTCCCTGGGCAACATGTTCCAGTGCCTCATCACTCTCATACTGAAGAAATTTCTCCTTATACCTAGTCTAAATCTACCCCTCTTCAGTTTATAGCCATTGCCCCTCATCCTATCACTACAAGTCTTTGTAAACAGTACCTCCCCAGCTTTATTGTGGCCCCTTCAAGTAGTGGAAGGATGCTATAAAGTCTACGCAGATCCTTCTCTTCCCTAGGCAGAACAACTCCAAGCCTCTCAGCCTGTCCTCGTAGCAGAGGTACTCCAGCCCTCTAATCATCCTTGTAGTCCTCCTCTGGACCTGTTCCAACAGCTCCATATCCTTCTTATGTTGAGGATTCCAGAATTGGACATAGTACTCCAGATGATGTCTCACAAGAGAGGAACAGAGGGGCAGAATCACCTCCCTCGACCTGCTGGCCACACTTCTTTTCATGCAGCCCAGGATATGGTTGGCCTTCCGGGCTGTGAGCATGCATTGCCGGCTCATGTTGAGATTCTTATCAATCAGCACCCCTCAGTCCTTCTCTGCAGAGCTGCTCTCAATCACATCATCCCTAGTCCTGTACTGAAACCACGGATTGCCCCAGCCCAACTGTACAACCTTGCACTTGACCTTGTTGAACCTCATGAGGTACACACAGGCCCACTTCTCCAGCTTGTCCAGGTCCCTCTGGGTGACATCGCATCTATCTGGTGTGACAACTGCACCACTCAGCTTGGTGCCATCTGCAGACCTGCTGAGTTCCCTCGATCCCACTGTCTATACCATTGATAAAAGTATTAAACAGCACTGGTCCTAGTATTGATCTCTTGACACCACTTGTCACGGATCTCCATCTGGACATTGAGCTGTTGACCACTGCACTCTGAATGCAACCATCCAAACAACTCCTTCCCATGAAATCCATATCTCTCCAATTTAGACAGAAGGATGGTGGGGGGATCGTGTCGAAGGCTTTATGGAAGTCCAGAGAGATCACATTCATTGCTTTTCCCTCGTCCACTGCTGTGGTCACCGCATCATAGAAAGCCTCTAGGTTTGTCAGGCAGGACTTGTGCCTGGTGAAGCCATGCTGGCTGTCTTGTATCACCTCCCCATCCTCCATGTGCCTTACCATAGCTTACAGGAGTATCTGTTCCATAATCTTCACTGTATCTCGGGCTGTACCAAAAGAAGTGTGCCCAGTAGGTCGAGGATGGTGATGCTCTTCCTCTTCTTCAGTCTTGGGAGAACTCACCTGGACTTTGTGTTCAGTTCTGGAATCCCCAACATATGATAGATATGGAACTGTTTGTATGCATCCAGGGAGGATCACGAAGATGATCAGAGGAGTGGAACACCACTGCTATGAGGACAGGCTGAGAGGTTTGGTTGTTCAGCTTAGAGAAGAGAAGGATGAGGAGACACCTTATAGTAGACCTTTCCAGTACCTGAAGGTGGTGAACAAAGAGCATGTAGTGGTAGGACAAGGGGGAGTGGCTTGAAATTGGAGGGGAGAATATGTAAATTAGACATTAGGAAGAAATTCTTCGTGATGAGGGTGGCAAGACACTGGCACAGGTTGCCCAGGGAAGTTGTGGATGCCCCCGCCCTGGAAGTGTTCAAGGTCAGTTTGGATGGGGCCTTCAGCAGCCTGGTGTAGTGGGACGTGTCCCTGCCCACGGCAAGGGGTTGGAACTGGATGGTCTTTAAGATCCCTTCCAACCCAAACCATTCTATGATTCTATAAAGAATGCACCAAAATGTAGCTTTCTTCTCTAAAGCTTGTAGTAATTTCTCTGATAAATCAGAGAAATTGCCCTACACAGTCTTATGTATGATTGGACTGTTCAAAACCTTCAAAATATTAGTTTGTTTGCTAAGAGGGAACACCGATATTGACATATCCATAAAATAAAATGACTATGTTTACAATAAGAATTTCTTAAGAATTTTTTGTTGAACATTTATTGGACTTATTGGAGTAGCTGGTGAACAAAATCTCTGTGCTGCCCCACCAGGCTCATGTATACAACAAGATATGCTTATCATAGAATCACCAGGTTGGAAAGGACCCACTAGATCATCGAGTCCAACCACATGGAGAAAATTATTAACAGTGAGTTGATCTGTATCTTGTCTTTATTCATGGAATAATCTACTTCCCAAGGAAGGAACAATTTCATGAATTATTGTCATTATGGCCACATTGTTCTCCATTGTTCTCATTAGCCTAGTGCTAGACATTTTTTACGTGAGTGAGTGCTTTTTATGTTCATTGAGCACAACATTGCCAGTTATCACCTTTTGTGTGTTTTATTCCAGTTTTATTTGTATTGTTTTTAAAACTCTGTGCTTCTTTTGGCTCTGATACTCATTCCCTGCCAATACTGCAGCAGCGTTTTAGAAACACTTCATGGCATCCTGTGCTTTCCCTGAGATCACCCATAAAGCCAACATTAAAGATTTGTCACTAGGTGGAGCTTGAAGCTTCAGCCCTCAAGCGCTCATCAGCTTAATTTCCTGTCACTTTAGCAGGGAGTTCCTCAACCTTTCCAATCCCGTAGCTAAGCAACTTCTAAACCATTTGAGGGAAATTTGGTTGTATAATCTGTTGTATGTTATAAGTCCTATGAGAAGATTTTTATTTTTTTTTTAACATACTGAGTCACGTTTCTGTGATTGAAGTTGGATAATGATCAAAGGGAAAAGAATAAAGACTTTCCACATGTGGGCCTGCGATATAACTCGTGTAGTAAATTGCTCCGTGTTTGGTTCTTCTAATGCTCTACCAGAAAAAGCAGACTGATTGCAAAGTAAATATAGCCGTGCCAGTAAGAGAATGCTATTTTATAGTGGTGTTGGGCTGTGGACGTTAATCACCCGGATCTCACATGCTGATAGACTGACAGAAATGATAGCTATGTATGAACACCCAGTGGCTCGCAGTCCTTATACCCTAATATATTTAATGTGCAGTAAAATTTATTCTTTTATGCTGCAAGCTGAGCCAGTTCAGAAAGCTCTTTGAAATATGCAGCCTTCCATAGGATAGCATGGCACTTACTCTTCTGGTGCCACGTGGAGTGGAGGAGGAGCTGACTCATGTTAGCAGAAAACTCTGTTGTGGTAATAACTTGACCTCGCTATGGAATCAAGAAATCTCCCTTGATTATTGCAAGATTCAGCAGGACACAAACATCTTCTCCCCTAGCAGGGAACTCCTTTCCCATGTTCTATTCTAACATGATGTCACATATCAAACCTTGAACTAAAGTTCAAAGACCTAATCAGAAATACCTAATCAGAGCTCTTAATCTGTACCTCTTACAGGCAGGTTGAGTTTTCTGACCTTTTACTATTACTAGGAACGATAAGGGAGCTTTCAAGGAAAGCAAACAATATTTATAGTTATACTTATGGCAGTAAAAAGTGCTCAGTGGTAAGATCAGAACTTTAACCCAGAATGTCCTGGCTACACACTATTCCCAGGGAAGACTTCCTCAGGCAGGTTCCAGAAGAAAGAATGCATTCAGTGCAAAGGGCAGAAGCCTGCTTGGCGCAGAGCAGAAAGCATCCCACGAAGAGGGAGAAGGTCAGAAAAACTTCTCAGAAGAAAGCAAGAATATTTAGGTTTTGTTTCAAAGCTGCTACTTTAGCCTAACAAATAGATTGAACTACGCTGATAGAGGAAATCCTGCCAGTAAACAGGTGTAGCAGTGGGAAGACAGTGCCTGGAACACTGTTTATGTAAGCATTTGGGGTCATATTTTTGTACAACAAAAATATTGCAGCGGTCAAGTTTGTAATTAAAAGGTTTTCATCTGATAAAAACTGACCTGAAAGGGAAGCATCTCAAGTTACCAAGCAACGATTTTCAATGGATCAAGGCAAAACTAGATAGTGCCTTTATCTGAGGAGGAAAGTCTGCTGATCTGGAAACAGATAAATTGATTCTCAGTGCTCTTTTATAATCTTTGACCACTGCATTTGTCCTGTCAACCATTATTTCCAACAGAGAGTAAGAACTGCTTCTTGCAGTAGCAGAGTAAGGTGTGTGTTCTTCAGAACATTATAAATTTTATCCCAAGTGAACTAGAATTTAGTCTATTCTTAAAACATCTAAATGCACATGCTCTTTTCTGCACGTGAATTCTTGAAGCCTTTAAAGAAGTTAGTGTCATTGCAGAGAAAGACTTCACCGTGACTATTTTCTTTAACGTACGAGTTAAATTTTGCATAACAAATGAGGCCTATATGCATAATTTTGTACCTTTGGTTTATGTTGCACTTATACAGGATTTCCTTTGACATCAAAGGCTCATGGATGGCAGTACTGTCAAGACTGGACTCATGGACTTGGACTTTGAGCTTTCTGTGCTCGCTAATATGATATTGATGATTGTGGTATAAATCCCTGACTATATCAGGAATATTTTTAATTGTTACAAGGTCTGGCAAAGTGGATACAGAATAATTAAGCAGTAGATGTTCTCCCTTTTTAAGGAATAAATAGCTTTCAGAAAAGATTTTTTCATAAAAAGCCAAAGACATCAGTACATTTGAGTGCCTAAAACTCCACCACTTTAGAAAAGAACTATTGCTTTATAAGTTAGTTTGGAAGCTATAAAGTACACAGGCTCAAGAATAGTATAGATAGTAAGATCGAGGCACGTTAAGTTATATTTAGATAGAGTAGATTTTCCTGAGACTAGTCCCGACTATAGTTTGAGCAACAGAATTAATGCAGATTATCAAGTGTACAATTACAGATACTGTAATTTATTTCAAATTTATTTCAAGCACTTCTTTATTTACAAGTCCACTTCTGCTTTCAGCATTTTACCCATCTGTCTCCAGAAAGCTGGATAATCTCAGTGTTTCACCACAGAAAGGCGTAAATATAAGTGCTTAACATAAATTTAATACTTTTTCTTCCTTTAAGTTTATCCCTGTGACATTTGGCCGCTGAGGGTTTGTTGTTCCTTGAATCTGTTATAAGAATCTTAATGTAATTTACTACTAAGTGCATGCCTGAATTGCTTGAAAATGTAGTACATTGATTTGAGTCAGGTACAAAAACAGCTGTACTAGAATGTTGGTTACTCAGGGAAGAAAATTCAGCTCTACACAGTTAAGTATGATAACATCTATCGTTCAGGTAGTAAACAGCAGTTGATGCATTTTATTCATCGTGCAAATACAGTCACTTACTGAACATTTTGAAAACGTGTCTTAACAAAGATATGAAGTTATCTCTTTGAGGGAGCAGAAATTTATGAAAATATAGTAGTGCATGCGGTACAGGTCCTGCTGGGAGCCTGCTGGAAGCAGCTGTTCCCTTTACTCTTGGCCCTCAGATTTTGATTGAGCTGTTTTTGCATAAACTTCATACACTGGGAACACTCAGACTAAGGTAAGACCTTCCTTTCTTGTGTCTTTTGCAGTCTGTTCCCTAAACTGAGACTGTCTGTAAACCACCACTTTAGCAGGAATTGAAAGTCTTTAAGATTCTACAAGGAGCCTGAGTACCTCCCAAGCTGAAGCCCTAATACCTCTGCCTTAGTACCCAGATTTCTCTCATTTCACTATTATTTCATCTTTGCTAGTTTTTCCTTTGGAATGACTGATTACTTTTTTAGTTTAATTAATTAACAAATCTGTAACTCAAACTCCAGTTCTCACATTTTCACTTCTTGTTTTAGTTTTCTCTTTGTTGCCTTTATAGCTTTTCCGATAACAAATGAGGATGATAGCAAACTGCAATGTCACCTTTCCTCTTTCCTCGGCCTAACTTTTCATCATACTTTTTCTACTCTTTTGTCTTTTGTCTCTCTTACACAGAAATAGAAGCCTGATACCTGATTGCCTCTTCTAAATCCTCTGAGCAGACAAGTGCATGCATCCTATCTCCTTCCTGTCACGCCTATTCCCACTTCTCTTATTTCTCTATTTCTCACCCTCGTTCAGTGTTACATACACAATATAGTCCTGTGTAAGTTTTCAATCCAACTGAACTGTTTTGTTCCTACTTGCCTCTCCAGCTACTTGCCGTCCTTCACCCATTATTGCTAAGCTCAACAAATATAGATGTATATTATTTGTAAACAATTGAGGCTTTGTATTTTTTTATCCAGTTCAGTGCTAGATGTTCTCTAGTTTCTTGCCATGGCACTCTGGTGAAAGGGCTCCCAGGTAAGCCTACACTCACACCTTCCTAGCTAAAATTCAGGATTAGCGTTATAACTTCGTTCTCTGTGATTGGTCAGTCATTTTTTACAATATCACTCATGTGGCTCTTGAAATCCTGTCCTCTCTTTCCTTCTTTGAGACAGGTATAATAGTCAGAGTTCCCTTGAACTGCACACTCTCAAGACATTCTTCACATGCCCTCATCAACAACCCTTTAAGAATTCAATTTCTCTTCTCGCTTTATGCCTTAACTAATAGCAGCCTAACGCACAAGCACGAATTTAATTATTTTGCCTCACCAATGCTTCATACCAATTGCCTGTTTTTGTTTACTCCGAATTTATGTCTTATCCAGACTAAACTTTGCTCTGATCTATTCATGGAGGCTCAGCTCAAGCTCAACATGACCAAAACACAATTTATTATTCATTTCCCACAGCCTTCTTCACTACTTCCTTTGCCATTCGCCCTGAGCAACACCGCATCCTGCCTGTTCAACCTGTTAATCTGAGCACTTTGTTTCAATTCTGACTTTTCTGAAAGTTTTCTTATTAGTTTAGTGTTAAGTTTTTCTTCCTTCTTTCTGTGTAATTAATCTAATTCTGTCCATTCACACAATAAACTCTTGCCCCTATTTTCACTGTGTTGTATTCATTTCTTGCTTTCAGCCACCTCTCTTTCTTTTTTGCTGTTCAGATTTCCACAGCTGAGAACTTACACAGATTGTTTCTGCAAAGTAATTTCCCTATTATTTCAGTATTTGACCATGTGTAAGCTTCTTCATCAACTCAAATAATTTGCATTTGTTTACAAGCTCTTCTTAAACTCCACCTCACAACGTGAGGATATGGGATCCTGCCTTTAACTGATTCATGACATTAGCTTCCCTTTGACTCAGAAAACATTTTTAACAAATATATATATTTGTGTTCTATCTCATGTTTTTTCTCATGCTTATGAGGAAGTCCCCACAGCCATCCCAAAATGGTCATATATGCTAATATATTATCCTCTTTCAAAGTTAAATGTTGATGTGGTTCAGTAGCTGGAACTACCATCTGAATTTCTGAAGAATATTGCCTCTGTTATATATTTCATCTTCACATTCTAAGTAGGGAAAGGTATTGTTTTGGGGTTGCTTTTAAACAAAATCAAGCACAACTGGGACATGTTAGACTAGGACTCTTACACATGGCAGCAATAGAAATAAATAGCTGTAGTAATTTATTTTTATACCAGAAATTAGTCTTTCAAGCCTAATTCCATCTTCTTGTGGGCACTATAGGCTGTAAATAAAAATATGAAAACTGGAGAGTTTTCAAAAAGTGGCTTAGGAAATAAAGTTCATCCTGAGAAATCGAAGGGAGAAGCTTTGATTTTGTTTTGTCATTATATCTTTGTTCTGTATATTTTACATTGCAAGGCTGCAGAGGAAGTTTAGCGTCCTTTTTATTTCCTGTCATGCTAATATCTCAAAGTGCATAGAGTAGCAGACCTGACCAAGCAAAATATAGTGGGAAGAGCCCTTTTCTAGTGCTAAACGTTACAAGCTTTCTATTTTCCAGGAGAAAATCTAATATTTAGATTGATTTATTGTTTTCTGAGCTTTTCTGTATATACTATACATGTTCTAATCGGTATTCATGTTGACATTATTATTAAATCGCAGTGTTAGAAGTCAATTTAATACATCAAATTTTGCATTTATATTTCCAGGTGTTACACAGAAAACTGACTAGATCATACAGATGACTACCCTATAGTCTGTAGAATTAATAATTTTGAATATAAAATATCACATACTCTTGATGAGCTACTTATGAATGATAGATCACAATTACTCATAGAAAATGCATCCAGAGCAGAATTTCAAGGGATGAACACTATTTAAAGTTGCAGCTTAACTACAAACTAAGAAAATCAGTGGTTGAATGTATGTATATCTTCATAGGTTTTTGTTTAATAAATTCTTGCTAATGAGGTTGCATTTCTCAGAAATAAAAATAATCTCAGCACTTTATTCCAGCTCTGGATTTAAACATGCCATCTTATGTTAAGACATGTTAAAGACTTCTATTTTAAGAATTGTAAATATGGAAAATCCATTATCATTTTTATACATTTATCTGTGATTACAGAGCAGTCTAAAGTAATTTAACTTTTTTGCAGAAAAGGGCAAAAATACAAAATGTTCATATCATTCCCTTGGCCTCTTTTTGTTTCAGAGCTGCCCAAAATACATACTGAGTTTGCCATCATTTATGCGGTTAACATATATATACTAGGAAAGCTTTGCACTTGTTAGTCACATCTTGCACCAACAGGATATGCTTTGGCAAAGACATTTCTTACAGATAATATAGAAATGGCAAGCATTGTGATAGAGAAGCAGCTGCTTTTAAATTGCTCCTTCATCTTCTTTATGCACTGTCCTCCTTAGAACTAAATACAGGAGTGAGTGGAAAAGAGTGTAGCTTCCTTTTGTCTAAGACTCAGAAGACCAGCTCTTGTTTAGCTCTCATATTTCCTTCATATGTCCTGATTTCTTATAAAATATTTTCAAATCGTGGATTTTGAAAATATATAAACAAATGAAACCATGCCCAGAAATTATCAAGCTATACAATTTTAGGCATAGCAGTCTTTAATGAATTGTGGGTAGATGATTTGGCAGAAAATAAAGGCTGGTTTTGGTGTTTCAAGGAAAGAACCAGTATGTCAGGTAACTGTTAAATCGGGGAAGTTTTAAGTAGGATTTAATAGGAAGGACAAATGACATAAATATAAAGGGCACTTCTATTAATCATTTTAATGTTCTTACTACAGTGACAGGAGAAGTCGATGTTGTCATTTTTCCTGTATGAGAGGACACTTTGGTTAAACATTTTATGGGAAATTTATAAAACTGCAAGAATGAATGTGAATATTCTGTGGGATATGTCTAAAAAGATTTTCAGTAATCTATGTGTGTTATAACAAAAACATGGATAAACATCTTCCTTCACATAGAAATCTGAAATTATCGTTTCATGTTTCAGAAATGATAAAGTAGATCTTGGCTTTCAAGTTTATGAAAGAAAGGCTAAGTGCAGTTAAGTTTTTCTTTCCTGTCAATGAAACACAAAATGCTTACTCATTACTGAGTATAAGGATTTTTTCCAAAGTGGTCTCAAGTGCTTACCAAAACTTTAAGGTTGGCAAGTGTTAACTAATTCTCAAATGTCCTCTCCCAAGTCACATAATTTATAGAAGCAAAAATATGTTATCAGAAATTCTTTCCGTGGTATCCATCCAGTTTTCACTACCTTTGGCTAAAAGCACAAGAAAATCACATAATGTCCCCTTGCGTACATGAGTTATTAACTTTGTTGGGCTTTCAACCAGGGAAGATTCTGTCTGCTGGTCTCTTACTTTTACCAGGAGATCATATGGCATATGATGCATATACAGTCTCACCATACAGGAATCCTCTCATCTGAAGAGGACTTAGGAAAAATAAACAGAGACTGTTTAGCATAAATGCCATCTGAAAAATCACCTAAGTATTTTGTTATCCCAGCAAATTAATTCAAGTTTCTTGAATACCTTATGATGTCCTCACTATCATTTACAAATATCCTAACAAGTTTGAAAAGATATTAAAAAAGGATAAAAATTATAAGTGACAAAGATTAAATATATATAAATAAATCTTATAATGAAGTGCGAATGTTTTTTACTGTAAATGTGGTCAGAGATATGCTTAAACTATGTTTTAAGTGTATTAGTTTAACTGCATTTGGGTTTGCTGTGACATCAATTTATTATAGAAATACAAAAATTATGGGAGATGAGTACCATATTGACGGTATAGTGATATCATAACAGACTATGAATGTATTTTTTAATACTCTTGTCTTGTAATACGTATTATTTCCCCCAAATACAGCAATGCACTAGTCCTTTTTTTCAATATTACAAGTAACTTTAATCAAAGTACATATATAATAACACGCTATTTAAACTATGACTGGCAAACCTACCCTTATGTCTTCACTCACTTTATTAAAAGTATACCTGTTATGGGTGGAGGGGAGGAATTAGGATGTAGGTCACTAGTGTGTGTGTCCTTGACACTAAGTAAGGAAAAAAGCTCCTTGTACAGGAATGCTGACAGGCACTAAAGAGCTCAAATAAAAACCCATCTTTTCTTAAGCCAAATTGAAAGCTTGTTTTAAGTGGGGGAGGAAGGGGAGTGGAAAGACTGTTGTAGATTTTTGGTGGATTGTGATCCCCTCCAAATGCCTCTGCATCTGAAGTAAATGTCAAATCAGAAAATAAGTCGGTGCTTTACAGTTTTAGAAGATGAGGTCTGACCTGATCTGACCAGATCTGACAGCAACCCACTGCTGTTAAGGTTCATGTTATATAACCTAAAATTGTGAACAGCAATGAGGATGATGAGTAGTGTATGTTAATGGTGGGTAGTATGGATTTTCTTTGACATCCATATAATATAACAGGGCCTACATTTGTTTTCAATGGTATCAAATTTTGGAGCTACCATTATGTTGTCAAGTCTTAGCTCTTATAATTGAGTTATCATTAGGCTTAATTTTTATGCATGTATTTTCATCCTAATATTCATAAATTTTTGGGAAAAGCAAGATCTGTAAGAAGTAAGTTTCTAGCTGAACAGTCCACTTTTTAATCTAATAATTATTTTGTTTCTTCAAATTAAATAACTTGTTTATAGTTAGTATTGTCTATCAAGGTATATTTTTCACATCACAGTCATCTCTTCTCCACAACTTCTTTCTAAAAAACTGAATAGATTGATAGATTAAATCAGTTATTGTCAGTAATGTTTCTTATCTCTTAGCTGACCTTTTATGAACTTTTCTCTGTACTTTTTATGATTTGATAAAGTGTATAGCATAGCACGCTATGCATGGGCAAATAAAGCTGTCAGATGTGACCCAAAAAGGCTCACCTATTAGCAAGTAAGAATTAGATGCAGAGCATAACAAAAATAGATTACAGCAGTAGTATAAATGTTTCTGATTTCAGAAGTCTCAGCACCAGAGGAGCATTTTTCATTTAAATGGTTCTCTTGGAAGAAAACTGCTACAGTTGGCATTCTTGTAATTCAAAACTTTGAGAAAAATGGTGTTAAGGTAGGCATTGTAGGTAGGGAAAAATGAACCAAGATCTAGCAGTGAAGCTTAGAGCTTAGTGCAGTAGTTGTATAACTCCCTAGATAGCACAGTCAACTTGGTATTACAGTATTTGCACTGCAAATACTAATCCAAAAGGGATTGTTAACTTGGAGTGGAACACAGATACCCATCTGCCCATGGTAAGGGTGAGCAGGGTTTCAGCAGTCCAGGTTCCTAAATAAACTATGTAGATCTCAGAACATTTAAAGCTGCCAAAACTGAATCAATAATGCTAAAATATGATGACAAGAGACAATACGAAAGAACTGGCATTTTTATCTGTCCAGTTCATCTTACATAACTATATTCTGTTGGAAATTCACGATGTCTTCACTTTATCACTGGTGGAGTAATTTCTTCCAGTGCTGGGATTCTTTTAAATATCTCCCTACCTTTACTGTGGAATTCAATAACCATAATAGTATAGCCAGTAACTGGTAGCTTTGCAGACTGCTTTCATCTCAAATGAACGGTTTATCCAGGATTGTTCAGCCTCACTGAAGCCATCCATGTTTTACACATGTAAAAATTTATTTGGGTGGATGATCTGAAATAGTTCTGTTTGTAACTTTTGAGATACACTTTACTGGCATCTAAAATATATTACTTACTGTACATTCAGTGATAGTGAAAGCAAGGACAAATTGACAAAAAAAAGATTATCTCAGAGTCTGTCTGGTTATCAAGGTCTTATTGGTAAAAAGATGGATTTGCAGTTTTGATATGTGTGACTGCATAAACTGGACTCCCTAAGTAAAAGAGCAGAAACAGATGGTGTATTCTGAAACGTAAAATTGCTACCACAGTGTGAGAATATTGGGAGCAAACACATAAGAAATAATATTTTATTCAAGTACACATTAAGATATCAAAATCATATAAAAATATTAAGTAATATAGTCAAGCTAGGATAAGTCTATGAGAGGTAGAAAGAACGTCAAATAATCCTATTTCTTCATATTTGTCTTGAACAAGAAACTTCACTGCATCTTTCAAAGTATATATTTATTTTATTTTATTTTGAGTGACAAAATCATGAGGCAAGAAAAATACACAGAATATTTGTGACATCTTTTTTAGAAAACCAGCTGACTGTGGTAATGTAGATGATGCAAAAAAAGCTGAAGAAAAAGGTCAGAGGAATGGGAGACAGAATCATTAGCTTGATTGCCTATGTAGAAGAGTAAAGAATAAATGCCAAGTCACAATAAACCCCTAGTATAACACGGCACAAATACTAACCTATTATGAATATAGCCAACTGTCACTCTAATAAATGTGTTCTAACTAGTTTTTGAGTAAAAGTAAGCCTTATTAACCAAGTTGATTGTTATCAGATGATCTTCAAGATAGTCCTTTTAGCAGTATGTATTAGATTTGACAAAAGATTGCCTATTTTAATGTGTTTTAATGCCGCTCTGCAAATGTCTCAGTGGTTTATACAAGCTGTTTGCAAAAATGCAACTCTTCTACCTTATACACCCTGAATATTCAGGTATTTGTAGACAATACAAAGAAAAGATTCAGACTGGAAACGTACACTGTGCCACTGTCATTTTGGTACTAGTCTTGATTTAAGCAAATTGTTTGATATAAAGGAGAAAAGGCTCTGGATATAAGAGGTGAAAAAATAATATGGATTTTTGGAGTCAAATACAATCCAGAATATATTTCTAACATTATAATAACCAACAGAGAGCTGTTTAAAGTTATGTTTACTGTGAGCAATTTAACACATACACACAAAAATAAAAGAGGAAAGTGAAACAAAGTGGGTTGTAAAATGCTACTTTTTTCATGACTTTTCATCAATATGGTGTGCAGCAGCCTTGTTAGTATGGTTTGCAGTGGACCAAACTAAGGATGCAGATAAGTAAGGCCAAAATGTCTTTGCACATCGGTTAATTGCCTCTATTGTTTGTAACAGACTTAAACTGAATATTCCACTAATGCTTTAAAATATTTTCTATATAGGGTAGCAGGAAAGTGTCTGGTTGTCCTCTGTCTTCTTCTGAAAGGAATGAAACTCTGCTGTGCTTACTGGGGTTATTAATTGAGCTTTCAATTGGCGTGAAGCTCATGCACTTATATGCACGTGAATGTACACTTGTATACAAACACACACAAACTCATATATACACGTGCGTGACCAAATGGAGGGATGGGACAGGTATTATAAATTGTGGTAATTCTGGAGTGGGTCTGTGGAAGTGTAGTAGTCTTAGGATTTGTTGTAAACCTACCATTTACCAAAAGACCTTAATTCATTTGATATCAGAACCTGCAATTAATTTGTTGCCTTAAGACTGTTCTGTATTACTACCTGGAATAAAGATTTAAAAAAAAATGAAAAAAAAAACTTTGTAAAATAGGGTAATTTCAACTATTTCCAAATAGTATTCCGACAAACATTATTGCTTTAATACCTATGGCCTTGTTTTATCGGACTTCATTGTGTTATGAATTTACCAGACACATTCTCAAGGGGTAATGAATAAGATTCAGGAAGTCATTTCCTCAATGTTAAATATCTGTGATTAGTAACATCTGTCTATTGCCAAAGGTTAAATGTAAAACATAGTAAGATAATTCCCTGTTTGCAAATCTGAAAACATAATACCATTTTTTCCAAAAGCATGAAAATGTAAAACTATTTTTTTGCAACAGGTAGCTTTAGAATAAATAAAGCTTAGTCTACACAGCAGTTTTTGGTTCTGTAAATGCAATACAGTGGGTTTCCTGGTGTCATTAAGCTTCTAGCAGCAGGGGCTAGATCTTAGGCTTACTCTAACTACTTTAATAAATGCTGAGAGATCAGTGATCATTTAGATAACTCTGATCCAAGACATTGCAAGTACGTTTATTTCAGAATAGAACTTTTACATCATATTTTCAGCTATCTGTGAACTGAAATACCAGGGCTCTATTGAAGAACTGCATTAAGTTTTCTGTGCAGTCTGACAGACTATCGCTGTCTTTTTTATTAATACTTTGACACAAAGTTTTAGTGTAAGTTAGAGTGATTCACACAGTCTTTCTTCACCCTGAATCCACTGTGTGTAAAATGGTGATGATACTTCATTTCACCCACACATTACTTAGATTCCAGACTGTTCAAAGCAGGACAGTATTATCACAGCTTTCAACAAAATTGCACCACTTTTTTTTCCAGTACATTCCTTTAACTGGATTAATTAAATGAATGAATGAAAGCGGAGTGCACCCCATCTAATTTTAGCAATCTAAATCTAGGCATTGAGTCTAAGCTAGTCATTTGCACTTCTGTAGTAAAGGAAGAGAGGTAGAGACTCCCAAAGGGTGATTCATCCCATCCAGAGATAAGTGTCTAGCATAGATGGAACAAATTGCCATCTCTTTTTCCCTGCCACTACTGAGAGCAGAGACAGCTGTTTGACTACATATGTACCTCTTCACAGCTGGAAGCAGTTGAAATGCCTTGCATTTTTGAGTATACTTTTTAAAAATACTGTCATTAATCTTTCTCAGATTCACTTGTAGAAGATATAAACCCAAAGAGGAGATTCACCAGCTTAAGGTTTCAGAGAACAGACAGTTAACATTTAAGTGTATCAACGTTGACCGGAGAAATGTATACTACTTTGTTGAATGGGATAGAATTATTTGAGGGACAGAGTTAAACATGATAACTGAGTTGAGGCCTACCTTAGCTTCATTTTTGCTTGTGAGAAACAGAAGTCAATACAGCCAAGTGTCTTTTAAACTTTTATTTCTTTGTAGATTTATTTAAGACATGCTAGTTGTAAAAGATGAAACTACTAGCATTACTGAAAATCTTCACCTACTACGTATAACTGTGTTAGTCAATAAATCAAGGTTAAAAAAATTAGCTGATGCATCTGAGGATCAAAATTTGGTAGTGTATTTTGAAGATGTTTGCTTGGAGGATTTCTTAGCTGTAATAACCTTGGCTGAGTGGTTGCTCAGTGGTAATTGGACATTAACAACAACCACCTGTCATGTTAAAAATGTTTTTGCCTTATAAGACATACAAAACTAAAATATTTCCATAGTTTAATTGTAGCAAAAGCTATAAATACATAAAAATATTATCATAGGATGTTCATATTCAAAGAACATTCAATACACTAGAAGACAGATTACTGCAATTACTGTGCTGAGTGTATGAACAGTGGCATTTTTATCCCTGATATGTTGGTTAGTACAGTTTTAAGCTCATAGTTTTCTGCACATTTCAGTCCATTACTAACACACAGAAATGTATTGCCTTGAAAGGAATGGACACAGTTGCATTTTTAATTTTCAGGTTTACTTTGAGTATTGAAAATGCAGTCACTTACCACATTACTGTAATTTATTTTTCTTGACTGATCCAGCCGTATTGTGTGTGTTTCGCGCTTAGATTGTCTCCAAATTCCTGCTTAAGCTTTTGCATAAGTGCATGGTAAAATAGACTGTCTTTGCTTAGTGATAATTATATTGAATGAGTTTCATATCTTCTGACAACAGCTGATACTGGTATGCTTGGAATCATTCATCAGAACTCTGCTTAAGTCATGTCAATGCCTGCCATTTTGAAAAGAGGTGTGATAAGTTCTCCTGTTGCCCAAACTCTAAATCACTGACTCTGCCTCCTTTACATAAACATTTCTTTTGGCCACAAAAGATCTAAAAGAATTACAGTTCAAAACCTGAAGAAAAGAAAACAAAACAACAAGAAACAATTCCCGACACAAAGCACCAGAACAAACCCGAAATGCCATGCAGTCCAGTCAATGCTTTCTGACTTAAGAGACTTCTTACTGTTTTCTGTGTGAGAGTCTTGTCTAACTCGTTCTTATAGATTGGGCAAGATCTTTCATCGTCAAATCCAAGGCAACACACAAGGATGCCTCTGTCTTTGCCACTAAGTGTGACTAATTTTTCATTTCAAACATGAGAATATGTGCAGCAGTAGATACGAAAGGCTCATGGGTGAGATTCTTGTATCACCCAGAGCTGTCTTTTTTGAGCCTGAATCATATTACATAGAAGCTTACTTCCTGTGTACAGAACCACCATGTTTATAAACTTTTTCCATTCTTTAAATAATTGCTTGGTGAAGCTTCTCCCCACTATTCATTTTTTTAATCTGCTGCTACATTCCTGAAGCAAATCTGATGTTACGTCTTAAATCTCTTTTTCCAGTAAATATCAAACATAGCCTAAGTTTCGTGGCTATCTCTATCTTTACATAGTACTAAATGCTAAACAATTGCTTTGTGTTCTCCAGATCTGTCACAAACACTCTTCACTCTCTGAACTAGACTCATTCCATCAAGAATACAAATAGCATGGGGAAGTTTCAGTGGAACTGTTGTACTTTCTCTCTGGTTATGCTTGCCTTGGTTACTTTTTGTAGTGATCGTACATTTCCAGTGTCAAGTAGAGAATAGACAGTGTATACCAGTAATTCTCTAATGTCCAAGTCTGAGCTTTGAACAGCAATTATCATGTTCTCAAATAAATTCCTGTCCGCTTTGAATATATTGTTTCCTTTTCTCAAGTCCAATGACCCTGATTTGGCTCTTTTCAACTTCATCTGAAACACTGAGAGAATATATTTATGGAAAACCATCAACACTTTTTTCAGTATATGTTTTAGTATGTATTTCTGTATGTGTTTCCCTGTGACATCAGCAACACTAAATGCTCCTATAAATTCAGATTTCAGCTTGCAGTGAATGCACTTTGTTCAGAAATCTTATCTATTGAGTTTTATGTGTTACCTTGCATGCAGCTTGCCTTTCTATGAGGTAAATCAATACTATCACTTACAGATTAACAAAAATGTGGGGGGTTGATTCATGCAAAGTCTATGGTATGCAGTACTGAACGTCCATCTGGAATATTTACTGTCTTCTCCCGTGTTCCTTTTGTTCTCTTCATCTTGGTGTACAAAACCATAAAAGGATGCAGCCATTAATTTCTTTGGTGCAGCTTTTTATACGTGTGCATTTGCAGAGTGTACTCTGCTTAACTCTCCATGAATCCTTCATCCCTTCCTCCCAGAAGAAAGATTTCATCTCACTTGCTGTTGAGCTGGTTGGAATCTGTCTGTGTCCGCCCTGAAGGATGCTCCACAGCTTAATCAACAACCCTGCCCCTGCAGCTATGCAGATCAAAGCCTGGAAAGTGTTGTGGTTTCTAGCCTCTACACCTGTATTTCCTTCCCAAGGAAATATAAGTATGGTGGAAGTGGAAAGATAGCGTTACTGTTGTTGAACCTGCACTTGGGAACTGAGTTATGAATATTACATATGTTCTGTGATCCTGTGTCTGCTAGCCTGGCTTTCACTGTTCAGATCAGTAGGTGTGATACAAATGACATGTATTTTATACTGTACAAAATAATAATCATCTCACCACTAAGAGAAGTAATAGCAAGCAAATGTACACCATGGAACCGAGTCACCATTTTACACCTTGGAAAATCTTTGGAGAGATTTTTACGGATAAAAAGAGTGCCCTAAACTACATTATTAATCCTGTCCACCTCAAACTTTATCATTTCCAATGCTACCAATTCACCTATCCAGCTCCTGGACCATGTGAGATTTAGAAGTTCAGTGTGCTTGTATATTTTCTCACTTTCACTCCATCCAAATCCCACTTTCCAAAGGATTTTTACTGATCAATGGGACAAAAGTAATTTTTCCTTTTATGAAAAAAGTGAGTAGGCTGATATTTATCAATTTTGAGCTTCCACCATGTATTTCTAGAAATAATTAAATTACATAAATTGGTATTCTACATCTCATGTTTGCATCCTTATGAATTCTCTTCCACAAGATATTCAGTAAACAGATATATTCTCATCCTGTGAAGAACAACACTTTTATAAGGTTCTAACATAAGCCAGTGAGAACGGATGGTTATATTGTGCAGAGACTTAGATTATGTCATGTATATTAGTAAGAACTGAGATGGTTAATGAAGCAGATGTCCTTCAGTTCCTTGACTCTGAGTAATTTCTGAGCAGTCCATAGTACCAGAACAAAAATGATGTTCTGAATGCCAAAGTAGACCAGCTGAAAAACCTAACATAACAAGGAAACAGATTTCTTGTGGGGATAAACTGTAAAGAGAAAAGATGTGTCTAATCAAAATCATGCAACCAGCAACCTGGGAGTCTTAATATGCAAAGTTGTTCGACAGATACGGAAAGTTAGTTGTAATAAAAATGCTGTCTTGAAGCACTCAAAGAGGTAGTAAAGTCATGCTGATGCACTGGGTAGTTCAAAACTAAATTGTTCATGGATATTTCTAATTCAGACTTTCTTTCATCAGAAATGGAGGCCAGTACTTCATGCACTACAGACATTAATAATAATTGTCAGTAATCTCACAGAAAAGATGATGACTTTTGCCTTAATCCCCGCCCAGGGAAAGTTTTCCTTTATTTATTATTGATATTCCTCTTTCATTTGGAAAATGCAGGTCTATTTATAGGAGAAGAATGCTAACCCAATTACTGAATTGTAAACAGTGTCCAAGAAAGTAGATTTTTTTTTTTTAAACTAAAAAAAAAAGGTGTGATTTGTAAATATAATATAAGGATAGGAGAGATTTTATTATTCCAGTTAGCCATTCTGGAGTATCTGACAAAATACAGAAGGAGCAGGAAAGTCTAGTGAAAAAAATGATTTTAAATAAGCCTATAGGTTTGATGAAACATGGACTGTGACCACCAGAGCAGCTACCGAGAAAAGGTTTCTGGAGTCAGTAGTTAAGGTTGTTCATACCTGGTAGCTGCATAGTATATTTCTATCCCATATAGACAGAACTAAAAAGATCTCTTAATACTGTGTGAGCTGTTCTTTAAAGGTATCGGATTGTGATTTCTTGAAACAAACAAACAAGCAAAAAAGTAGAAAATACACAAATTCAGATATTGGTTTAACATAAAGTAAATCCAAGAATGCCTGCATGGGTAGGAAATGGTATCTCAATCACCATGGCTATGGACACATATAAGACAAAGAAAACCTAATAATTGCTTGGGATCCCAAGGGTTGACCCTACAGAAGGAAATTTTGCATTTGTTGGTTAGATCCTGTCATTGCAAACAGAAAAAGCATCACAAAAGGCAATCATAGGTTTGTATACGGCTGTTGCTTCAAGACAGACATTCATATAAAAATAAAAGTTTGCCACGGCTTGGGTAGAGTTTGAAGCAGGCAGTCTCCAAAGTAGGCTGAAATAGCTCTAGGTCAGGACACCACACTGTTAAAATAATGATTTTACCAACATTTTGAAATCTGTATTCCTGGATATGCAGTGCTCTTAAGATATGTTGTGTATTATGAACTTCTGTGTTATTGTAGATTTGATTATACAGGATATTTCTCATGGTGGGGAAGGGAAGGGGAGAAGAGGATTGATTATTGTTCTGTAGCCACTTTGTATCAGCTTTGCCAAAACAGAGACCTTCTAAAATGTTTTCAAACGTCACACCTGCCTGCCAAATATTGCTAGAGAACGGAAGACAGATTCCATAACTTTTTTCCTTCTGTATGAATAAGCACACAGGGAATGTGAAATGAAAAAAAAAAAAAAAGTAAAAAATCTGTTATGATTTAGTTGATGACTACGAAAAAAAACATTTTCCTTTTTCCTTGGAAATGTCATCATTCCTTTGGAATAGATCAGCCATGCCATGACACTATTTTTTAGCTGGAGAACATGAGACATTCAGACCTGCAATAACTCACTTCCAAGGCTCAGGCCTTAACATCATAAGTAATACTTACGATGTACTCAAAGAGTACTTCAAACTGTTCATCATTGTTCAAAGGATTTCAAAATTCTTGCCATTGTAAACGATATGACAACTTTCCTTTCTTAAAGGTCACAGCAGCCAAATTCCTACTTAGTTAAATTTTCCCTTAAGTTATTAAGCTGTAACTTTAATCATGCATTGCAGCTCGAACTGTATTACGTAATGTCTCTCAGTCTTACGACTACAATTATGAAACAACACCTATTCAAAATATGAAACAGGAATTTATTTTTTTTTCTGTGATAGTATAGCAGAATGGAGAGAGAAGTCAAAAAGTTTGTCTGTTTAAGAGCATGATCTGTAATCCTAGTTACTAATTCAGCATCAAGCAAGACGATGGTTTAATTAGAAGCAGCATATTGCCTTTGATAAACAGATGTTTGCTGTCTGCAAAGTTAGAACAAATACATATTTTTTACTTTGTCACAGCATGGTAATTTCCGGCTTCTGGTCATTGCATCCAGATATAGCTCCTGTAAACAAAACATTCCAAATTAATACATATTGCCATAAAAAATGAGCACATCTCTGAATGTCTCTATAATTTCTTTAAAGCATTGTAGCTAAGAAGCTGAGCTTCTCTGTCAAAGCTACATGAGTAACAGCCCAATAAAACCACACCTAGTGGTCAGTGGACCAGGATTTGGGTAAATATGGTCCAACCCAACACTCATGTGTCTGGTGACTTGGTAAACAGTGAAGCATTCAGAATTTTAGGATCCTACCTCCTGAGTGAATAAGACTCCACCTTGCTATTATTGCTGTAACAGCAAGGTAAACAAAAATTCAACAGGCAACTCAAAAGAGCTGCCATTGGACCTACTTAAAAATGATTCTATACAGTTGCTTGATAGGTTGCTTAGCAAATAAAGGCTTGGCTTTGTTCTGCTTTTCTAGCCTCTAGGTAAATAGCAAGTGTAGAAAAACACCCATGAGTGTGCAATAAAAGCAAATAGAGCTTTTAACTTTTCAAAAAAAGTAATTATCTCATTTAGATACTGTAGCAGATGTTATCATGAATATATTAGATTGCACCAGTTTATGAAGAATGCTTTGTTGTATTTTCAGACTGTATTTTATCTTTATGTGTCTTTAAGAGCTACAAATGTTTAGCATCAAGTTACAAGTGTTTAGCATTCATCTTAAATTTAAAAAAATGAGTAGATGTACTTTTAAAAATGGATGTTTAGCATTTGTTTATTTTGCTATTTTAGTTCAACTTCTATCCATATATAGCCACAATATTCACGTAGCTTAGGAGGTTAATACTTACCAGGGACGGATAAGAACATATGTGTTTAAGTTGCAGTCCGTTGATATCTAGCTCAATGGATTTGGTTCAACATACATTTGTGATTGCTATGCTCCAGACTTTCAAGGCTCAGCATCTAACATACCATTTACTTTTGAAAATTTCTCTTTTTGATTATGGCTTTAAAGTTTCACAGAAACCCCATTAGGAATTCTGCCATCTAATGTTGAAATTCTGCATTCACATTCACTAAAAATGCTGATGTGTAGTGGGCAGAAAAATGTCTTCTCAAGCACTCCATCCACCTCTAAGAGCATTCACTGTAATGGTATTTCCTGTAGGTACATAATAGCGTGGGTTTGGTTATTTTGTGCTCATGAGCAGTTAAATATTTACGACCTGATCCTTTGGGCAGCCAAGCTCCTCCTTGAAGGTGATGAATGCCTTTGCTAGGGTCAACATGTTGACGGCTACTTAAATGTTGCACAGTAGAACTGCTGCTGTAGTTGTGCTTGCTCTAGCAAAATACCTAGGTCATGCAGGGGAGCATAAGAGTTCTTACTTTGCCTTTATTTCCCTGAGCAAACACACAGCTGGGGCTCATGAGTGAACTGTTACAAAGCAAGAGTTCTATCTGTACTATATCCTGTATTTATTTACACCAATGGGAGTTCATGTTTGAATAAGGGCTGGTAACATAAGATTTTCCAAAATTAAATTGTAAGATTTTCCACCTGACTGTAAGGTTTCTTTCATGGGTACTCTTAACTGAAAAATTTAGAAAATAAACCATATAGGCAGAGGAACACTAAGAGTCAGAAAACATACTGTGAGTCTTAGAACTACAACAAGAGTCACAAAATGTACCGTGAGCCTTACAACTACAATAAGAGTCACAAAATGTACTGTGAGCCTCACGACTACAATACACAGACTGGAGTCAAGGATATCACGGCTATGTGGTGAGCAAACTAATGATGACAATAGCAAATAACTCTGCTAATGCAAACAAACTGCCCTTTTATTACATGAAATAGGATAGAAAAGCAAATTAGGCCACAAGTATTAAACACAGTTCAGTTATAATGTATTGTATAGTTCCTCCTTCACATTAGTTATACAGATCTGGATTCTCTGACAAGAGTATCTTAAAGCCTTACTTTTAAAGAAATGTTAATATTTCACGTCACTATGATGGTGAGCAAGCTCTGTGTGGAAGATGTGAATTATGAAAAAAGGTCCAATATTACTTTTCTAAAATGAGTTATGAATACAGAAGAGATGGGTCTTTATTAATAGGCTAATTCCCACTAAGCAGAAGCAGGAGAAGGAGACTTCTAGTTGAAAGGTAATATGACATCCCATAGCTTGCTGGCAGTTTGCCCCAACTTGAAAGAACTCAACCTATGGTCATTTTATGACAACCTTCTTTATCAGCAAACAGGCATTTTTGCCCAGAAACAGACTGAAAAAGGTGTAGAGATCAAGGGCTAAACTGTTTACCTGTGTAGCTGGAACATACTAAAGAACTTATTTAGCAAACAGATAAGTTCTGGATGCATTGCAATTCTATTGCAATTCTACTGGCTTAGGTGAATTTACAGATTTGCAGGGAGTCTGAGGCACTGTGTGATTATTATCTTTGATTAACCAGAAGGCCTTGTCCTCTTTTGCAAGGTAACCAACCTATAAAATATTCGTGTTTGCCCATCTATGCCATATTTCAGCTTCACTTTGTGCTTTTGGCTCCTTCAGCTTTTAGAGGCAGGAAAAAACTTCTCGATATGAAGGGCTGGTTTTCCGCTGCCAGAATTCCTTTGCAGTTTTAATGGAAAGAAGTAGGACTTTCTGGGGGGAGCCAGCGTCTCATTTCCATTCCTCCCTCATACAGCCACTGTTGTATCTGTAGGGCCTGCAGAATGTAACTGCTGCGGCGAGGCGAACAAAGACACCATTCAGCATGGAGAACAGCTTCCCTTCCGCACTGCTCTCTGGCCACGGCAATGTTGGCTGGAGCACACGATCTGACCGACACGGGATTTGCTGCCTGAACAAAACTCCCCAAGGACACCCATTTGGCGTCCTGAATTAGTTCAGCGGGATGAAGGCTTCCTTTTCAGCACTGGCATAAGCATTAAAAGTCAGCTGTGACTTGCTTTTGTTTCCCTGCTCTTTACGTACAGATATATATTCTTTGTGATCGTACTTAACAAAACTATTGTTCCTTAGGGTTCAGGTGGCTGGTTCCGCTACCCCAGCTGTGTTCTGGGATGGTATGTTCCAAAGTTACAGAAGTTGTAAAAGGACATTGTTTCTAAAGTGCCGCCTCTGAAATCCATCGCAGGGGTCATTTCCTGACTTTTGTGTTGTTTTGGTCCAGTCCCTTGAAAGTTCCCATTGCCTGTGACTTCATAAACTCAGTATGTAAATTAAGTATTTTCTCATATCCATCTTCCAGGTTAAACACAAAAGAATTTACTTCAGTTTATGTTTCTGCTGAAGAAAATTAATGCAGACATTCGCTGATTTAACTAATTAAAATAGAATTAAGTTATAAACGAAGAGTTTAAAGAGAAAAGAACACCTTATTCATAGTGTTTGTTCATTTTCAGGCTTCACATTAATGAAAAATATACAGAAATTGTTAAAACTTCACAAAATGCTTAACACTTCTTAGCAGGAACTTATGCCAACCTTCAACACATCTGTTTCTTTAATGGGCAAAACCAGCTCAGAACTTTCATTTTCAAGTTCTAAATTACAATGTATGCATACTAGATTTGCAAATCAGGCTTTGCTTTGTAGATAAACAGATAAGGCAGAGAGAGGCTAAGCCACCATGACCATAAACACCGTTACAACAGAGTGACCATTGTGAACTGTGCCAATACTTCAGAAGTCAGCAATTATAGGGAAAGATGAGTCAAGTTAGGATCAGTGAATCAACTTTATTACTAATGAAATATCATTAAAGCAGTGGAAGTTTATATCATGGATGAATAAGGCACAGTATGTCTGCAGTTTAGCTACATATAATGAATAGATATGGCAGAAATCTTCTCCCATTTGAACCAGTTTATCTCCAGTGACTTCAGGGATGTATTCTTTATTTAAATTACTATGATCAGTGTGGCTGGATGTATCGTACCATTCTAATTTAAAGGATAATGGAAGAAAACCTTTGATTAGTGTAGTACATTGTGTTTCCTCCTTTCCCAAAATAAAACTGTTTTATTTATACTCATGTCCACAAAATGTGGCCATTAGTGAAGAATGAGTCACAAAGATTTGGTGGTTCAGTTCAAATGTACATCCAGAAGTTTAGCAGACTCCACAGTTTGCCAGATCTCATACAATGTTCTCCAGTCTGGAAATTAGATGACAATCTCCTAAAAACAGTCTGTCTTGTGATTTTGCAGTACTTCCTTGTTTCGTTCATGTCAGCTCTAGTTCAAGAACAGCTTTTCTCACAGTATTTGGCATTCCTGATTTCAGTTCTGGATGAAACAGGGCAGTGCCAAGGCAGGAGCAATAACTTTGAGTATTTTACAAAACATTTTTGAGAGACTAGATTTGACCCCTGTTGGTTTGAATTTCACATTAATTTTATTCTAGGCAGACTAATCGAGCTATTTCCACACAATAATTTCCCTAGTTTCTTTACTGACCAAACATAATTTGTCTGGCAGCATTTTCCAAAGGACAAAACAATTTGAATGGAGTTCAAAAACTAGCAGGTACATAGAATTACATAGTACATAATTACAGAGAAATATTACCGGACTGTTGATAAATGTTTTTCTCTGCATTTCTAAACCTAGCTCTAAGTTATAGTATACTTATCTTCAGACTAAGGGGCATAGCTAGATTTCTTAAGAATACTGTGACTGTCTGAATCATGTACTGTACAGCAAACAAGAGGCAGAATCTCATTACTTCTCACCTGGCAACATTCTCCTATATAAGGAAGCCCTGTCATTGTGTGACTAAGGATTTTTTAAGCAACCGCATTAGCATTCCAAGTCAAGACTGGAGAATAATCTTTAACAGTAGTATTGTCTAAAAGTTCTGACTTTTTATTTATTTCTATTATACTTCATGTATTCCCATTAAAGCAATAAAGGTTCCTCATCCATAGTTGAAATGGGTCAATCATTCCCATAAACTCACTCAGAACCAGCCTCTGAAAAACTGAAGCTAAATTGCAAATAAGCAATTGAAGAAAACAACCCACAAATGTTTGATTTATCTTCATTATTCAGTTTGATACTCTGATTTCCTGTATTTAGACAGAAATTCATACATACACATGTATTTCAAGCTTTAATCCTGAAATCCACCTTCTGCAGGCTGCATTTGAAAAGCGCACACCTACACAGCTGTTAAGCAGCAGTGTCTCACACAAGTGTCCAAATGAATTTCATTTATAACACTTCCTGCTAAAGAAAGCCCCAATGTCGTGGTAGTCTCAGACTTTCAGAATGTGTAGACGTAGTCAGTGGATTCTAGTGGAACTTAACAGAGGCAGCGCTATCCAACTGTAAAAGTGCCTCCAAATTTTGGTGGCTGCAAAGCTCTCTGATTGTTTTGATTTTTTTTCATTCTTCCCTCATACTTTCTAATGATCAATACAATTCCTACCAAGTGTTTGTAATGAAGAGGTATTGGAAGGAGGAATAGTTTGATTAAGAAAAGAAAAAAAGAGATAGGTTACAGATAGCATTTAAAAACCTAAATGATGCAGCCAAAATGATGCTACTGCAGTAAAGAATCCTTATCTGGCCCAAGGAGCTGCAAAGGGCAAGGAATTAGTCTTCCCTGTTTCACCAAGATATACAGCATAACCAAATGAAAAGCCTATCTATTCCTTTTTCTTCTATTCTGACCTTTCAGATTATCTATAGATATATTTAATGCTAGTTGTTGCCAGTAGATTTACAATCCTTGGGACTCAAATTCTTTTGTTAGCCATTGTTCAGATAAATGAATAAAAGCAGTAATCATGGAAATGCAAGCTTTTGCTATATTGTCTAACAATGACTTGAAAAAATTACTCTTAACATAAAAAGGTCTCCAAGTCAGTGACTGACCACGTAGCACCTCTAAAAAAATGCCAATTAATTCCAGCTTTTCTAGGTTTTTATGTCATAAAAATTCTTGCCTACTAAAACCAGTTCTTGGTATTTTTCATCTTGCTCACACACACACACAAAAAAAAAGAAGCTCTGAAATAAAAACGACTTTGTATCTTCCTTAGCCCAGTGAAAACTTTTAAGCAGCAGTCAAGAGGCAACTTCTTCTTGATAGTATTAGCAATGATTCTGGCCTGCACAACTATCATGGGGTTTCATATAACTTAGAGCTGATTGAGGAGTTTGTATATCAAAGTGTTTCGTATTTTCTTTTTCTATTTATAGAAAATATAGCATTGCAAAATCTTCTGTTTTCTTTTCCATGAGAGAAATCTTTAGTGTAGATACCCCCCATTTTCCTATCAGGAAAACCAAGAAAAGAAATAGATTCTTACCAGTTGGCTGAATATGAAACCAAATATTCTGGTTTGCTGAACTAATCTGAAATGTTTCATTATAAGCCAGCACATACTGAAAGGCATATCGCTCTGCAGCTGCTTTGCTATATATGTCTCATACCCATGTTCCTTTTTGCAGGCTAGTGTTTCTTGGCCAAACTCCTTCTTCAAATGAGATGTATGGTGCTTCATCAAAGACACATGACGTGTGTGTTAAGCTAAACACTCAGTTTAGATGTATGAAAATATTTCAGTTGTGAAACCGCTGAAATTAAGTATTTCTTTATTTCTGCACTGGAATTTTTTGAAATGTTCTGTTCAACACAACAAATAGGAATTTCAGCTTTTGTTTCACTCTGAGATGAAAGAATGTATTGCAATATTATTAGCCTCAAACAGATAATGCTCTGATTTTTATTCGGTTCAAGCATGACTAGAAAGAGCTTCCCATCCTAGTAGTACAAACTACAGCACTTCAATCTGTGCACTTTGGTCTTGAGTTTTCTAAAGAATCCCAAAGGTTTCCACAAGCTTTCCATAATCAGAAGATAGCATCTTATATGTTTCTTGTACTAACACCTGAGTCTGCAGCCACTGAAATGAGTAGGAATTTTGCCACCAACTTCAAATGATCATCTTAAATGAACATTTATGGGTATAAAAGTAAAGCCACTGGGCATGTTGTCATCTCCCAATAACCTGCATCCCGCTGTGATTTTTTCACTTACAAGGATTGTCAATAGCCACTATATAACAGAATTGAGAGTTAGCCATGGTTATAACAAAAGAATCTTTTAAAGTGGAAGTACTTTTACTTTATTCGTTATTAGAGTTGCTTGCTAACCTGGCTTGATGTAAACAAAGAATAGATCAGTAAAAACACGCCTTGTCTTAGGGTCTAGACTGTCTTCTGAACTGCTTCTGTGAAGGCAAATAAACAGAATCTGCAAGGCTGTTCTTTAACTATCTTGGGTGATATGTTTAAAGTAAAACAAAATATAGAATGTCCATTGTTGCAAGAAGTACATGAACTGATGTTGGTTTTGCTTTTTATTCAGAACAATTTCCATGCAAGAAACAGTTTTAGGGGTCTGCTTAAGCATTTATCTTCTGTTTTCATAGAAACACTTGCCTGACCCAGAATTATTTGCCTGGAATAAACCGTGTGAGATCCCTTTGATATTTTGTGTGTTTGTTCCTCTCACTGCTTTGTCACCGACTGGGAACTACCAAGTATTTAGGAACAAACAGAACCAGAAATTTATCATAAGGGGATCAGGGCATTTATATGAAGTCCTTAAGCTTCATAAGGATGAAATGGAACTGTATGGTAAAAAATTAGGTCAGTTCAGTAGAGTGGAGTATTTGTGCATGGAGGAAAACATTCAGATACTTGAACTATACAAAATAATACTCTAATTTTATGGTGACACTTTGTTTTTAGAGAGTCTCTGAGTGATTATAGAATGTATAGGTCCTTTTTTTTTAGTTGAATGAAGTCATATGGTTTCTCTTCAAACCAATTTTTATACCTTTGTAATTTACTGTTGAACTTTGCTTATGTAAAATATCAATTGAACTTTAAGGATACTACTTAACTCACCATAACCTCTTGTCTTAATAGCATCAAAGAAGGGAATAGACAGAAAGCTTTTTGAACATTCAGTTTTGTAGCATATAGCTGTCCCTGGTGAAAACTCCTCTTTAAGTCACTTGATGTCCAGGAAGATATTCTTTGCCAGCAGGCTGAACGAATCGTACACAACATTTACAAGTTCTGAGTTTAGCTTCCAAGGCTTTTGGTAACAAACTATGTTACTTATAAACAAAATACCACTGGCCCTACTAAGAAGCACTGTGTTCCATTCCAAGTTATGAAGATCATCTTCATTAGTTTAATTCAAAAATCATGAACCAAACAAAAACATGTTGTGCTGCAGAAATAATTCAGAGAGTTTGTAATATCTTTTAAAAAGGCGTTTTTATTCATTTATTTTTATTAAAATCCTTTCTAGTATATACAAAAGAGAAAATAATGAATGCTTTTTACACTGATTGGTTATTACAGAGAACATCCCAGTGCATCATGTGTCATGTATTATCATATTAGGTATTAACGAGTCATGTTTTGATTAAAATATACTTTTTGTATACAAATTCTATCACATTTTTTACTAGTACACACCAGCTATTGATATCTATTTTCCATAAATCTATATTTTTCTAGTAGGATAGCCATAATTTTTCATTTACCATTGTATTGCATATCAATGAGTAGACTATTTTAAGAAAATTCTGCTCTCAGCTATCATACAGATTATGTGAATGACACTGGAATTAATCAAAACCAGTTCTTGATGGTCACAAGCACATAACTTCACTAACAGACTTTACTTCTCTGTAGGTCTCAGATTCGCATATGTCATTCTTTGGTTTCGACCATAGATTTACACAGAGTGTGGGGCAGGGAACATTCAGGGGATAAAAGCTTTAATTGAAAGCTTTTCATGTATTTATGTTGTAACTTCAACTAAAGAATTTAATTTTTTTTTCCACATAACAAAAGCAAAAAATCAGGTGTTAATAGACCTCTTACTGGTTAAAAAGTGGAGACAGAATGCAAAAGGCCACCCAGAAAACCAAGTGGTAGAACTGGCAGTGGTAGCTCGGAGGTCTTACAGACTGTTCTTTGCTCTAATCTTTACATTCCTTCATTTCCATGCCACCGGTGTCATCAGTATAATTTACAATGATTTTGTAGATTTGGAACAAGCTTTCTTCATTCTCTAATGTTTCTTTAAAAAGTATTTTTTCATAAAGAGATAGCTCTTGTGGAATTGTTATTTAGTTTTATATATTTTTAAATTCCTTTAAATTATACAAGCCTGAAGCTATGCGTACTGCCATAACTAAAAAACAACTGGATTTATTACTGCTCTCTTTATTTTCCCTGTGTTTTCTTCTTTCATTTGCTATTTCATCAAAAATAGAGCTATAAACTATCCAAGGAAAGCATTCTATATTTCTTTTCTATCTTTCTATCTTTCTCTGTGCCTTTAAGGTTTACTTTATGTTTAAATTCCATGATTGTGTTATGCAAATGATTGAATTTAATGTTAAAAATTTTGCTTCTGGTGCCATGAAGTCTTTAAAACACATGGTCAATCCTTTCTCCATCAAACTCAAAAGCAACTTGCCACCAACTTCAGTGCATGCAGGATTTTATCCTCTGAATTTTTTAATCCAAATAAATTTAAAGTATATTCTTAATTGCTACGTCTCAGCAAAGAATACATCTATAATCTGCCTAATTTTCACTGACTGTTTTGTCGTTTGCTGTCACACCATCATATTAGAAGGCAGTGCACTGGTAAACATCCATCATGTGTATAATTCTACTTTTATATAATATATTTATAGAATAAGTATTTATATTGATTAACTTTATATGCTTTTTATTTTATCTAAGTAACTATTGATCATGTGTGTCAGGACAGTGGAACAAATTCAGTGACTTATTTACTTTGAGGCATTTTCTGGAAAAGTGTTTTCTTTACTGGCTTTTACTAGTTTAACATCTTCTTTCCTTCATAGCATCTGAATTTATATCTAAACAAATCCACTGTTTCTTCTCCTGAAAATACATAAGGATAAGAAATTTTAAGTTTTCTATAGTTATGTTTCTTTTTTCAAGTGCAGAACTATTTTTGTTCACATTGTTTTAAAAATGAGATGTGTCTCATCTGCTGGTTTAGTTTTCTTTCATTAGTATCTGAAAATAATACTTACTATATTTGTGTTTATTCATATGTCTTCTCTGTGCTTCTTAACTTCCTCCCTTAGGATTTTTTTTTTCCTGAGGATTTTACATTTGCAAATGTTTCTTCAGATAATTTTAGGATCCAGTAGTTCTGTACGGTTCCAACAGCAAAGTTTCTAAAAATTATCTTTTTTTTTTTTTAGTAAAAGATAATTTTTCTCTCTTGACTATTTCCAGTTTCTTACTAATCACTTTTAGTTTCTTTGACAGGTACAATTGATCTCTTCCATCACAATTGGAAGAATGATATATTTTAATGACCAAACTTATTGATTCAGAAATTGATAAGATTCAGAGGGAGTATAATGATCATCTAGTCTTACTTTGATAACAATGTAGACACAGAACTATTCTGACTGATCAAATTCTTCCTTGAACTAAGGTGTATCTTTTAGGAAAAAATAGCCAGAAGTTATCCAGGACAGAAGCAGAGACATAGGAAATAAATTAATGGCACAGATCTATAGGCTACAGAAAGTGCTGTGAGTGATGATGTGATGTAAGATGTAAGGAAGAACCTGAAGTATTGAGCTAACAGTATCTATCAATATATAAATCCACAGAAAACTAAGCTGCCCTAATTGTGGTAATAACAGAACAATCTGTTACTGTTTGATTTCTTTTTTTTCAGGATTAGTTGAATGCCTTGTAATAGTTTAAGACTGTTCTAGCAATGTCATTAATGTTTATCAACTGTTTGTGATATTTTCTTTATTACTACTGTACTCCTTTTTCTTTGTCAAGATGGAAGCTAATTTTTAGCACTACGTGGAATCAGACTCTTCAGAAAAACAAAGTAGGCCCTGATCTTGATAGCCCTGAGCACTTCTAGCAAGAAACTGCTGCCCTATGACACGATGGCATGTTGAGTCCTGGTCTGAGGGCAGTCCAGGTAGTGAGCACTCCCAGGAATTGCTTGATATGTTCTTTCAAAACAGGGGAAGATGAATGATGAAAGTAGGAAGTAGGAAGGTGGTAGGAAAGCATGTATCTGTGCCTTGTTTAAGGTCTGAAGTATGATTCCATTTTTTTTACCATGAGCTATTTTTACTATTTACTATTTTTACTATTTACTATTTACTTTTTAAAAATCAAGACAAGGTGATGATACTTAGAAATTCATTCATTTATAGATTTGGACTCACAAAAATATAGAATTTCAGCCTGGGGAAAAATCCTAATAGTCACTTAGTCTGACCCTTTCAAGCCCTTCCCTAATTATATTTACTTCTAAATATAATCATGAAATTATATTTATTTATTTATCTATTATATTTATTATGTATTCAATCTAGTTTTAGAAATGCTGAACCATGGGCTCTGATATCCTGGCAAGACTGTTGGAATACCTCTGCATTCTGAGGAAATCTCTAACTCAAGCCAAATTAAGTAAAGTACATTAATTCAAACTCCAGAAGACCAAAGATTTGCCTTGCCTTGCTTTGCCTTTCCTTGCTTTGCCTTGTCTTGCCTTGCCTTGCATTCCCTTCCTTTCTCTTCTTTTTTTTTTTTTTCAGAAATCTACAATCATTCACAGAAAAAAGGTAACTGTTATGCACTTTGTGAGGATTTTCTAAGCAATTGGTGCTGGTATTGAAAACTATTTTCAGTGAACTTCTTAGTATTGGATTGAAGTTCTTTCACATGTTCCCCTTCTTTCGTGCATGAAGAAAGATTTATTTCAAAGCATTGCCAACTTTACTGAAAAGCACTTCATGTTTACCATTATTTGTTCTTGTCAAGTAATTTTCAAGTTCTCCTGAGGCAAAACTTATCCAAGAAGTGAACTTGAAATTCCATTGTGAATATCATTATTACCATTCCACAGCAGCAAAATGTCTTCTTTTCATTTTTTTGCAGCACCAAAGAACTGGATTTCTGACATGCTGAATTCCCAAGACTAATATTGTGACTGACAAATAACACGAAGAACAGCAGTCTTAATTTTTTTGCATTTGGCAGGATGCTTTTGGGTAGTCTACATGACTTAGAACAGACACTGCTGTTTTCTCTGTGTAACCTTGGAAGAAATAGTAGAAAAACACAAGGCAATAACCATATAAAAGGAGCATATCCACCCACATTAAAAATAGGATCAATGCAATGACGTCTTATATTCATTTTTTATATCATATTTCTGTAACTGTCAGATCAAAACATCACTTACTGAAGTCAGCTTAATGCCACACACACTCACATATACACAAAAAAAACCCTTTGAATTTTCTATTCTAAGGAGAAAGATACTAAAATCTTTGACTTCAGGTTGGCTTCAGCTAGACTGTGCTATGAGCATCAGGTATGTAAGTTGGATAACTGGTAAAAAAAAAGCTACCTACCAGGTTTTGGCTAGTGGAACTATTTTACAATCCATTACACACCATCCTCGTTTTCTTTTCTACTCTGGCTTTTTTGAGTGACTACATTGCACTGTCTGACTTAATTACCACATAGTGTCAAATGAAACATGGATAATATTGTTACCAATGATTTTCTCTCTATATCTGTTTTCTGACTCTTGTACGAAATAAGAAATAACCCAAACAATGATTAACATAATTCCAAAGCTGTTAAGACGCCTATTTCATACTTTTTTTAGAGTTTTCATCTTTTTCCACATACATTTCTATGAGTATTTGTAATGGTGGGAGACATTATTTTTCTTGATTTCAAAGTCAATTATTCCACTTTAAAATATCTTTTTTTAATCCTTGAGAAGACAGAAGGTTGAGCCTAATGGAATCAGCTTCATGTTATCTACAGCTTCTGAGATGAGCCTGCTGAGCCCCCAGTTTCAGGACAGAAACCGTGGTTCTATAGTTTGTAGGCTAAATCATAGAATCGTAGAATCGTAGAATCATAGAATGGTTTGGGTTGGAAGAGACCTTAAAGATCATCTAATTTAACCTGCCCTGCCATGGGCAGGGACACGTCCCACTAGATCATGCTGCCCAAGACCCCATCCAACTTGGCCCTGAACACTTACAGGCATGGGACACCCACAGCTTCCCTGGGCAACCTGTTCCAGTGCCTCACCACCCTCATTGTGAAGAAATTCCACCATATACCTAGTCTAAATCTGCCCCTCTCCAGTTTATACCCATTGCCCTAGTCCTAATACTAAAAGCCTTTGTAAACAGTCCCTTCCCAGCTTCAGATACTGAAAGGTTGTAATAAGGTCTCTTCAGAGCCTTCTCTTCTCCAGGCTGAACAACCCCAACGCTCTCAGCCAGTCCTCGTATGGGAGGTTCTCCATTCCTCTGATCATCCTTGTAGCCCTTCTCTGGACCTGGTCCAACAGCTCCATATCCCTATGTTGAGGATCCCAGACCTGAATACAATACTCCAGATGGGGTCTCACAGGAGAGGAATAGAGGGGCAGAATCTCCTCCCTCGACCTGCTGGCCACAGTTCTTTTGATGCAGCTCAGGATACAGTTGGCCTTCTGCGTTGTGAGCATGCATTGCTGGCTCATGTCAAGCTTGTCATCAATCAGCACCCCCAAGTCCTTCTCCACAGGGCTGCTCTCAATCACATCATCCCCCATCCTGTATTGAAACTGCAGATTGCCCCAACCCAAGTGTAGGACCTTGCACTTGGCCTTGTAGAACTTCATGAGATTCACACAGTCCCACTTCTCCAGCTTGTCCAGGTCCCTCTGGATGACATTCCATCCTTTTGGTGTGGCAACTGCACCACTCAGCTTGGTGTCATCAATCATTCCCATAGAAACTGCAGTTGTTTCCAGGAAAAGCTAGTCCCTGCACCACTAAAATTAAACCTGAGGACAGTAAAGAAAAGGTATGTCAGGGGATGCTCTCAATTCTTGTTCCCAGTTGATGAAATATAGAACACAGCTGTAATCATCTAGTGATAACGTTGGCTTAGATTTAGGGCAGTTACCTTGCCTCCTCAGCACCGACAGGAGAATGCCTTCCCTGATTTGTGTCCATCAATTGGTACTCAATCAATATGTGCTGATGGAAACCTTGGCTGGGAAGACTTGTATCAGACCGCAGCACGGCAGCCTGTACGGCAAGCAAGCAGGCATCAAAATTAGCAGAAAACAATAAGAGCCGGAGACCTGGTTTTCAGTCCTGCGTTGTTACCGCTACACATTTTTGCCCCTTAGCTGTGAAGTTGCTGTACCACTTGGTTTGTCTTCTGTTCTTTGTTGTTGGCAGTTACTAGATTGTACAGGATGAATTACAGGAGCATCTGAAACCAAATTAAAGCAACATTCACTGAAGGGACAAACTCCAGTGTTATTACAGACACTGTACTTACTCAAGAATATCATTGGCATTCATTTTGACAACAACAAGGGTTGCACTTGTCTAGTGCATCTATATTTATTCATTGCAATGGATATACCAGATCAGCATTTCCTTTAATTTAGTGTTTGTCTACAGTTTGCAGATCCATTTAGAGTGTTAAAGTCAGACATTACATGGAATTAAAGCCTTTATGCATTTCACTTGTTGCTTTTGGTGGCCGTGTTATATATACTGTTAACAGTTTACCATAACCTCTCTGCAGAAAAAATATTTACAGTTGTAGTGCCATGTAACATAGCTCAAAACCAAAATATCCACGACAAATCTCTTAAAACTGTCAGAATTTTAGTCATGGCATTTAATTAAGGATCAAATTTCCTTTAACTGACCAACTCATTTAACAAGTTACTGTTATAAGTAGAATTAATTTACAGTTCTTTAAATTGACAGTATTAGGTGGATTTTTTCAGAAAACTCTTGCTAAATGCCCATTTTTTTTAAGCTTTAAAGATTTCCAGCTTTAATAATTTTGATTCCTTTTCGTGCTATATAAAGCTCACAATTTTTTTATCATTTTAATTATGTAAGGTACTAGTGCATCAGTGTAGCAGATTTTCTCATTTCATGAAGCTTACATGTGTGTCTAGGTTTAGCTGACTCTATTGAGCTGATTACTTACCTAAATGAAAGGATGACTTTAAAATAATTGTAATCATGTGCGCTGTGGCAAAACAGCAAAAAAGGGGAAAACATTTACCTAAGGGGGGGTCAGAAAAAATTCTCTTCCTTTTCTGCCTACCTTTTGCTGGATTTCATAAAGGACAGTTTGCTTTGTAGAGTCTAATGACCTAATCAAGGAAATAATGCCTACAATATTTTTCCCATATTCTACTAGGAGCAGCTTTAAAAGATACCTAAAAAAGCAAATGGAAGTCTAGAGGAATCAATCATGCCGGACAGCCTACTAAAAGGGGTATAATTTTGAGTTTTTAAGTGATCGGAGGAACAGCAAAAAACAGCTATTGGGTAACTTTAAGCAATGCAATATGTTGACAAGATAGTGGCATTTGTGAAAGTTAAAACTACACAGGGAATGCTTTCTTCTCTGACTAACAAAAAAAAAGGGGGAAGAGGAGGAATGTAGTCTTCTTGTATGTGCCTTATTAAAACTAAACACAGCGGCAAATGCTAGCTATGGAATTAGATTTAACTGTCTAATGATCTGTGGGTCTCTTAAACTCCTTAAGCAGATTTACGCCAGGTGACACTGGTGGTTTTGTTATGCAGGGATTTGAGAACATTTATATAGGTTTTATTTCTTTCCATGTGCAGGACACTTAAAATGTTTCTCTGCTCAGACTGCCACATTCTCAGTGTTTTCCCATTATATTGGCTCCAGTTCTACTGGGACTTCCAGAAGCCTTGTCCATCTGTAGGATTTGCAGTAAACTGTATGCTAAAACTCAGTCTCTTGTCTGCGAATAGATTAGAAACATGAGTCTCCTCTAGAAGAGATGAGCCTATACTTGTTCTCACACAGAAAACAGAAGTTGACTCGCTGTCTGTTATGTTTGTGATAATTGCTAGTGACATTATTTAGGGCATAGGAGATGGAGGACTAATGTCTTTCTGACATTTTCAGCCTGAGGGTTTTAAAAATCTACCTCTTCCTCCCCTCTATGGCAGTTCTGTAATCATCCACTGACAAACTACGCTGAGATGTGTTGATACTGAATTACCACAAAACTACCAGATAGTAAAAAATTTACTGTACTTTCACAGAATAAAACACAAGCAAGTTATTTTACAGCATTGAATAAGCTGAATTAGCCAGATTTATAAGTACAGAGGCATGAATAAAAGTGATTTGGGGATTGTTGTGGCAATGTAATAAAACCAGTTTAAAGTCACTATCTCTTCACAAATTTCCTAGAATAAAAATATATTATTTAGATATCTGAAGCATCCAGCAGCCCTGTATATTACAGGAGAAATTCTGAAACCTTCATTGGGATAACACCACATGTTTAAACATAAGTAATTGTTTAAGTACTTTGTTGCATTAAGGGCTGTCTAGCATCAGTTTCCCATCAGACATGGGACTTACACGGTGAAAGTATTTTACGAAAACTTACAAATTAGTTGTCTCCTCGTACTTGTGAAATTTGAACAATGTAATCATCCTCAGTTATAAATGGAAAAGCTGACAAATTACTTTTCCAAATTTATGCAGCTATGGTGACAACGTTAGAAGTCAAGCTCTTCTGACTGCAGAATCAGTGTGTCCTTCTTCCCTCCACAGAACGGTCCAGCAGTTAGTTTCATCTGTAGAGAGTTCTTGTATTCAAAATCTCATAAATTATTTTTAAGTTGACTTTACAATCTAGAATACCACTTCTGCATTGGTTTGAGTAAAAAAATCAACACAACTGCCTGTGGAGTACTATGAATTCTGTAACAAAGTGAAATTACAAATAAAACCTGTAACAAATATATGCATTTAGAGAATATGAGTCCCTTTCAACTCAGCCTTGCAAACAAATCTGGTATTATTCACAGGCACTAAGGTTTTATTCACATTTGGGCAGCTTCTATATACAGGAATTTCATCCTTGTTTGAAATTCCATCTTCACCTGTGCGAGATCATGGCATTATTGGCCTTACGCGTCTTTAAAACCTACAAGCAGAGAAGTACAATGATAAAAAATCAAAATCTCACAACTATCATATGCTTGGAGGCAGCTGTACCACAGAGCTTTGTGACCTTCATTCATCCCCAGTAAAAAAAAAGAAAAAAGACAGTGACAGCTATTTTTTAATCCATATTTGTATCCACTATCCTCAGTATTGCAGGCACATAAAAAGAAGACTGCCCTCGCCCCAAGTTTCTTCCTGTTTTCCCATCTGATGTGAAGGATTTGAACAGGATTCCTTTTTCTGTTTGTATTGAAAATAGTTCATATCAACATCTTTTATGGTGGCTGGGATTCTGTATTTAGCTTCATGTAAACAGATCCTTACTTCCGTGAATTCAGTGAAGTTCTATATAGGAAAAAGAGTCAAATTAAAAGTTCAAGGCTTATATGAGCGTCACTGCTGATCTGTTTATGGCACACAGCACTGTTGCATATTCAGGGTGACACAGAAAAATTAGTCTATCTGAGACAGAAAAATCCTGAGCATTCTTTTCTTTGCACTCTAGTTCCAACTTCCCTCTTCTGATTACATGTATTTGTTGTTTTTTGGGGTTGGGTTTGGTTTTTTTAATCTTTGTGATAAGTGTGGTGTTAGAAAAATCTGTCCAAGGCAAGATTCAGTCCAAGTCCTGCCTGTTAGAGCCAGGTAATTACTACAAGAACTGAACATCACATTCTGGGTTTTTTTCCAAGTAACTGGTAGATCAGTATAATTGGTACTTGATTGCTTCTCTGTAGTTAAAAGTGTTCTTGAAAGAAACTGATATCTAAAATACGTCTGATTTCTGTAACAGGCTACATAATGGCCAGGTAATTCTTGGGAAAGGAGAGTGGAAGAAGGTCTAGAAACTCCAGGTCATAAATGAGGAACAAAAAATTAATGGATCAAGGAATCTGAAACAAGTTCAATATTGTAATCCACTACCAGGCCTCAAATCCAGAGAATTTTCCTAAGTCTGAGAATGTAATCAAATCTGTTATAGCTTTGAATAAGATAAGATACTTCTTCACCCTCATTTTCCTATGGTAGAAGAAAGAAATGGCAATATTGACTGATCTCACAGGTTAACACTCAAGACAAATAAATAAATGTTTATATAAGGCTTTGAATCTGAAAAGCAATCAACATTTTAGTAGAATAAGAATAAGCAAAAGCCAGGCATAATGTATTATTCTAGTAGTGTATGTGCATTTACAGTTACTATATTTTACATAAAGAATCAGAGTTATTGAAATCTCAGCTCTTAAAAAAAACCCAGATTTAAAGGGATTTCAAGTACTGGAGTATGACTCAGAATCCAGTTCTCCCCTTAAGATCCTTTCTGCTGTCTGGAAGATCCACAAATCAACAGGGAAGACAGACTTTATAGGAGAAGAAGCAAAAATGCAGTCAAAGATCTAATGTAAACAGATATAAAATATAGAGAAAAATGTATGTGTTTTGCCATTCCCTATGACTCAGTGATGTGCTACATTTGGTACTGTAAAGCATATGTGTAAGGCAGAAATGTGATTACATGTCAGTCGATGCTCTTTCTTTCATTTCACAATATACTTGAATTCTGCACAGCTCTGTATTTTTCACTGAGATAAAGTACTTTAGTAAATGAATTGAATCTACATCATTCAATACATTTACTGCTAAAGACAGTAAGAACAAGATAATCAAACTCCTTTCTGCTTTTCCAGTTCATCTCTTTGGCCCTGTTTTATATGCTTCATTGTTTTCTAATGAGGTTAAAGGGTAATTAGCAGGCAGTGTAGTACATTACCAGTTTTACTGTATCTCTCTGAGTCACTACAAATCCTGAGAGATTTGTCAGCTTTGTCCCCTTCCTTGCATCTGGCATAGCTTTAGTGTCAGAAACAGGAACATAAGCTGGTGTAACACTAAAGGAAGTGAGCAGGAGGACCAAAAATTATATACGTGTATTAAGAATGTGCATGGTTTGAGAAAACAGTCTTTTTCCCCTACATTCACTGGTTTATCCATTTCTTAGGAAATCACAGCTGTTCGAGTTTACAGTGATCTCTTTATAAGCTGGACATTCAGAGATTTGTGAAAAGCTGACTTAAATTTGATAAACAAATAGTATTTATAGCAAGATGAGGTCAGGTACTTTTACAGATTTTGGTTTACAGATAAACACTGCTAATAGATGTTTCTGAGAACACAATCACCTAAATTACATGATTAAGGCAGAAGCAATAAAAGAGGAGTTATTATTTGACTCTATAGTGAATGGGTTTGCTACCAAGGTAGCTTCTGTATTTCATCACAAAGACAGCCGTATTGCAGTGACATTTATATACATTTTGGTTGTGAAGTATGTGAGCCCTTCCAAAAGAGGATATAAACATTAATACAATGAATAAATTATTTTTAAAGCAAATGTTCCAGAACAATTATTGTTTAGAAAACTTGCTTTCAAAAATATTTCTTCAGAAAACAGGGAAAAAGAAAGAAGTAAACAGCAAAGAGTCAACAGATTTATTTTTCTTCAGAGGTACAATACGGTGCCCTAGAATGTGTCCTCCAAAAATGCTTTTCTGTTTTTCTGTAGAACTTTGTTGGATAACTGGATAAGTAGGTACATCACTAGTTCACTGCAATGCCATTACTTCATACTGATTATCAAGGATAAAAAAATATATTTTCTGAGGCAAGGTTTATGCAGAAGATAGCTTAGAGGATAATTTATTTACTGATTCATTTTCTATAAAGAGTTATTCTATAAGGCTTAGGGAAGTTTTGTAATCCAGCCTGATGACATAGCCCAGATCCTAAAATGAACATACAAATAAAGGGTGCAAGGGGGTTAAAATTAAATAGGAAGGGTCTTAACATGAGCTTTAAGATTCAGTGTTTCTCATGCAAATAATTTACTATAATTGAAACAAGAACACTGTGTCCCTACATGTCAGGCAAATTTGGGTCTAAAACATGCGATGTCCCTCATAATGAAATACGGATTTCAGTATGTTGGATGTGGAAACTGTAGGCAATCCAGGGAGCTCCTGGAGAGCACTGAAGATAATTTCTTAGTCCAGCTGATAGAGACCCCCACACAAGGAGATGTGATACTGAGCCTTATGGTCACCAATACAAGCAAACTCATCAGTGACATTAGGATTGGAGGCAGCCTGGGCTGCAGTGATCATGCACTGGTGGAGTTCAAGGTCCAGAGGGATATGGGACAGGTGAGGAATATAGTCAGGGTACTAAATTTCAGGAAAGCAGACTTCCAGCTCTTCAAGGAATTACTCAGTAGCACCCTCTGGGACATGGTCCTCCGAGACAAGGGAGCGGAACAGAGCTGGAAAATATTTAAGGAAAGCTTTCCGCAAAGCGCAAGAGCACTCAGTCCCCGTATGTAGAAAATCAGGCAGGAAAGGGAAGAGACCAGAGTGGCTGAGTTGAGACTGAGGAACCTGAACATGTATAAGTCCATGGGACCTGATGAGATGCATCCCAGAGTCCTGAGGGAATTGGCCGATGTGGTTGCCAAGCCACTCTCATTGATATTTGAAAAGTCATGGCAGTCAGGAGAAGTCCCTGGTGACTGCAAGAAGGGTAATCTTGTGCCCATTTTTGAAATGGGTAGAGAAGACAACCCTGAGAACTACCGACCTGTCAGCCTCACCTCTGTGCCTGGGGAGATGATGGAACAGATCCTCCTAGAAGCTATGCTAAAGCACATGGAGGAAAGGGAGATGATTAATGGCAGCCAGCATGGCTTCACCAGGTGCAGGTCCTGTCTGATCAGCTTGGTGGCTTTCTATGATGGGGAACTGCAGCAGTGGACACAGGTAAACTGATGGATGTGATCTATCTGGACTTCTGTAAAGCCTTTGACATGGTCCCCCACAACATCTTTCTCTCTAAATTGGAGAAATATGGATTTGATGGGTGGACGGTAAGGTGGATAAGAAACTGATTGGATGGTCATATTCAAAGAGTAGTCCTCTGTTCCTCTCTTGTGAGACCTCATCTGGAATATTGACTCCAGTTCTGGAATCCTCAATGTAAGAAGGATACGGAGCTGTTGGAATGGGTCCAGAGGAGGGCTACAAGGATGATCAGAGGGCTGGAGCACCTCCCATATGAGGACAGGCTGAGAGAGTTGGGCTTGTTCAGCCTGGAGAAGAGAAGGCTCAGAGGAGATCTTATAGCGACCTTCCAGTACCTGAAGGGGCCTATAGGAAAGCTGGAGAGGGGCTATTCATAAAGGCTTGTGGGGATAGGACCAGGGGAAATGGCTATAAACTGGAGAAGGGCAGATTTAGGCTGGATATTAAGAAGAATTTGTTCACCATGAGAGTGGTGAGGCACTGGCACAGGTTGTCCAGGGAAGCTGTGGCTGCCCCATCCCTGGAGGTGTTCAAGGCCAGGTTGGATGGGGCCTTGGGCAGCCTGATCCAGTGGGATGTCCCTGCCCATGGCAGGGGGTTGGAACTGGATGATCTTTAAGGTCCCTTCCAACCCAAACTATTCTATGATTCTATGATTCTATGTGAGTGGCTTCATTTGAAATTAGCTCCACAAGCATGCTGAAGTTTCTTCTCATACCTCAAACAAGTGCCTGAGCTATAGTTTTAGGTTTTTTTTGTATTTGGTCATCTTGCTCCTGTCTAAGTAGGATGGCATGTCTGGTCTCCAAAGCCCCATTTCATGTGCTGTAGCTGAAACATACGCAGCTGCAAAGGTGAAGCAATTGTAAAACACGCCTCTTCCCCTTGTCTTTCCACTGGACACATTCGGACCTATGTCAAAAACCTGGAAAACTTACAATGAATTTTTGTTGACTGTGTGCTCTTCCACACATAGTTTTCAGAGCAGAGATGCCAGGAAACTTATAATTGGATGCAACCCTACAACACACCATACTGTGTTTGCTATGTAGCACTCAGGCCCCTGAATGAGAACTGAAGACCATCATCCATTCACATCTGTAACAGTTTGTATCCCATCTTTTTTTTCCTTAAAAAAAAAAAAAAAGCATATTTATGTCATTTCAAATAAAAAGCATCCCTCATTTAATATAAATAACCATATTCTCACCTACAGAGAGGACAGCTAGTGAAATTTCTGATGAAAAGAGGAGTTTTCAGAGATATATTCCAGGACCCTTCACAGTAACCAGAAGACACCAAAATTGTAATGATAACACTGTGGATTTTACAGACCATGTTCTCTCTAGGATCTACTTTTACCCAAGTACAAAAGTCATTGAGTGGAACGAGACAGAATTTCTACCCAGTCCTTTCACCAAACTCTCTCTAGCCAGTTTCAGATCCTAACCAGAGCCCTTACTATATGCAAGGTACACATCAATATTGTATATCCATGAGTCTTTATTTTCTGATGCTTATATTTTATTATTTCAACAGTAGCTCAATCAGGTCTGTTTCAAGCCAGAAGCTTGGCAGACAAAATAACACCATAGGTTCTGGTGTACTGTTCACTACTCACAGTACAGTACGCCAGAGTGTGGAGAACTCTCAAGCTTCTTTATGTAGATAGTACTTCCTGGGCACAAAATATCATTCCTCCTCTAATAAGAGAAGTTAGAAATAGCTTCACAGTGCAACAGTGAAAAAATCTGCAGGTGAGTAGCATGTGAAACATGAATACTTCTATTTGCATGACAGCCTACTGTCTGTTTTGCTCTGAATTATCTCATTCCTTTTATTCCTCTTTTTTTTCTCTTCACGCTGTCATACAAGATGGCTGTTTTGCCATGCTATATTCTGATATTTATGCAAATAGATTGAGTACTTGCTATACTTCTTTGTGCACTAGAAGCTGTATTTCAACTCCACTTTTGACTGTTGAATAGGTGTATTGAGTGTATGTATGGAGATGGCGTCATTCGGGGGCTTCCCCACTATCATAGAATCATAGAATCACCAGGTTGGAAAGGACCCACTGGATCATCGCGTCCAACCATTCCTAACACTCCCTAAACCATGTCCCTAAGCACTTCATCCACCCGTTCCTTAAACACCTCCAGGGAAGGTGATTAGACCACCTCCCTGGGCAGCCTCTGACAGTGCCCAATGACTCTTTCTGTGAAGAATTTTTTTCTGATATCCAGCCTCAACCTCCCCTGGCGGAGTTTCAGGCCATTCCCCCTTGTCCTGTCCTCAGTCACTTGGGAGAAGAGGCCAGCTCCCTCCTTTCCACAACCTTCTTCCAGGTAGTTGTAGAGTTGTATATATAGAGTTGTATAGAGACTGTATCAGTCTTCTGTTCTTTTTTTCAGTTTTATGCATCCACTGATTGTTGTCACAATGATATCTCTTTGATGTGATAAAAGGTATAGTAGCACAAAGAGATATACTTCATATCTGTTTTAGAATCTCATCCTACAGATTTATGTGTTTTACATCTTCTGTGTACTTAACGCAAAGTCCACACTTCATTCTTTGTTCTCAGATCCCATCCTCACTGTTGAGATTTGGTCTGTCTCCTATATCCATCTATTTCCACTAGACTTCTTTTTCACTAGCATCATAACAGACAGTGGGGCGATTTGTAATAGGATGATCTTTCTGGCTTATTTAATTATTTTCCTTTCCTTGATGACCATTTTAAAAGACACATATTTCTCTGCTTAGAGAACCCATTATCTCTTCATACCTATATGTTGCCTTGTGTGCTCAATCACTTCCTCTCTGTGGTAAATTTGTTAGATACAGACACAGTCACTTATGATATTTCTTAAATTCTGTTGAACATGTATTTCTGACAAATGCTACGTGTTCACTCCAAGGCGTGATGCAGTGTTAGTCATCTTTACATATTCATACTAAAAATAGTCAACCCCACAGCCAGCTACCTCTCTGTCGGTGGAAGCCAGCTCTGTGACTGTGGAAGGGTGACTAACTCCTAGACCAAACTTTCTCCAGAATGCCTTGGCTTAGTCAGCTTAGCGAGGACATTTCGTCCACTCTCTGGATGATTAATGTGCTAACCATTGTCTTAAACATTAGCTTTGTATTGACAATGATAAAGAGAAAAATTTAATGTGAAACTTTGCTCTCAATTTAAAAGATCCTCTCCAGAAAATGAAAGGGAATATCTTTATTGTTCCTTTTTTGCTGAAGCGTGTAAGATCAAAGCATATCCTAAGGGTTCTTATACCCCTTCTACAGCTTAAAAACAGTGCATAGGCTAGTAACTAGCAACAATTGATTGCTGATTGTCCAAAGCAATGACTGTACCATCCTATTGCTACAAAAATAATGGTGTTTTTTAACAGCCATGAGGTATCATTTGCTGATTGTCACCACTATGGATTTGTCCTTCAGAAGACTGAAGAGATAATCTGACTCTAAATACATCGACTAATAAAAAAATTAAAAGCGTGTGGTGAAACACATAGCATTGTTTCACAACTCCTTATAGGAAAAAAAGCATAGTAAAGCAATGTAAGTAGAGAGGAGGTTAGCTAACTTGTAAAGTAGAGGAAGGTCTGTGAGATTTCACCAGGCAATTTTAGTATCCGTCAAGAGAAAGTGAGAATATTCCTGGGAGCAAAGAAGAGAGCTGCTACAGACTTTTCTGTTCTGGACTAAGCCAGATCTCTGCAAATAATGGTTATGGTAGTAACAAAATGTAAATTCTCATGCCTACTACATCTATTTGCATGTTTGGATACATACATACATATACATATATGTTTGTGCGTGTGTAAAATACTTCAAACATATAAATAATATAGAAAAAATCCATTACATAAAAGAATGTGCATCAGGACAAAAACTCCAACAAATATCTGATGTTCTTATCAACATTGGTGAAAACATTTTTAATCATCTAATTGAGTTTATATGGGTAGTCACAAGCTTTTATCTATGGCTATTGAGAAATGGAGGAAACTAGATTTGTCATTTCAGATGTCAGCAGCTTTTTACGTAGCAAGAAAAGAGAAAAAAACAAATAATAATAATTAAAAAAACCATCAAACCACAAACATGGGGATTAGAGCCTGTATTTTCTATTTCTATCATAACAATGGCAAGACCTCCAAAAACAGGAATAAGAACAGGTCTTGGAATGTTTTAAGTGTGATGCCAACTTAGTTACTACCTGCATCTGTTAAAAACTGCAAGTTATCAGGAACATAAAACACTTGATTTATGTTCCTTTATCTTCTCCCAACATTATATTACTCTTATTGTAGAGCCGGCTTTGCAAGCTCCAGCAAAAGACTGACATCACCAAGGACTATGGAAGGGTCTATGTAGGCACATACACACACAGAGAAAAGGAATGTCTCCTCCCTAAAGAGCAGCCTTACATATTTTGCTCAGTGTGGAAACTCAGTAATGAGCAACGTATTCCCCATTGCCTAAATATGCTCCAAAAATAATGCAAATTTGACACAGAACTGTCTTCTAAAAACTATTTTGCAAACAACCTAAGGATGTTATTATTATGTGGACAGAAAATATTTATTTTCAGAATAAAGTCAATTACAAAAGGTAAAGCCATATTTACATATTTACATATCTACAGCACAACTGCTTAATAGCAATGCAAAGAAACTCTGTAGGGGACAATTTGTGATCTACTGTGCATTAAAATGGAATCATTTAGTCTGCTCTCAGAAAATCCGGCCTGAATCAGGTCAGCAGTCTGGTGACTTCACCCATTACAATCACATTTTAGTGTATCTCCTGCTAGAGACTGAACGCATGAGACAGACATACAACTGAATAATCAATGAAAATAGGATCTGTGGAAAATGTAGTCTGAAAGCAGCATTCAAAAAACCAAGGTGAATGAAATGTTTGTAGATATAGGAGTGCCACTTCTTTGAAACAGGGTGGCAGATGGGTAAACGTGTGATTCAAAAGCATTTACAGAATAGAGAATTAATCTCAATATTACAAGTGAATTTGTGCTGCAGAGGAAAGTCAGAGAGAGACCATATGGCTCTAAGTCATGAAAATAACAGGTTTGCTGCCTTTAAAACAAACAAAAAAAGTCCTTTTAGTGAGGTATGTGGTTTTGATGGCAGATTTAGAAAATGATTGGCACGCTATCATAGACTGTAATTTTGAAAGCCACTGAATTATCCTACATTGATGGTACATGTCTTTTATTGTATGGGCTTAAGTCTCAGCCTGCCCTTAAATGTTTGTGTCTACTCTGCATGCTCCTTTTTATATTTATTACTTATTTTTTCCACCAAATATATTTTTATTAGAAGAGATGTGTAAAATATCATTCAATTTATCCATTGAATTTAGTTTCATTTATTTGGGAGGTAGTCTTTAAAAGCAATTAATTTCCATTTGTGAATAGTTAACAAGAAAATTGTGGTAGTTTTGCAATTATTTTCTTTTTATAAACACCCAAGACAAAATTTGAAAAAATATGTTGGGACAAATTTTGTCCAGATTTGGAGGTGAGATCACTGTCCTCCTCAATGTTTGCAAAAAGAACGTGAGGGAATCACTAACATGATTATTCTAAACAGGTTCACTGTATACCTGGGAAAAAATACCTGAAGTGCATCCTGCTAAGTATTCACGGAAACTGGTGGTGACCGCTGTCAAACAGGAAACACGTGGTAGGGGACAGAACATGATGAAGTGGCTTCCAGAAGTCATACCTCAGATGGCCAAGTGAATTTACACCGCACCTTGACTAGAGAACTGCCAGACACAAGTGCATTTAGTTCTTTCTATGGAGAGCACCCATGTTGCTTCCTTCTCCGTTAACGGTACCCAAAAACCAATGGAGCCACAGTTGTGAAGGTGGCCCTGTGTCAGCTGGCTCGGAGTATGTGGAAGAGGGGAGGTAAGAGATTTTGATGTTCAGTGCCCTCCTGCCAGAAGGCACTGCCAGTCCTAGCAGTGCTATCTATCCAGCTCAGCTACAATCCCAACCTTCCTAACCATTCCTGTTCTAGCAACAGAACTAAGCAAATTGCATGTGTGACGTCCACCTTTAAGCAGAATCCCTGCAGTGACACAGACATAACTGGTGACGCATCTTCTCAGTAATTGGCCCAAAAGAAGAACAACAATCTGAAGAAGAGAAATGAGCAACAGTAATTCCCCTCAGAACATTTGCATCCGCTTCCCAGTACTTCCTCATGTTCCTTGTTGCCATCTTTTTTCTGAATATAAAACTTCAGATGTATGCATGCATAATTCAATTATTTTCTAGTATTTTTCCTACTGTCCTTTTTCAGCTTTAGCAGGAATCTTTCCATGTTCCTTAAAAATGGGACTAACTGGAGCACTGTTTTTCCAGGAGTAAGATGGAAAAATAGATCTGAAGCCCTTCTCAGCAATTCTGGCATTTCCAAGATGATCTTCGACCTTCTGTGTTGCTCTGAAGAACCTTTATCTAGTTTCTCGAAATCTCTTTTGACCACTTCTATAAATCTACTAGGGGTACTAACTTGAGCACATAACAACAGTCCTAAGTGCCCCTAAATTACCTTCAGAAAATACCTGAGATGCCTCCCTTTCATTTACATGCCTGATTAAGTGCTTATTTGCTATGTAGAGCAAAGCTCTTGCTCTGTAAGTTCTGTTTACTTAACAATTATCTTTTTGAACTGGAGCAATGCTAGAGGTTTCTACTCTGGTATTTCCAAATCCCTCCTTGGCAAGGCTAATCAATCCAAACCCCTTTTTCTTCTTTAAATAGAAGACTGGATTTATGAAGGCCACAAAACAGGTTTCTTTTTTCCATGTTATAGTTTGAGTAGTCTCTAAATTTCTCATCAGTAATACGAAGACATTGACCCTAAGGCTAGATTAGCAGCTCTGCACTACTTCTGTGAGACAAAACAATTTTAACTGCTAGTAGGCTTTATAAAAAGAGCATTCCCAGGTGGTCAGAGAGTAGCTTCAGTGGCTACAACATCTTAAGTTTTCCCATTTCCAAAGACTTGGCATAAACCACTCTCTGGGATAAAATGAGTATGTTCCTGCCAGACTCATCTCTGCCTGAAACGTGATGTTTAAATAGTGGCTCTTTAACTTCTCTGGATTAAAAGGTTTTATTCTTTGCCCACTCTTTGTTCTTTTCCAGAAGCAAACTGTCACCTTTGAGTGGGACTGGGTTGTATCCTATTGCCAAAATTTAGTAAACGCAAAGGCTTTTTATTTTTTTAAGCTCTATTCACCTCCCTCTTAAGCTACTCTCTTCCTTGTGATTTCAGTATTAGCCAATACAGAAAAGACAACACGTATATTTCATTCTTTTAAAAATAGTCTAGTATTAAATGACCATAAATCAGAGACTGATATCAGCTGGAATCACAATTCAAAATTCCAAAACTCAGAGCAGAACCCAATGTTTGAATCTCTTCTATCCAAAATTATACAAATCCCCCATGAATGTGGCTAAAGTGCTGCAACACAGATAGCTTTAACTTGTTTTCTGTTTTCTGTATAGCTGTTTTCATGTCTTTAGTCTTGTCACTTTATCTTTCTCACACTCAATTTCTCCTGCTATAAAATGGTGTCAAGCTTTACTTCTTTGTAAAGTATTAAGAGATAAACAAGTAAAACATGCATATAGTACCTGAGTTTTATTATAGCGAACACGATCAGTACTTGATTTTGAAAACATATTACCCTACAGATTGCATTTAATATAAGCAAAAGATGTTGGTTGAAAAAATCAGCCTTCTCCGGAATCAGCCTAATGACCATTCCAAACTATTCTCTAGGTAGTAAGGGAACAGATTTTTACAGCTGGACATTTTGTAAGCTTGAGATAAGTACAATATTTACTCATGAGGGTAAGAAGTAGGATGCCAACCATGCAAGAAAAGAAGAAACTTTTTTGATGTGCCATTCATCATATGCACAAAAATAAAGCATTTTTGCGGGTGTCAGAACTGGCTAGACCGCATTTGTTGCCCTCCCAGTAATTATCCATTCAAGAGTGATCAACATACTTGCTAGCTGATGTATGATTTCAAGTGAAATGGATACCCTTATTCACCTTTAGTCTGTCATCTGGCACATCAATGAAATATCAGAGGATTTAAAAGATTTCCACACAGGTATGCATGTTTGTAGGATGAAGACTGGAATTTGTCAAGTAAATAATTTTTAAATAAAGATGTACCTCCACTTTAAAAGGCAAACATGCAGTTCTGGCAGACGCCTCTCAACAGAAGACAGTGAATGAATCCGTTGCTGATTTGCGCATGCAGGTCATTGCCAATTATGTAAATAGGGTAGATAAGAAACCAAAGAATCTTAGGTTGGGTACTGCTTTTTACTAGGATAAATAATTTAATGAATATAGAAATAACGAGCCTCAGAAAGCTGGGCTTACTTTTAGAAAAGTACCACTTTTGCGGGTGAACTCAGTTACTCAGTCCTTGCATCATCTTGCCTTACAAATTGGCCACACAGTCATGCTGACCTAAATTATTGGTTTGTAATTGGACACAGCCTTTGAAAAGTTTCTCATTTAGGACTGAACTTTTCATGACCTGCATAGAAAACTTTTATTTTAAAATAAGAGCCACAATTTCAGCTGATGATATTTGCTCCTATGGAGGCAAAAAATTGATTTTGGAATTCAATTTACATGGAGCTCATTCTAGAAAGTATTTTACAAATAGGACAATTATAAAATGCTTTTTTTTGTAACTATAGGGTTAAATTGTCAGGGGCCAGCAGTTAAATCTGGCCCAAGTATGCATTTAAAACATTTTCTGAATTTTTTTTTTTTTTTGCTTTCCTGTCCTTTCATACTGTATGAGATGCATAAGAAGTTCTCCATGTAGCGTTTCTGTACATAGACAAGATCACCAGCCTAACTGCTCAAATTGTTTGGCAAGAATGGGCTTTATCTCAGTGATAAATTATCAATTTGCTAAATAAAACCATACTGTGCTGCAGATTTACTTGCCAATGCTGGGTTTACGTATTTGGACTAAAAACCTGAAAATATGGATTTTGTTGTAGCAAGACAAAACTGGATTCGAATATGTCCTGAGGCTTTATAACCTGCCAGCTAGCTCCAGACAAACTGACTATAAGTAATATGTACTTTTTGCCTGCAAAATGAGTGTGCAAGTGTGGGAGTTTCTTTCCTTACAGCTTTTCTTCAGGATGTTTTCTCAGGATGGTGTAGAGAGTCATTAAGATCAAAAATTTGCTCAGCTGAGTAAGGGTGACTCACAGAAGTAACAGTTTGCTGAATCATCGATTTTTACAGTTGAAGGGCTTCACTCATTGTTCTTCTTGCATAGCAATTGCACAAATGCCAGCCTAAACTGGGTATAAAATGCTCTTAAATGTGGAGATCCTATTTTACACCCTCTGCGCTCAGTTAGTTCAAGTGTAAATCATTACTCAAGTAAAGAGCAATGGTGAACAAGACTTCAAGAAGAGAAGTCAGAGCAATTAATATTCTGCATATGCTACATGCTCTATAGGATAAAATATGTGCAAATTCACAAACAAAGGATTTTTTTACTGTTAATTGTTTTGCGGGTTCATTATTCGTCATGTTGCTTGAGGTCAAATATTCTGTTAATTAGGGTTCAGAAAGAATTTTGTGTTTATGAAAAAAAAAAGAAAAGGAACACATCCGAAATAAGTTACTGGTGCTAACTTTGCTTTAGAAAGATCCCATTACGAAAATATTTGAACACGTTCACTTCATTAATTTTTTGTCAGTAGTATCATTTCCAAGTTGTAAGTGCTCCTGGTAGTCAGTATACAAGTCAGAACTTAGTTTCTTCTTTTTAATTGACTTACAAAATAGGTAGAAGAAAACCATATTTCACAGTATGAAAGTCATAAAAGCTTTGCTATTGAAAGCAACTTCTATCTCCACTATGCCTTTTGCAGAAAAACTTCACGGGAACTCTAAGGGACTGTACGAATATTCTAAATTAAATCTTGCAGCCCTCGCAGGAGATATTGATAATAATGTGAATTCAGGGGTATAGAAAAAGCACAATGATATACTAGATTCACTGCTCGTTGCTGTCACGAGAACACCCAGAACTAAGAAAATCATTTGAAGAGTGCTTTGTATCTGGAGGTCAACAAGGAAAACATCAAGGAAGGTGCTGCATCCAGCTTGGATAGACTCAAGCTTCCAGCCTTTTCAGAGCTGTAACTCCAGGCATCTCAGGAACAATTTGCAGTGCTGGAAATCTTTTGTCATAGATCCGTGATGCATGTTTTGCATTTGTCTTTAGCAGTAGTAGTAGCGGTAGTAGTAGTTTGCATTATTATTTCCTTCATGTGCAGATTACCAAACAGTTTCTGAGTACCAAGAATACCCAAATGTTTGTAGTCCCAGACTTCAGAAAAGTTGGGTTACTGGATAAAAAGCTAACCCATACTGATTTACAGCATGTGGAAGCACATAGGGTACTGTGGTTACAGAATTACCAAAACCTAGCTTGGTTCTTCTGACTTCTGTCAGAGGAAAGTACTGTTGTGAGTTTCTGTTCAGAAGTGAGCCTGCTACCAGCAGCAGCTTCTGAAGGATGCATCTCCTGAACTCTTAAAAATAATGTTAAGATAAGTGCAAACACATTAGCAGCCAGATGCTGCTCTTTAGGAAAGAAGAGTGACTAACTGAAGACTCTGGCAGGTATCACACTAAGAAAGACTTTTCTCCCTCCCTTTATTTCTCTTCTTGAGGGGCAATAAGATTGTAAAGTTCCACTTTAAAAACACATTATTGGTCAGGCAATAGTTAACAATATACTTGTGTTCAGTTATAAAATATGGCTGCTTGTGCTCCAAAACTCTGAAATGGCTTTTGAGGTTTTTTTATATATATACTACCAGCCTGAAATGTTTTTTCCTTCATGAATAAAATCAGTTAACATATTTTCCATCCTTTAATCAAAATTAAGCACTTCCTGAAAACCTTGATAACAGTGCTACCTTCAGTGCTTTACTACTTGCACCTGAGTGGAGAGAGCTGCTGTTCCAAACTTGATACAATTCCATCAATTCTCTTTTTCCCAACACTAAAAATAGGCTAACTCATCTTAATGGTGAGCATAAACTCCCTACAGCATACAAACTCCTTCAATGAGCTTGTCTAAATCTACCTGAAAGAGGCTTATTTGAACATTCCTATCCTCACTGTGAAAAATATACAGTTAACACAGCCTCCTCTATAATGGCAAAACTATAGATAAAGCTTTTGCATTGTCCTTAAGGTATATGTTCTCTTTGTATGCAGGTGTCTTCTCATGTTACTTATCTATAAGTTATTTACAACACTCCTCTCAGTTTTCTGCTGTGAATATATGTGTGCAGGGCAGGGGGCTGTGTACAGAAACTCAGACATACATTAAGATGAAAACTAGTAAATAAGCACATATTATCCAATCTGTAAATGGCTCCCTTGTTTTTGTAATACTTCAGTCTTAACAGTACAACCAATGTGACTGACCTTTGCTAGGAAGCAGAAGATCCAGGATGATAAAATGACACACAAGCAGAGTTATTCCCTGCTTGGTGCACAAAATGTGTATTTAAAACTTAGGAAATTTTTACTGTATATTTTATTATACCCAAATGTAGCTATAGTCTTTCACATGGCAAGATAATTGCTAATTAAATGATGAGGTTTCAGTTCACTTAACATGTGTAATATCTGCATGATAAGGTGTTATGCATTTCATTGACGTTCTTCTACTTACCCAGAGAATATCCCATGCAGAATTAATGAAAGAAATTATATGATTTTCTTTGTAATGTTTATTTGCTGTATTATCACCATATGATTTAATTAGTCTGATCAGTGCAGATCTATCATTACAGTCATGTAGAGGAAGGGCAAACATTTGTTACTGTAATGGTAATACTTTAACCACTTTGCATGAAATTATAGACAATATTTAAATCTCCCTGCAAACCTAGAATACGTTCAGCCTGTAGTAACGTCTGTTACTTCAGGTTTTCATGGCATGGGATTTGCTCATTTTCCTAGTAAGCAGAGTTATTTCTAAGTTATCTGAGTTACTTTAAAAATTAGACTTTTGCATGCATATAAATTTGTTCTTGAAAGTCTAATAAACAGCTTTGGTTTGGAAACTAAAAACTGACAATTGATTAGATTGCTCTAGATCACAATATAGCTCCTGGCACCAATCAGAGCTATTCATATTGTTTTTACTGAAGTGAGGAGGTGTAAATTGCAACTGCTATACAAGCATCTTTCTTAAAACGGCTAAATGATAGACACTTGCCCTTTCACAGCATTGAACTTATGTACAACAGTAACACAGACGGGATAAAAATCTGGGTAGTAAAAGTGCATTTTCTTAGATTTCTAATGGATGGTTTGAGAGCTAATCTTCCCCTTGTTGAATTTGCTGGTAAAATTAATGTAAACATCAGTTGGATGTTTAATCCTTTTGTGAATTGAAACATTCTTGCCTACAAGTGGAGATATCAGCTATTGGCCTACCTGAAAAAAAAAATAATCTGTATAACAATACATTTACAACCTGAGTTTGAATTAGATAGCTCCTTCAATATTCACACATGTGGCTTAGAGGAGGGCAAAGCTGTTACTACACACAGTAGTCCATTATTGCTTTATATTTACTGAATAATTCACTAAAAAATAAATAGTGGAAGAAGGGTTCTTAATGCTTTACTCAGTTCTGAAAGTTTGATTAAAATGTGTGACTGAACCAAGCAGAAGTTTGGCACTGAATCTGCTTATTAGTACTGGCACTAGATATGCCTTTTCTCAGAGGAAGGAGCTCAAAAGAGCTGGACTATTTTGATGTGAAAATTGCCAATTGTGATTGCCTAGGGGAGTGAACAGAGGTAGAAACTGTTTTACTGAGCAGATGAAAATTCTGAACACAGTAGGAAACATAATCTAAAAAGCTTTCCAAAAATGCCAGCACCGATATTAAACATGTATGCCTCACCCCATTTGAGTAATGAGTAGTGCAAGTTAAATTTATTTCTCAAAGCGGGGAAAAACACATCCCACACAGTTGTGATAAAGCACGAGAAGAACAATGAGACAGTCTGGAGGACTAACACCATGCTAGTCACAGTGCAGCTGACCTGTGCTGTGCTACAAGCAAGCCAGGTCGCACGGCCCCTCCATTCTCCATCACGCACTCTTGTGCCAAATGGAATCCTGAGGAAAAGACTGCTGGCAATGTCTCTGTATTGCACGACTCCCAAGCTGAAGTTGTAGCTCATGAGCACTAATATAGCAATGGCTCCAACTATCTAAGCACTACTTGAAAGCCAAACCCACATATTCTGTGCTGTTTCATACCCTCTGCTCACTTTTCCTTCCTGCTTCCAGGGAAACTGTGTCAAAGGGTCTGCCTCCGTGTTTCACAGTCCTTATTTTACAATTGAAGAGAATTTGGGATACTGTAAACTGTTATGGTCATGGAGAAAATATCTGATCGGTCTGTCTGTAATTTCAAGGACCATTTACTAGAGCTTGTCTGGCCCAGTTCCTGAAACACGGGAACTCCTACCACTTCCCCTGGGCAGGCTCAGCACAGCCTTGTGCGTGGGTCTTGTTGGCAGGAAGCTTACACTGACCCAAGGCTCTTGTAAGGACAATGTGGTTTTACTACTGAATCTTTGCCAGGACGAAAGGAAAAATTATGTTGTTTAAAGCATCCTTCTAGGCAGCACAGGCAAGCAGACCATCCTGTGCAGTAAGAAACACCCCACGCTCTCTTGTTCTTCTCTCCATAGATTCTAAATTAAGCTATAATTGGAGGAGACTGGAGACACAGCCCTTCCTTGAGTAAGAAGAAAATGTTGTTATGCAGTAGTCCTCGGTGATTTATCATTCTTTAAACATAAACATCAGAAAGTTCAGCCAGGACAACCTGTTTCCAGTTGCATCTCCCTAATGCTTGGCAGATGACAAAGGCATTAACATCAATTATTAGACCCTATGAACTAAATTTTTTACCCACTCCACTCTCAGCTCCACACTTTTTCTTGTGGCAAAGTATGGTTTTGGCATTCAACCTGTTCTAGTCACCCCTCCCACCCCTTTGATTAAATCAGTTGCATATGTAGATTTGTTTTCCTGTGTTTTCTAATCTCAGCATCTAATGCTGCATTTCAAATAAAGGGAAGAAGAGTGGTCACATGTTACTTTTTATCAGCGCGTTTCACTGCTGAATTTTCACAGAACATAACACCAATCTCCTGAGATGTCTCCTTTTTTTGCCTCTTTTTCAGGTGTCTTGAATAGCTTTTTGTGTGTTGGTTCCTGGTAGTTCATCCTCCTCTATGGAAAATACAAGGATTGTAAATTAAAACAAAAATGGTCTGGAGAGAAAATACAAGTGACATTAAGAAAATAGCAACAGGGAAATGAGATCCCACACCATTTCCTAAGTTGTGGTGTATGAGGAGGCAGGGATGGACTTCATACTGTGAGTGGTTTATAACTATACTAAAAAAATAGTGTTTTATTGTAGGGTTGTTTCAGACCTCAAAAGCCTAATGACGGTCATGCCAAAATAGCACAACATGGAAGTGGTAAAATAAACCCCAAGCAGATGCCTCGTAGGAATATTCGGCACTGTATGATTGCATGGCTTTACTAGGGAAGGCTTTCTCATGCAAACAGTCTGATGTCAGCCTAAGGGACCATTAGTGTACCTGCCAGGGGACATTTCTGTTCTCTGTGAAGATACAATTCCTCTTTCTGATTGTCAGGAACTTGTTTGTTCATGTATTTTTGCATTAAAAGACCTGGCAGATTCATATATCATACTCAGTATACTATACCACTAATATATTGCAGAGGAAGTGTGTCTAAAGTAGAAATTAAGATCTTCAGTGAAACTGTTATGAACATGTCAAAATTCTGTAACTCTTTCAGGAGTATTACTCCAATTTTTACCAATTCTGATTTCCACGTAAGAGTTATGGGCCACACTTGTTTGGAAGAAAGAGTGTGTAATACATATAGAAAAAATGATTCACGGAAGAAAAGGGCAGAAAAAGAAGAGAGAAAAAAATCTAAAACTGGGAAATGGATGGGATGGGAGGAACAGAATATGAAATCAGAAAAGTGTGAAGCCAAAACAGGGACAGTTTTTAAATCTAAAGAAAGAGTTTTCAAGCAGATATAAACAGGAGTAGAAGTCATGTCCTGTATAGAGGATCTCTCCTTAAAATCTTTTTTTCAGACAAGTTGATCAGGGAAAGGATTTTACTTTAAATGCTGATCACACTTTTTAAGGTGCAGCCTAAGAACCATGATTTATTTAAAGAGCCTTCACATGAATATCTATACACTTACTCAGTCCTATGCAAAAAATGTAATAATAAAGAGAACAGTTTGAAGCTAGAGAAAAATACCCCAGCTCAGTTCCTGATCATATTGGCTGATGAATATTGACTCTCCTACCTTTTGTGTATTGCCTGATACCAGCTGCTGTTTTTTCCAGCTGGTGATTATTCAGTCAACAATAAGAACAGATAGCATAATTTCTATTTTCTGGGTGGTAATTATATGATTGTAACAATCTTCCTCAAAAAGATCCAATGATTCACCCAAAATCATGGAATGGAGTATCCTGATCAATCTGAAGGTGGCACAGAAAGAGCTTCTGAGTCTCTGTGGGTTTTGAGATGAAGTAGGATCTATTTGTGATCATGCAGCAAAAGAAATGTTCTCATAACTGTTTCTAAGAATAGCAGGATGACTTCTTTAGCAATCCTGTGAATAATTTGAGAGCAGTATATATTATGTGTTTCTTTTTTCTACCCCATGAGAGCATTTTAATCATAAATGTATATAATTTTACAACAGCATTTTTTGCATCTGACTATTTTCACCTACAATAGCTCGACTTGCCTAAGAAATTTGCTGTAGTTTACAGTGTCTGAAGAATCTTTGTGGGATTTGGAAAGCAACAGCATGCACCAGCTATTGGACTTCATATTTCTCCACCTTATCTGTGAGCAAACAACAAAAATCTAAGGAAAATCAAAAATGGTAGATTAGAAAATTAAAGATTTGGGACCTACAGCAAGGCAGCTGAACCACAAGAGAACCATTCTCAAGATGCATTAAGATGCTGGCAAACCTTCTTCCATGTGTTTCATTTAATGTAAGTAATCACCTTGCAGTAACTAGCATACGTATAAGCAGTGAAATATGGTCACGGCCAATATAGAAAATAGTAATCGTCTGACAGTTTGGGACATTCACAAAGCAAATGTCAGTTGCTCACCAACCCTGAAAGGCATTGATTATGATTCTATTACTAACCGAAAACAAGATAAAACCCAACAGCATTGACATTATTGGAGGAAGGAAAAAGAGTTGTGGAAAGACTATAGGACAAAGGAAACCCTCTGATCTAGTTGAACTTAGCTGAACACAGCTGAAATGTTCAGAGGATTAGTAGTGGCAAGAGGCTGCTCCTTTTACATTCCCCAGGTCTTGAAGTTGTTAGCCCCAAGGTCAGATTGCTTCAGGGCTGCCTTAACTTATAACAGAATCACGAGATCAAGAAAGAGTTTTGTTAGCAAACTGTTGCAAAACTATATATTCCCAGTAACATTGTCCTTCCTCTGAAAATCTCCTTTCTGCTGCTGGACTGGCAGGAAAAGATATCAAAGAGCATAATGTAGAAGAATATGTTTTCTTTACATTTCATATAGACTTATGGTTGCCGTAATCTAATGTTTCTCCAGTAATATGATTTTACATTCTCACACTAAGCAGAAATTTTATCCCAAATCTTTTGTAAGCTATACAAAACACTGTAAAATTTCTAAAAGCAAAATCGAAAATGTATATGTAAACATATGCATATTTTGCAGCTCAAATATTTGTAGCATTTGTTAGAAAAAATAATACGGGGGGGGGACAGAAAATTCCTGATAGTTGGAGTCATACAATACAGCACTTGAAAACACACACAGGAATAGTAGCCCACACGAAATTATTGCCTGAAACTCCAAGTTAGCCGTTAAAATCAATATAAACTACATAAATGTTAAACCAATAAAACCCAGCAAAAACTTATTGCCAGGTATTATATCCAAGTTCTCCACTGCAAAATACAGCAGCTGATCTTTGAAAGCTTTTAAGTACTAAGATTTAGCACCAGACCTGGAAAAATGTCCTCCTTGATTCTTTCTACTATGTCTTTGTCTCAGTTTGTCTGTCCCTGGACTTGTAAAAACTTTCTAAAAAATACCATTTGTCCTATCAGACCATTAATACCTTGAAACACTCCATAGAAAAATCTTTCTGATGGTTTCAGGAGATGAGGGGACACAAAAGAGACAAATGTGCTGAATGACTGGTTTACTTTAATAGTCCTCATTCCTGAAGATAAATTTCTTTTTCTGTTTTGAAACCTGAACTGCGGTTATGGGACTGCTGCTCAGATGGTATTGGCTGTTTTAATAGACGTAATTACTAGATTAATTCAGGAGCACATATGAGCAAAGAGATGATATCTCCATACTTCATTAAGAGGAATCTAAAAAGACAAGAGTCCAAAGAACAGCCTCAAAATGTATTTTCCACTGGATGGCTCTGCAGCTCACCATGTAGCCTGTGTCATGTGAAAAGCAGGTTTCTTTCCAGTGAAGTGACTGAGAAAGCAAAGTTTATTTGCTTTTGCATTAACAATTGCTCTTGCAAACTAGGTGGATTTGTGTTCTCTATAAAATATCTGTCAATCAGCTGCTCTCTCCACTGACTCTCAATAAAGTTTTGCTCTTTGATTCTCTTTTGAGGCTTTCAAATTTTCTTAATTTTCCATAATACTTCACCAATCCACTTCTAGTATGGCCACTCTTATTGTTCTAAATCAATTCATAGCCAGTCAAGCCTAATATTAATGACAATGCCTAGCAATCTCAGATACACAGGACTTTCAGGTACATATTTTCTCGTATCGGTAGGAGAATAATGTGCAGTTAACATACTAGACTGAAATCAAGAGATCTGGAATCAATTCATGGTCTTACCACAGAGACTCAGTAGAAACTTGGGCAAATCACAGCAGGAAAAAATATACCACACATGTTTTCAGCCACATGATCTAGGTGCCTCACTTGCAGTCTAATCTCCCTATCCATCTCCAGAGAACGGGTCCCATTTCTGTCTGCAAACACTGTTTGATTTCCACTCTTTATAGGACAATTCTTCTCTGTGTGCACATTCAATGGTTAGTGCCCAGATCCTTGAGCGCCATAGACACTCTGACAACAGCAGCATCAAAGGCTGTCAAGTAGGTATAATATCATGGAGGGAAAAAAGCTGAGAAGCTTTATTAATTTATAAACATTTCATTTTTCAGGAACAACTGAGATATGTGTTCATATATGTGTATCTGTGCATGGCTATACACACGGGTGTGTCTGTGAACAAATGAGTGTGTGTGAAAGACAGCTTAAATGTAAGGGCACTTCACAGGCAATTAGGGGAAGATTCATTTAGAGGTGGAAGTATTCCACCAAAAACCCAGAGCACATTTCCAGCCATGTGTTCTGCATTGTACTTATCTGCATTTCCCATCTAGAATGAATAACTTGAAACATTCTGTCAGTAACCCAGATCACAAGAGGAGCAGGATGCTTCTTGACTACCACACATTTCATAAAGGAAAAAAGGCTGTTTGCTGTAGTGTAAGTCAGATCAGGCTGAAGAGAAGCAATTCTGTTGCTGCCTCCCACACACAGACAACTTACACCTGCACGATCCAGCTGTGCTGAAGCATTTTAATCAATCTCAGAAAATTAAGAATAGGGTTTAAAATCCCCTTCTCCTCTTATCAGATCAGAGATGTAGAAATGTCATATCACACATGTTGCAGCTTCTGTGTACAATGGAAGGAATTAAAAATAGTTTCTAAAACCTGACTAAATTTTTAGTGTATTTGTGAATTGGATTTAGTCATTACATTAACTGAGCTCTTTGTACAGCAAATACATGTACTTTGTTATTTACAGGGGAAGATATTTTTTGTAAAAAAATCTTTATAGAATGTGGAGTCTAAGAGAAAATATGTAAAGCATTACTAGTATCCATGATTCATTGACAACAGGGCAGTTTTTGTCCATACATCTTCAGAAATGTTTTTTTCTACAATAGCGCCAACTAAGAAAAAGAGCCCATTTTTCCAAGCACTATGGAAACAGAATAATCTTAAAACTAGCCCTACCTCAAACAGTTTACAATCTCAGAAATGAGAGAAAGCAGATAGTAGGTGTTAGTTTAGCTTTATGACTTGCCTTGTATACTGAAACTGTAAAGACTTACATAAATTGTTGCTAGTTCTGATGCAGCTTTGTGATTTGCAGATTAAACTGAAACAGTTAATAGGGTTGCTGCCTTACTGTTCTGAGAAGTATTTCAATTTCTGGATCTGAATGAACCTGACAACCTTCTTTCTCACAAAGGCTTTTCGCTTTACCTTAATAGTTTTTATTCAAACTTGGACGAAAGAGGAGAAAAGCTGTAGGTTTTCTGATGTCCTCTAATCTGAACTTTAAATCAAATGAAACAAAAAATTATATTATACTTCTTTATACTTAATCTTAGTATTAATATTGTTTATTTGTCTTTGATTTTTCTGAGGCTGTTAAAATGCTCTCATATAAAGTAGTGAATTGCCTGCAAATATTAGCAGTCTGAGGGAGCAGGGGAAACTTTGATGGATCAAAATAGCTTTAGAGCCTTAAGTAAGGATTCTAATGTCTTTGACAAAACAAACATTTATCCCATCTCTGCTTCTTCTGTTTACAAATTGCATCTTAAAATCTCATTTAAAAATACATGCCAGAACAGTGGTCTCCATGTCAGTTTACAAAGAGTAGATGCTTCTCATCAAATGTTGAAAGCAAAGCACCAAGCTGGACAGAGGCAGCTACCAGAGTTCCTCAAGCGCTGCCCTTGGGATCCGTCTTATTTGCATCTGGATAGATGTAGAAAACAAAAAACATCTGCAGTTTTTGGGTGGACTAACAAAGCAAAGTGATCACAACAGAAGAGAATATCACACCAGAAGTCCAGCCACTATAGAAGAAAAATTATAGGTGCTCATGTCAGCAGAGCCATATATGTCAAACTAATGTCTTGCTCCTTATTACTTTATAGAATACTTATACCTTATCTAATACAAAACATTTTTAAACTGAAGTGGTGTTTCACCAGATGGATTAAAACCTTTAAAAGTTGTCTATATAGCAAACTCCCATTGAATTAATGCAGTTAAAATATAATGGGTTAAGAAATTGGGAACTCCAGTATTTTTTTCCCCAAATTATTTATGTGAGATATGCTATGCTGTGGAAGATAGCAAGAAAACTTTTTAGTCAGTCACCCAAAAAGGCTGTGAGATAAGTTTTAATAAAAAATGCGACTGTTGTCACAAAAGACAACAATTCAGCTCTTTCCTACTTGGTATGTTTACCATCCATTGTAAAAAGATCACCCCTGCAAGTGTTACTGTAAAAAAAAATCTGTAATTTTTCTCGTTTACAACCTGGAGATGTCAAATATTCCTAGATAGCTGGTAAGCAGTCATTTTACTGAGAAATAAATAACACCGCAATACACTAAGAAATAATTTTGGTCTATTTGCCCCTAAACCTGTGTGTCTGTGATCTTTGTGGTAACACCTGCTGCCCTAACATCTTGTAGACTACAGATGGTTTCAACATCTTTTTCATTTGTAGCTGCTTGTGATGTCTCCAAAGAATTACTTTCACCATTGACAACTAATTTCTTTCTTGAGAAAGTAGTGAAAATGATGTAAAAATACTTTTTGAGTCCACTCTTTTTCAGATGGATTAAGTGTGTCCTTTCTCATTACAATTCAGCTCTCTTTGAGATCTGAAACTACCTTTTTATGGTTCAGAAGTTGTTGTTGTAATCAACTTGGCTGTGGGCCCAAAGCAAGCTGTGTGACTCAGTGACAGTTGCAATCACTGCAACCAGGAAAAAGACAAAGAGCCAATACATTTGGAACCCACAGCAATGGATCAAAACGTTCGGAGAGCTTTTCACAAAGTCTATTGGTTGGAGAGCTTCAGATTAATCTCATGTTTAAAATATTAAATATCATTACCAAGGAACATGTATACAGCATCTAATGCTGCCAAATTTTGATTTATAGAGCATTATGTTCCAGTTCGATATGGTATTGTTTACGTCCCACAATAAAATGTTTCACTGTGTTGCCGTGCACTACAAAACTTTTGTTTAGGAAATGCTGAGATGTGTTTTAATACAGGCAGCAAGTTACACTATCCTGCAGCTGCAAAGAGGTGAAGAAAGCCCTTAGCTTTACGCATGCGCTTAATTCTCAGAAACATCAGTGAGATTTAAATATGGGCTAGAAAGAAAACATGTAAGTATTTCCATCCTCCATCCAAGACCCCAATAGATTCTCATGAAATATAACAGGTTTCCTATCTAGAATGTGAAGATCGCTTTGAAATCAAAGATGTTACTTCAGTGGAAGGTATCTAAAATTTTCCTTACTATAAATGATAAAATGCCCTGATACAGATCTCTTGTGTAAATTATTCCACAAGCATTTTTGTAGCATTTGTGCAATCTGCTTGTGAGAGCAATCAGGAATCCCCACTAGCTAAACACTGCAGGGAGGAGTTGAATCTAGGGTGAGACATAGGCAATGTTAAATAGTTACACCTGTTATGCCCTTTCTGAAAAGAAAGGAAAAATGCACAAAGCATAGGAGAATGAGTTAAAGATATCCTGGATAGCTCCAACTTATGTAATAGTACTCCCACTTTCTCTGTTAGCAATTCATTGCTTCTTCATGAACAGAAATGTACTTAAAAGTCACCCACAATCACACATATGAATACAGTCCCACTTGTTTGCACATTTGTGTAGCGATTCCTACAATATTACCTTGTATCAAGCAGCTTAAAAATGAACTTTTAAGGAAGAACATACAATACACATTTTAAATAGCCCTGGAACTCGGCAGATACATCAGTGAAAACTATGACACGTCCTCCTGTCACATAGAGCCTTTGGTTACATAAAAATTGCCAGATTGGCTCAGATTAGTTGTCCATCGAGTCTTGAATCCTGTTTTTGAAGGTGACAAGTACCAGATGCTTCAGAGGCAGGTGCAAGAAACCCCCATACTGAACACTTATGTAATAGAGAGGGTTCTTCCTAAAATCAGGCAGTTGGTGGGTGGCTTATGCTTCACAGCAGGAGAGTTTATAATGCCGTGAAATGTTTATCTTCGTTATGCAACCGTGGATGCGATTATCCATCCACAGTCAGTTTGGGCAAAAAGTGCCACAGGGCTTTTAATAAACACTGCTGATCAGGACCTTGTTTTATCTCTCAGCTGAGAGACATCAGAGCAATCCAGGATCTGAGAGACTCTAGAGTATGATACCAATTTTCTAGACTGATCATTTTTTGAAGTATAGAAAGCCCTGATAAGTAGGGTTCATTTAGCTGCCTAAAAGTTGGGTGTCTGATCTAAGTTAGTCGCTAAACCAGAGATACATCCTAGTCCGAGTGCTGATAACTAGAAGCAATGACTTTCTAGGGCTTCATATGGTGAGCTTGAATAGGGGAAGTAAGCAAGAAGACGTTTTGCTTCAAGACATTATTGGGCAAAAGAAAAATCTCTTAGGCAATTGGTATTAAAAATAGCCTAGATATGAAGTACACTACAATTCGAAAAGAATATTAACAATCTCCATTATGTAAAGAAAGACAGTGATTTTTTACATAAAAGGATGACTTCGCTTCATTCTAAAGAAGGAGGAAAGGAAACATGCAGTATAAACACAAAAAAACCCAACCCACTTTTATACTGGATGCTTGATTTTTAAATTATTTTATACTGCCATTATAAATTTTTGCTTTCCTTCCCTGAGTTGAAGCATTTCTACAAGAGGCAGCATGCACATATAACAATTTAATAGATTGTTTGATGGTATAATCATGCCATTAGTTAATTTAGCACAACCTGTGTGGCTCCTAGAAATAATGGCACATACAGCTTAGTTGTCACACTCGTTTGTGGCACAAGCCCATTTGTAGGAAAAGAAATGCTCAACACAGAAAGTCTCAGGTTTTAACACTCTCTTAAATTAAATAATTTCAATAACATGGCAATAATAAGCATGGTGGAAGAATATAGAGGCGTAACTGGCTTCTGAAGAGGCGCAAGGCAAGTTCTCTCTTTGTAATCCTGGTACCGTGCAGTCTATTTTCTAAAGCGAAGACTATGTGCAACATTCACATGCACTTGAGCTAACACTCCATTCAGACCTTGCATATCCATTTCTGATTGCTTTCTCCTTTTATTGGAATGGAAAATCTTGAGAGAGTAATGTATCTGTTTGAATCTCTGAGGCACCTTTAAAAATATGGTGCATACTTCCATTCTCATTTCCAGAAGAGAATTAAATCAGGGTGGAGTAACAATTGTTCTCCCATGGAAGCTGAGTGATATAGGAAGCTACTTCCTCATGGCTGAACATATTAAAGGGTTTTGTAAATGCTCCTTGTTCATTTCTCTGCAAAAGAAACAGGTTTGCTTTAACTCTCTGCAGCGGTAGGTTGAAACTAACCTCCCAGCTGTGCCCCGAAATGAATTAAAAGTCCGCATACAATTGACCACAGCCTCTCAGCTGAAATCTCTTCAACTACATTGCAAGCTGTTGTTCAACTGTGCCATACCCCGCAGATTTTTAAATGAGTTGCCAAAGATCGCACAACACGGATGGCAGGGCTGGGAGGAGAACCAGAACTGCTGACGGCTCATTCCATGTTCAGCACACTAGACCACAGTTTCCCCTAGACAACACATTTCTGCATAAGGAACAGAAATGTATCTCCAGTTCCTATTTTATATAGATTGAAATGACTGTAATGGATAAGTCCCCAGTTGCTGGCCAGCAGGCATCACCGTCATTTCTGAAAATATTTGGGACTTCTCCTTTGGAGGATCGCAGGGCCTGATTTTCTTGGTGACTATTGATAATAATTGGCCAAAAAGTCCAAAAAAATAAACATATGAAAGATTAGATTAAATTTAGAATGAGATTCTACAGAAGATTTTTGCACGTTCTTCACGGAATATTTACTTCTTAACATAACCAGCAGCAAACAAGTGAGACTGCAGCAACTTTCAGTGTACTTAGACTGTCTATTTTCTTCCTTTTATTTACCCAAATTTTGTAGTATTTTACTAAGCCACACTTCAGATTGGCACAAGTCATTGCTGCCTCCATAAAAACCAGTTTTGCACTGCCATCGTTGTCTTGCTCTCTCTTTCATGCTAATCATCCTTGGCCGAGCATGGCTGTTTATGGCAGTTGTATGGTTATCTGGAAATACTGAAAGACTAATCAGTTTTTATTTCCCACACTGGTTTTAACCTGAGTGAATTTCCCAGTGCAGTTCATTGCTCAACTCACAAATATTTGGGCCACCTAAGGTGCAAGACAGGGAAGGAAGCAGAGTAGGAGGAAGGGGAAGGTAAGGCTGCTTCTCCCGTCGGCAATGCTGCCCTAGCTGGCTGTTCCTTAAGGCATACAAGTATTGCATAAACCCAAACATATGCTTATCCCCAAACATCCTGTGAGGATGCTCAAAAAGAACAGAATAAAGTTATGAACAACTGATACCCAGATCACTAGTACGAATCATGTGCACATCAGCCACATCAAAGGTACAACAGCTGATAATGCATCTGAAAACATAAAAGATACTCTCCCCCCTCATCCTCCCACCTGGGCCTCCATTTTTCCAACACATAGCAGCAATTGCAAGCATTTTCTATCTAGTATAAAAAGTTCTATGTCACTGTAAATCAGTAACTGGAATAACTGATGAAATTCTGATATTCTGATGAGTTAGATCCATCTCAAAAACACTGAAATGCAGACAGATTTGACTCTAACATGGTTTTGTATCCTGCTGGAAAACATTTTTAGAGATAGTAGCATCAAGAATATCTCGTATGCATTAACAGGATTCGTGGTCAGAACTTAACAAAATCTGACTTTGTTGAAATACTAACATAGATTTAATCAGCTCGGTTTAGCTAAATCCTTACTAAGACGTGTGTAATGACCACCCAGTGTTTAACTCACACTAGGATTCTGAATGAAAGCTATTACAGAGAAATTCCCACATGACCTCTAACAATTTTCCTCAAAACGGTAGAATGTCCATCCAACCTCCATTTTTTGTAAATTTATCCTTAGCTTCTCAACACGAATATAAATATCACTGTGTTTTGTGAAGGAAGAGTTTAAAAACTTTCAAATTTAGGAGTTAAAACCTCAACTAAGAATTGGTCACTTAAGTTCTGCAATGACTGACTAATCTGGATGGCATTACTTCCACTGATCCTATTATGGATTTTAAGATGTAAATGCCATGTAGATCAGAATTATGCAACCTAACCCCTCTAATACATCTTCTATATATAATTCTTCCTCAGAGTCCTGCTAGACTCCTCGGCCACTCCTGACCACCTCTTTCATCAGAGACATTCACAGACATGCAGAACAACCTAAAGGAATGGTGAACAAGCACACGGAGCCAAATATATGCTGGCTCGACATGCAGTAGTAGGATAGGAGATATGCTTTAGTCACACTTGGTCAGATGAATATGTTTTTTAACGTAGAACAGACTGCTACTTCATGATAGTCTTGGTTAACTGAGCATTCTTAAGACTAGTGTTAGTCACGGAAGGACAAACACTGATAAGTTTTAGGTGCATACATATATGAAAATTGCAAAAATACAGAAATTGGGAATACAGATTATTTTTTTGCTTACATAGATTTTTCCTCGTACTCCACGTGGCTTCCTAATTATATACATTGCCTTCATTTTCCTTTAGCAGTAACTGTTGCCTCCCTCATTGTCATTTAGAAGTGTGCCTGGAATCAAGGCCAGAGAATACTTGCCCCTCAAAGGCCCTCAGCTACCAAAATTTTACAGTGGAGTTTTTGTAAAGTGCAACTGAAGTAGGCATTGGATGCAGGAAAACAGCACAAGTCTTATGTAGAGCTGTTGAGGGACCTGGGGTTGTTTAACCCAGAGAAAGGGAGGCTGAAGGGAGACCTTATCAATGTCTACAACTTCCTGAAAGGAGTTTGTAGCGTCATGGGTGTTGGTCTCTTCTCCCAAGTGACCGGTGATAGGATGAGAGGAAATGGCCTCAAGTTGCACCGGGGGAGGTTCAGATTGGACATTAGGAAAAAATTCTTCACCGAAAGGTTTCTCGGGCCCTGGAGGGGCCTGGGAGGGGGTTTAAAAGATGGGTAGATGAAGTGCTTAGGGATCTGGTTCAGTAGTGGACAGGTATGGTTGGGCTTGATGATCTCAAAGTTCTTTTCCAACTCTATGATTCTGTAAAAAACCCATAATTTTTATCCACATTTGTCCCATTCCATGCTAGGCATATCTTGTCTCCAGCTAAGGAATCATCCCTGCACCTACACTGAAGAGTGAGTTTCACCTTAGCAGCTCTAGTGAAAGGTACTAGAAGCTTTTCGTTTTTAAAGTTATCTTTTCCAGATCAAATACAGGAAGCCTAGATTTCAACTCAGGAAAGAAATTTGTAAAGTTTGGAACATCAGAAAGCAAGAAGCACAGAACATACGAAGACAGACAAGATGTCCAAACATGTGGTCGTTGGGACAAGAAGTGGCTGTTTGTCTGAGGTTTCTGAATGGTATCACCCGTGCCTAGCCTGCTTCTGCCTTGTTTGCACAGGCAGGGTCACACATACTTCTGAAATAAACCATTTACGTTGAAAACACCTCATCACTTATTCTGCTCCCCCCAAAAAAAAACCAACCTGGAAGGTCCTGAAACCAACTTCTTCTCAGCAAAAGGATGCCAATACTCCAGGATTGTGTTCTCTGATCTTTCCAACCTGGGCAGAGGGAAACAAACACGATCTCAAAACCAAGACACAACACAGTACAGACTTTCTCTTCTCTTTATGATATTCAGGTGAAGGGAGAGAAACGGCTTGCAAGACCTCTGCTACATGTAGTGCAACATGAGACTGTTTGCAGAGGTTGAAGAGCCACCACAGGTGGAGAAGCGGTGGGCCTTTCTCTCCTTACCTCCTCCACACAGAAAACTAAAAGTCATAGCACGAATCTCACATTTTCAGCTGACAACTGAATACACATTTTATTTTTAATAAGGACACGAAAGCTTTAAGGAGACTGAAATGATTTGAAATTACCTGTGGTATATTACAAAACAGTTCATTTTATTGAATTCTCATGATGAAAACATTTTTTACATTAAATATATTAAGGAATTTAAAATAAAACCCCAGATTAATGCTCTTTCTTGTCATCATCGTGTCTCTTTCTTCAGGTGTATCTGAATAGAGCCATACCACCATCTGACAAACTAAGCTGATTCTAGAGTGTTCTTGTACAGGATATTAATCAAGTTATCTTAATATATTATTAGCTTACAGAATGTTAAATATTTCAGCAGAAACCAATAGAAAATGAGAAATAAATTGGCAGGAAGTCACGTTATCTGCCAGTCACAAGATGGGAAGTTCTCTGAAAGGATTCTCCTTACTAAGTAGAATAACATTACATCCCCACCGCTGAGTTTCAAAACATGTGAGAGGAGTCCTAGCAAATATTGAATTTAATTCATGTGAATTTTAAAATTGCAGAAAAATGGGTTTGTAATGTATTTTTAGTATTTGGATGAGGTTGTACCATGAATAACTGATTGTTTTGAGTGTACTCTTGTAGGAAAAAAAACATTTTTACAAAACAATTGGAAATTTTCCTCCAAAAGCCCCCTAGATAAGGGAGCAAGCCTTATTACAGCAGGTTTGAGATATATACTGCTTGAAATGTGTTATAAGCCTTTTATCAGAGAGAGCACAATAGCAGCTTACTGTAATTGTTTCATTATGCTTACGGTAGAATTCTCTTATAGATACACGGAATATCGATCCATAGAAATATTGCCATGAATATAACCTGTCTAGAAACAAAATATGGCTTTTCTTGCCTGCTATTAGATAAAAATAGATCCACCTTTAAAATGCTTTAACTAACAACCCCCCAAAATAAAAACCTGACTGAAACTCTATGTGCTTTTTCCTCAGTAAGTTTTCTTAGTTTTCAACCTCACAGAAAAAGTCTTCAAAAAAAAAATCTTTGGACATCATTAAGAACCACAGACAAATTTGTACTTGGGTGAAAAGGAAGACTTTCCATGACAAATATCCTTGATACATGCAATACTGCCCTGCTTCTGTGCATCCACACAGATGCTGCAAGTTTGCAGCCTGGCCTAAGATGATGTGAGGCCCTCCAAGTTCCCCTGAAAGGGTGAAAACTCCTCCTCCCAATTTCCCATGCTCCACTCTCTCCCTTCCTTGGGAAAACCAACCAACCGAGTGTAGTGTGGGAATCAGACACGTTATTGTCAAGGGAGCTTGTCCCATCTTTTTCAAACAGGAAGAGAGAACAGCTCATCGCTACTCCTATAACGCCACCAGAGCTGGGAAGAAAGCCCGCGGTTACAGGAAAAACTGAAATAGGATTAGAGTTGACGGAGAAGGCTCCTGGAGAGCAGCTGTTAAAAAGCGAGGCAGTACGCGGGAAGCCGAGGACAATGAACGTGCATCGGGAAAGCGATGTCTCTTACAGGAGCACCACGGTATCTCACTCCATAAATTGCAGATAATGAGATGTATCAGTTGGCAAACACGCATAGAAAGACTAGGCAGGAAGAAATCAAAATCCAACCGACAGACGAAACCACAAAATAATCTTTTATTATAATCTAATTTACTTGACGGTCTGACTCATGATTTTTGAGTCCTCAGGGTTTGCGGCACCGCTACTCTTTGCCATCAGATCAAGCAGCAAGTTTGCCGTGGAAGTTCCTGAAGCAGGATTTGGGTCCGATTGCTGCTTGATTTCACTGCTTACCTGGATCCACTACATACAAACGCTTCCATTTCAGCGTGCGTTTAGGGAGAGGCCAAGGCAGGGTTTCACAACACCCTCTCGCACCACCGCCCACTCAGAACCGCTCCCCGATCGAGGAACCCATTCCAAAAGGGCTCTCTCCCCCCCTCACCCCCGCCTCCCCTGTTTGGAGGGCAGAGGGGGAGCTCCGCACCGCATCCTCAGAGCCGCTGACGGGATGACGGCCTCGCGCCGAGCAGCTCTGGGCTGACATGACCGCACTACCGCGCTCGCCGCTGCGTCCCGTCCCGGGCTCGAGGAAGCCGATACTCCCTCCAGGACGAGGCACGGGGCGCTCCGCTTCGCCAGACCCCGCGCCGCCCAGAAACACGCTCAGCGTCTGCGTTCCCCGCGGCTTTAGGGAAGCCGGAGCGGAGCGCGGCCCCCGCGCCTGTGTCCCGGGCGGCAGCGGCGCCCGCAATCGCCCCGCCAAGCAGGAAAGAGGACGATGCCGTGACAGCTCCGCGTATCCCTCCGCGGCGCCGTGCGTGCGCGTGCAGCGGCGGCGGCTCCTCGGGAAGCGCGTGCGGCGGCGCCTGGAGGAGAAGGTCGGGGGGGAAGGGAACTACTTTCAGGAAACTCGAGCGCCGGGAGCCGCCGCCGGGCTCCGCGGGGAGGGGGGCGGCGCGGGGTCAAGGGGATCGCTTTCTTCCCCTCGGCTCGTCCCCCTCCTCCCTTTTCCCCCCGTGGTTATTTTGGATCAAGCTGTGGCGGCGGAAGGAGCTCGCAGTCTACGCTTCCGCCCAGTTTTCCTGCGAGGAGAAGGGGGCGGGGGGAGGCCTCGGCGGGGAGCCGGGGCGGCGGTGGCCGCGAATGGAGTTGCTGCCGGGGAGGCAGCGCTGAACTTCGCCGGCGGCTCCCTCCTCTCCCGTCTCCTCTCTCTCTCCTTTCCTCCTCTCTCTCTCTCTCTCCCCCCCCCCCTTTCCTTTCCTCTCCTCTCCTCTCTCCCGGGGCTCCTCTCACCCTCCCTCCACGCTGCTCTCCTCGCACAAACAGCCGTGACGCATCCTCTCTCTTCCCCCCCCGTTCCCACCCCCGGGCTGGTTTAAAACGCCTCCCTCCCCCCGCTGCCAGCCTTCTCTTTGGGGCCGGCGCGTCCTCCCGCCGCAGTGCTCGGCGTCGCTTTGGAGGTGGTGGGAGAGCGCGACCGAGCGGCTCTGACCCCCCTTTCCCCCCTCCCCCGGCCTGTGGCGGCTCCGGTGTCTGGAGGAATTTCAGCCGCCGCCGCCTGCCCCGGCCGAGCAGCAGCAGCAGCAGGAGGAGGAGGAGGGCAGCAGCAGCGAGGGCGGCTGCAGCGGGAGATGAGCTGCAGCGGGAGGACGGTGCGGTGCAGCTTTTTGCGGCAGGGAGCCCTCCCTCGTCTCTACCACTCTCTTCCCCTTTAACCGGGAGCATCTGAAGAGCAGAAGATCCGTGATTGTCGCTGCCGTTTCCACCGCTGCCTTCATCGTCATCATCTCTATAACGCCGGGCCGGGGGGGGGGGGGAGGGGGGGAGGGAGACACAGGACACACGAAATACCGCTCCGACGCCGGACGACAGGATTCCGTGTTCCCAGGATAAAGATCGCTTCCCCCTCCCTCTTCCTCAGTTCACGACGCTGCCCGTACCCTGGCCGGGGTGGGGGGTAACAATGGTGAAGTTTCTGGTGAGTTCTGGCTGCGCCCTGGCTGCGTCGGTGCTGCTCCGTCTCCCTGTCGGATCGCGGTGAGGAGAAAATGAGCGAAGAGACGGCGACTTCTAACAACGAGTAAGCGGCAGCTTCCCTCTTTCCCTCCCTTCCTCCCCCCCTCCCTTCCTCCCCCCCTTCGCGGCGGCGGCTCCCCGGGATCGGGTCCTGGGGTTTGGCGCAACCCCTCCGGCTGCACCAGGGGCTCTGCCCGACCCTCTCCTGGCCTGGCCGTGCGCGTACTGCGCATTTCTGCTCGCCTACATGGAAGCCCAGAAGCTCCGTCTTTGTGGAGGAGCTCGGTTTCGAGGGGCTGCGAGCCGTTCGGCAGAAAAGGGGGGTTTAATTAAAGCCCGGTGGAAAGGGGTGCAGGTAGCGATGGCGTCTTGGAGGGGGAGGATGGGTTTTAAATGCCCGGAGAGGTATCAGCACGTACCACCTCTGATAATATCCTATTACTTGTAGATATTTCACATGGAAACTAGTGTGTGGGAGCTTCATCCTGCAGGAAACTGCTCCTGAATTTTAATTGGATGAGTCAGTCAGTGTAAATACAGCTTAAACCTACCCTAAAGCCTTTTTTTTTTTTTTGTTTTTCTCCTTTTAATAAGCACTTGGGGCTTACTTTTTTATTTTCTTTTCTGAATTGAAAAAAAAAAAAAAAAGAGGAAGGGGCCAGTTCTAGGATCTTTTTAACATTTTTAATGTGACTTGTCTGGAAGAAATCCAGAGGAGAATGTGTGTGTGTGCGCGGTTGTATCCTCGGGCATACAGTCTTGGCTTTGAAATACATTTCGGGTCGGAGGAGATGACTATTTGTCAGAAATCATCCGAGTTCTTTATGGCGTCGAGAACCGAATATGAAGTATTTCGAAACTTTCGGCGTTACCGGGCGGTTCGAGGCGTTGATCGCTGCGGTGTCGGAGGGCTGGCGTTCCGCTGCGCGGTGCCGCCGTTCGTTCGGGCTGATTTTATGAATGATGCGGTGACGGCCATGGCGATGGGGAGGGAGCGCTGCGCCCATTGTGCCCGCAGGCAGCGGGTGACAGCGTGCTGAGGGGGTCTCCTCCCGGCGGGGAAGACGGGGTTTTCCGCCTCGGAGCGAACCCTCGGCGTGCCCTCTCCCAAACCGCGCCGCCGGGGTGCCCGGGAAGAGCGGCGGAGCCTCGCGGGGGAGCGGGCCGGGCGGGAGCCGCTGCGGGGCCGCCGCCATGTTTCCTTTTTTGTGAATCGCTCTCATTTGCATACCACGATCTCCATTCATAAAAAAAAAAAAATAACGGGAAAAAAAAGAAAAATCGCTGTCATCACCGCTGACCTGCGGCAAAACCTGCCTGGGAGAGAGCCTAAAGCCGCTGCTCGCGTGCTGAGAAACGAGCCTGCGGCCAGCGGCCGGCGGAGGAAGGTCCCGGGGACCCGCTGTATTAATATGTGCTGCTCGCTGCTTGTTGACACAGTTATGTGGGAAATATCAGCTCGGGGAGGTGCTGGGAGCACGTGATCCGCTCCATTCATAAAATACCTGGCTGTCCATTCACAGTGCAGTACAGTGTCTGCATTCAGCTGCCTCGCAGAGCAGACCTGCATGGGAAGGGAGAGGCGGCCAGGCCGACAGGTTTATCGCAGAGGGCCGCAGAAACAGAGGGCTTATGGCTCCCAGCGTGGGAAGTGGCTGTAAAGGAGGAGGGGGAGCACACGACGCCGCAGTTTTTTTTATGGGTTGCGTTTGTTCTTTTCTTATAAAGGAGGGAGAAGCACCTTCTCACTGCGCCGTCTAACATTTAAAAAGGGAAGATCTCGTCTCAGTCGGAAAACGTTGAAATGTTTTCCTCTCCAGAAATACAGACTCGAAAGTTAAATACTGAAAATCAAATTTGTTATTATGAATGAGCTTTTGAGACAGCGTGTTAATCCATTTTGGAGAATTCAAATTTTATTGAATGATGCTGTCTTGCATCTGCAAGGTATTGACATAGCGTAGAAGGAAGTGGGTTGTACCTAGTGAGACATCTGAAAATGTTGCTTGTTATAAAATGCAGGTGATATAGAAGACGATTAAATTGATAGAAATCAGCGATGCAGTCCAATTTTGTCTTCTTGTTCTGAGAATTTTACAGCAGATTAGCTATTGCCATTTCTCCTTAACCTATGCCGTGGCTGAAGAGACCTCTGAAATATCAGAATAGCAGAGAAATGTTTTTAATATGGCATAAACCCTTTAGAGATCAGTGTATTAACTTTGATTTAAAATACTTTGAAATCTTTCAAAAAATAAAACTGAATGAAATTTAGTGATGAAGGGTTCCTGAAGCAGACGATGTATTTCTCTGATGTAACTGTTTTGTGGTTGCCAGTGTTAAAATGGTGTTGTTCACTGCTCATGCATACACGGTTTCATTTTCTTAACAAATTATAATAAAGTGGTGTTTAATTATACATCTGTAGAGTGGAGGAGGCTTTGTTGTTAGTGCAGCCTAAGAGAATACCTGAAAATTTACTTAAAATGAGAAAGAAAAGCTCACATACTGTATTTGGTTTATTTCAGGGTAGTTATAGACCTAAATGTGTGGTTTTTCTCAAAGAATCGGGGTTTTTTTAGCTTTGGTTATTAGACTATCAGAAGGAACATAAGAAAATTACTTATTTTCTTGGTTTCATCTGCTATTTTTGATGGCATTTTTGGCGGGGCTAGAGTTGTCGTTCCTCTCTGGTTGATTTTGAACGTAGCACAAGCATATAATTTTAAATTATTGGGAAATATGGATTAAATTCCAAACAAACTGTTCCTGAAAATAGGGCAGACCTACAAATTTAAATCAATCGTGTATTAGATATTCACTGTGTTTAATTTTATCAGTTTAATTAATGATATCAATGGCCTTGAATTCATTAACAAATCTCTTGGCATATAAGGGCGAATACGGGTACTTTGCAAGGCATTTTGTGTCATTATGGCTACCGGGAATATTCTGGTAACTGAGCATTATTCTGTTTATAAAACTTAATTTCGTGGAGTAAGATATAAATATATATGTGGTGTCTAGAGTATGACCTCAGTTAATAATATTGTTTTCTCAGTAGTGGTGGGAAAGGTTAATTAAAATGCTGCATTAAAGACTGTTAGATCTCTTGTCAGTCACAAACGTGTGGAAAGCATACTTATATGAAATTGATTGACACGGATAAACGTTCATTGGTGATTTTGACATTGTTCTTATAATGATGTTGTTGTATTTGTCAGGTAGATATTAGTTAAACAAGAGTATTTCTATACTTCCAGGTGATTTGCTTTTTTTTCCCCCTCAGTGGTGTTCTGCAGTCAGTGTGGTCAGCATGAACACAGTGTGGTGTTCACAAATGTTACCAGTTTTTTAAATGAAGGAATAAGGATGTGTGGACTCTTGGGTCAATTCTCTGTTCATGCAACTTAACATAATGTCAAAGCAGGCAGGTCAGTGAGCACTGTACCAAAGTCTTGTTTTGGTGGCAGATTTTATTCCTGTCTAGAAATGCTGCTGAATTGCAGTGTTAGGTAAAACAGAATAATTGTTACGTTTTATAGTCCCTATTCAGTAGGGATGAATGATGACAGGCTTAAGATGGAGTCTGGGTTGCTGCTATTGAAAAGTAGGAGCGCTGCTTTATTGGCTTGTTTACTTTCCTCTGTATTGCAGGTGGCCTCTTTTTCAGGGAATGCTTGTGCTTTTGAATTATTTTCAAGTTGGTTTTATGCACTAGATTTTTACAGATCCAGACCATCGTATGCTAATTGTTACATAAATATAGGTAATCTTAAACTTATTTTCCTAGGTGTAATTCAAGATATTTTGAACTACAGAGACATGGACTGTATAGTATGGTGCTGCGTGCTGAACAGCCTGTAGGTTATAGTGTTACAAGCATCCTCAGTTGTTGATTTGAAAGAGTAAAGCTGAACTAGATTTTTAAAATAAAATACTTGATATGTGAACACTGTTTATACTTAATTATACTTCATTTGTGCTTCAGAACTCCTTATATTACAAGCCCAAATACTGAAAGAAGATCATGAAATCATGTCACAAAGTAAAGCCAACTAGTTTGGTTTTATTAGTTCTGTTAGTACTCACTTTTCAGCAGGCTAATTTTCTTTCTTCTCTTTAGGGCATGTATAGACTTTAGAACTCTCCACCCCTTAATGTAAGGAATTAGTAAAAAAAATGTATTTTTTGTTTTTGAAGGAAGACATCTTCTAAACCAATTGATTATATGAAATCATTGAAATTCTGGTGTATTTTCTTTTGGGGAACTGGTTCTTTTTGAAGTCCCGGAGAGGCTTTTTGCAGTCTTATGAACTGCTTCTTGCTGTCTCTTCGGCTTTATGTTACGTGACACTGTTTTCAAGGTGAAACTGAATTTACATATTACATAATCTGGAAGTTAGAGGAGGTTGGTTGGTTTTTTGCTTGTTTTGTAGGTTTTTTAAAAAAAATTTTTTTAAAGGTTCGCCTTAGCAACATTCCGTGATATACTATAGTATTGCTGAAAAATGTTCTCCGGATATTTTAGCGTAACCAGAGCTAGCGATAATATTTGAATTAAAAAATGACGAGTGTTTCTCTTGTTTTTCATTTAAAATTTAATCTTCTTGAAATGTTAAAGTGGCTGTGAGAACATCAGCCTATATTTCAAAAGTAGAGATGTTTCTTGAAAGGAATATATCTTGATAGGACTTGAAGTCACAGAATTAAGGCTGAGAGCATTCCTGGTCATTTTAAGGCTGAATACTGGCATTTTTATTTGTTATTTACCCGTTCTTCTGTATGTCTGGAGAAATCATATGCATTGCTGATGACTTGATGGGATATGATTAACGCAAGAAACAAAAAATACTTCTCAGAATATTGAACCAAGTTTAAAAAGGAGACAAAAGAAATGTTTTTGTCTTTCTTAGTGTTAACACCCCTAATTGAAAAAAGTAACTGTGTTGTTTTAAATGGTGTTGTTCTAACATTTAAATATCTGCTTTCTCCCTCTTTCTCGATTGGAACATGTTGCACTTTCCTTAGAGGATTTTGAAAGATGCCTGGGAGTTGCCATGTAATTAAGGATTCCAGTTTCATTATGGATATATAAAAAAGGAACTGGTTTGGGGTTTTTTTTTGCTCCCCCCGCTCCATTCTAATGTGCAACAATATGTAAGCAAGCAAATTTTAACTAGGGCAGTTACTGAATGGCTGGAATTGGTTGTAAACAAAAATTAAATAGTCACTGAAAAAATAAAAGTTGTTTGTCCTTTCTCTCCCTTAAAAATATTTATTCCTCTTTTTGAAAGCACTTAGAGTTGTGATGCGTTTATTTAATTATTGGCAACTAATGTGGCACAAATATTCCGAATTAAAATTCAATACATTACAAACAAATTTGAAACATTTTTTGTACTTTCTCATGCTTTGTTAGGAGTGTCTTCCAACCAGTCCTGGTATTCGGCACAAATAGTCTTTGATAATGCTTGTTTTTTGAAGGAAGGAAGAGGACTGGATGTTCTTTTGGCATGCTGTATTAATATATATTCCTGGACTTAACACAATAGCAATGCATACTTTTGCTGTGCTTACTTTTCCTGTACTCTATAAGAGAAGCCTTTTAATTTTTTTTTTTTTAGTGCTTAGATTATGATCTAGTAAAATCTGTTGGCTGACACTAATCCCTGTGGCTTTCCTCATACATGAGATGATACGTTGTATATGGCAACTTATTTTATGGTATAGGGTACCAGGGTAAACGTCGTATCTCTCCTGCTTGAAAAATATATGTAGTAGGAATCAGTCTCTTAAGACCTTGGTGGAATTGAACAGCACTTACTTGTAAGAAGGAAACAGGCATTTTAAGTGCATGTGCATTCACATATTCTCAGACTTATCTTTTAGAGAACATTCGTGCTGATATCCATGATATGAGTTAGAGGAATTTATATTAATTTGTATAAACTCAGTGTTTTATATTCAGTTTTTCACATATGTGTGACAGGAAAATAATTTGAAAAAAAAACCACCAACAGATCTTCAGGTATGTAAAGGGACAAAAAAAGTGCATTTAAGTGCTTTGAGTACTAAAAGCATTTATGTTTGTGGCTCTGATTAAATAATAACTGAGTTGCTACACACAGTTGCAGGCCCTGATTACTAATGCTCTAAATAAGGTGGGGGAAATGAACAATTATAGTGGTAATAATAATAAAATCCCAATATAATGATGATAAATGCATCTGTATATGCAAGGAGATCACAAGCATTTCTTCTGTGGGCTTGCTGTCATATGACAGTAAATACTTCAATTCAAGCAGGAAAATAGACCATAGAAACTTCAGTTGCTATGCTCCATTCTGTGTTGCTGCCTGATACTAAACTTTCATTCAGAAGAAAATATTTTTCATGTGTGCTACACAAGAATTTCCCAAATGTGCACTGTTGAAACGTTTAAACAGTCTTCAAAATGAGTGGTTGAAGATATGCTCTCCACTCTCCCCCCACCCCCATGTATTATTGTGTTCAAAAATTTTGACTACTGCTGTTTGTGATATTTTAATGAGGAAGTCTTGTAATCTGTATTTCTGCTACAATGAGTCAAACACTGAGCTGTTCAGAACCCCTAAAGAAATTATATGGACCGATGTTTGACTTGTATGGTTGGCAAAAGTAGGCACTGTTAAAGTCTACAGAAGAATTGTCCTTTATTTAAAAAAAAAAAAAACTTTCAAAGCCCAGTACCAAATAAGTGGGTCTGCCCCAAGAAGATCTGACAACTGTTGACAGCTACCCTTTTTCTTTGACTTGTACTGACAAGTTGCAACACCAACTGAAGTTTGTCAAAGCAAAAACGAAACTGATTTATTTCGGTTTTAGTAAAGTCAAATGTTGTGACTAAACAAATGTAGCAACAAGATGTATCAAGAATTTCATTAATACAACAAAAAAAATACTGGAAACTAGTGTCAGGTTTAGTAAAAATTGTTACTGAGAATGACTGCCTTCCCTAAATGAACCCAGAATTGGAAAGATATAACACAGCAAGGATTCCGGCCTGGGATTTTTTTGTCTTTCAGAAATTGTGCAGAACTGTTTTAGTGAAGTGATATAAACCTAGAGAGCAGAAGTGATTTCTCCCTTTAACCTTTTGAGATTAAATAAGGGTGATGGAAGGTAGGACTACAGAGGCTGTTCTGATTTAAGAATTTTTATGTAGCTTCCTAGAAAGTTTTTAGCCTCTCAGAAATGATGAAGTACTCTGTGTCCCAGGTATTTCTTTCTGTGCATGGCGTACTTGGTCTGGATGCAGTGTGCCTTAATATTAAGCCTATGATTGAGGCCTATATGCGTTGAGCCTTCAAAAGGAACACATTTTTAAATGGTATAAACAAGCTATTTCAGTATTTAGAGTTGAGGGCTATAAATTTAAAAGTGGGAAATCCTGGTTTTTTTGGTTTTTTTTTTTTCAATCAACCCTACAGGATGACCTGTACTAAACCTGTATGTTTTTAAGCACTAGGTACTCTTGCTGATCACTGGTTTCTGCTCCCTTTTGGACTGAGAATAGACTGGAAGTTTCCTGGTAGTGTAGACTTAAGATAGGTATGTTTGTGCCCTCTTCAGGTGACAGTTATCTGTCTCATTACAAGTTCTACTTGTAGTTCAAATGCTACTGATGTTATAAAAAAAAGGGGGGGGGGAAGCTTGGGTTGTTCTCTGTTACTTTAATTTTGTGATTTTTTTTTTTTTTAAGGGAGAAGGAAAAAAAACCTAACACTGTAGAAGAGCTATGATTGCTGGTACCAGTGGTATGAGTGTGCCAAGGGAATGCAAAGATGTAAGAGGACATGCTTGAGAATTTTCAGGCTTGAGAACTGAAATTGTTTTTGCAAATATAGCCCATGTGGCCAGGGGGTATGAATTTTCATGATTTTGATAATGAGACAGAGCCATGCTTATAATCAGATTGCCTGGGTTCTGCTCTCAAACTTTCAGTACTAGGAAACGCCCATTTTCATTTTCTCAGCCTCTTGCCTCATTTGCTGCTCATCCCGAGCCGGAGTGGAGGGCTGTGCCTTCTGATCACGCACAGGTGAATCTGTGTAAATGAAGACTGCAGCTTAAAAACTGCTGAATTCTATAAGTGGTGTTGAAAAGTAAAGCAGTGTTAGAACAAGTTTGTTAGGGTTTTGTTTGTTTCTGCAGTTTAGATTTGGTTTAGTCTGTAACCTTTGGATTTCAACTGTGAGAGTGTTTCAGATGTTGGTATTGTTGCTGTAGTTCTATCCAGACTTGTAGCCTGCGTTTTCTTATATTATTCTTGCTAGCGTAATTTCCTTAATCCTTATCTAAGAGTTGATGTGTTGGTGTAGGGGTTTTTTTTTCCCCTCTGATTCGGAAGCTCTCTCTAGTGTGGTATGAAAAGTTATTTGAGAAAATAAATTATTATGTTGAACTTGCGTTTGGTTTGGTTCTTCTAAGAAGATAATGGCATCTTTATGATAAGTCATGCTACTATGAGGTATGTGCGTCTAGCATTATAGTCACAGAGTGAAGGTCAGGCTGTTGACGTGTATGGGCGTACTTGTTGTGGAGACTCCTAATACACAGGTTACCATTAAGTCTGTGTTTCTGTGGTGCCACTTGTGTATCCTACAGGAAAAGTGTCATGTTTAAGACATGTAAATGCAAAGTACTTGCAGCTCTCATTGAAACAAAAATGCCAGTTGCTTGTCATTCTTTAGTCAATAAGCATGTTTTTCTAGTTAGATTTATCTTTTTTTTCCCTACCTCTTCTTTTTTTTTTTGGCGGGGGAAAGGGCAGTTGGTGGGTAAAGTGTATTGTTCTTAAAATGTTTTACTGTGTTTTGCTCTGTGGTTCCTGAAGAAGTTGGAGAGAGTGTCTAAAATCGGACTGTCATTACACAGCTATTTTTATGCATTAAGGCCCATAAATGCCCTGATTGAATCTGCCTTCTTATTATACTTATGTCAGCCTCCAGAAAACTTTTTAATGGATGTGTAACCACTGCTCAAATGGTCCTGTGATGATCTCTAGCACAGTGCTTTCATGCTTTCTGTGTTTGTACTGAACGGATCTAGCTTAAAATATCTTATATTGTCTTAGCCGTATTCAGCTTGACACATCCTCTAGAAGAGCCCCCATCTGCACCTTAAAATGTACGTGCTTTGTTACTATGGTGATGGAAAAGAATCGTGCATGTTAACAACCCTGCGTTAGGTAATGGAGGATTTGCAGAAATCAGTTAAGCATTTTCCTGGGACACTGAAAATTGAGTCCATAACCATACCTCCACCTCAGTCTTTTGGCTACAGGCTGGCTGAGGGAAACTTGTTATGGGATTAAATGCTTCTCTGTTTTGAAATTGTTTGAGAAGTGAAGAAGACTTTTTGGAAATGGTTTCAGAAGAAGCTGAAGTACTGTCACCTTATCACATACTTTTCAGTATCTCACATCATATACTTAGGGTGCTGTGCACAGCATAAAGGAGATGCTTGTGCAGACGTGTTGCATGTTTGTCACTGATACAAAACCAGTTTTGTTTATCTTTGAACTCCCTAGGTGGATGGGGCAGGAATACACTGCCTTTCATTTCTACATTACGACTGCCTGAAAATCCTGCAGAGGGAAATTTGTCCACATTGATTCCCTTGAAGCAGGGTGGAAAACATGAGCTCTTCTTCTTCTATTAGTTGAATTCTGGATGAAGAACAGGTCTATTCAAGGAAGATATTCCAGAACAAGACATGAATTTAGAGTGCTGTGGTTTAGTACAGTGTAATTTCCTGTGGGGGCGTTTTATTCTCCTTCCTCTGGAGTAAGTTGTGGTTAACTGGGGAAAACTGATAAGCTTAGTTGTCTAATTAGAGAAGATTTTCAGGTTCTCTTCTCTTTCCTTCTCTGCTCTACCTTTTCAAAACTGTAGTTTTCTTGAATTAGTTATTTGGTTATTTGTGTTTGGTGTTGGGGTGGTATTTTGTTGGTTTTTTGGGGTTTTTTTCCCTTTCTTTTTCTGTTTGGTTTTTTTGTTTGGTTTTTTTTTTTTTTTTTTTTACTGCTGAAAGTAGCATATCTGTGTCTTGAAGAGTGTTGGCCTTTAGAGAAACCCATCCTTTCAGGTTCTGGGCTGTTCTCAGAATTTTTCTGAACATTTACCTGTATTGGTGTTCTCATACAGCTTATCCTGAAAAGCTTCTGTGGAAAATAAAGATACTGGTTAGTGTCTCTGAAACATTTTGACTGGCCCACTGAGTACCCTTACAGGTCTTAATACTAGGGTTTTACCCTTGAGCAGTGCTAGCAAGAAGCCTGGTTTTTGCCACTCTGTGACAACAAAAACATAACTGAAATAAAAAGCGTGCGTTTCCTCTAGAGTGCTTCCCACAGACTACAAGTTCATCCTCCTTTCAGCAGTGAAAGGAGAAGACATTACAGAAATGTCGAAAATCAATGTTGAGTGACTTCCACTACAGCGAATTCCACTTTTTTAATGTTTGTGAACAATCTTCTTGAAGCAGAACTACAGTTATTTGTATAGCTTCTTTTCTGAACAAAATTAAAACGTATGGATTAGACTTGTGGAATAATGGGCAGTAAGTTTACCAAATCTGTTATTTCAGCTGTTTTTTTCTTTCAGCCTGAGCAGCTACTGGAAGGTATAGGATTGGCTTTTTGGTAAATCTGTGCAGCATGAACTTGATCCACACAACTGAAGCTCAGTGAAAGAAGTATAATCTTTAAGTAATCTCAGAGGTCCTCATCCTCCTTCCAGCTGGAGCTTTGGGCAGTGTATTATCCCAAATAAGGCATAATGATCCTAGTCTCTGCCTTGTGCTTCAGGAAAGGGTCACTTCAATAGAGAAGATGCAAGAGATACCCTAATTAACTTTCACATGTTAGGAGAAGGAACAAATGTCACTTCTCAAAGGCAAGAGCAATTTTGGCCAGTGTTTCTGAGGTTGCATCACAGTTTGTTTCTAAGAGAATTATAGTCAGACAGTGCAGAAATAGTAGTATCTTGCAGTAGAAAGGGTCTGCTTTCTACATTTTTTATTGTTTAACTTATAGTTGAGTTACGCTTTTTTAATGTAAAACACTTATTGACCATTTCCAGTATTAATGTCTATGACCTAGGGTGTATTCTGTGAGAGGACATTTTTTGCAGTTTTGGTGTTCCTTGACTGAGATAAATATTCCTGTATTTTGTGTATATAATAAAGTGTTATATTTGATTCTGGGGAAATGCAGTCTTAACAGTTAAATAGAAAGATGCTGTTCAAGCTTTTGTCATTGACCAAGCAAATCAGTTTGGCTGTATCAGTTCAGTTGGCCAATCTGATAGCCTTCTATGATGGCATGACTGGTTGGGTAGATGAGGGAAGAGCAGTGGATGTTGTCAACCTTGACTTCATCAGGCTGTTGACACTGTTTCCCATAACATCCTCATAGATAAGCTTAGGAAATGTGGGTTATGTGAGTGGAAAGTGAAGTGGATTGAGAACTGGCTGGATATCAGAGCTCAGAGCATTATGATCAGTATTGTAGAGTCTGGTTAGAGGCCTGGTGCTCCCGAGGGTCAGTACTGGCCTCAGTCTTGTTCAGTGTGTTCATCAGTGACCTGGAAGAGGGGATAGAGTGTACCCTCAGCAAGTTTGCCGATGGCACAAAACCTGGAGGAGTGGCTGATCCACCAGAAGGCTGCTGCCATTCAGTGAGACCTGGACAGACTTGAGAGCTGTGTGGAGAGGAATCTAATGAAGTTCAACAAAGGCAAGGGTAGAGTCCTGCACCTAGGAAGGAATAACCCCCTGTACCAGTACGGGTTAGGGGCTGACCTGCTGGAAAGCAGCTCTGCAGAGAATGACGCAAGAGTCATGGTGACAACATGCTGACCTTGAGCCAGCAATGTGCCCTCATGGCCAAGGAGGCTAATGGTGCCCTGGGCTGCATTAAGAAGAATGTGGTCAACAGGTCAAGGGAGGTTATCCTCCCCATTTACTTTGCCCTAGTGAGGCTGCATCTGAAGTGTTGTTTCTAGTTCTGGGCTCCCCAGTTCAAGAAAGACAAGGAATTACTACAGAGAGTCTAGCTGAGAGCCACGAAGATGGTGAGGAGACCAGAGCATCTCTCTTATGAGGAAAGGTTGAGACACCTGTGTCTTGTTCAGCCTGGAGAAGAGAAGACTGAGAGGGGATCTTAACAATGCTTATAAATACCTAAAGGGCAGGTATCAGGAGTATGGGGCCAGACTCTTTCCAGTGGAGCTCAGCAACAGACACAAACTGGAACACAGGAAGTTCCATCTGAACATGAGGAAAAACTTTTTTACTGATAGTGTGACAAAGCACTGGAACAGGCTGCCCAGAGAGGTTGTGGAGACTCCTTTGCTGGAGATACTCAAAACCCACCTGCCTGGGTTTTTAAGTGAACCTGCTTTAGCAGGAGGGTTAAACTAGGTGATCTCCAGAGGTCTCTTCCAACGCTGACCATTTTGTGATTCCGTATTGTGTTTTTAGTAGGGTGCAACTTCTGTTATTTTTATTTATGCTGGAAAATTGAGTTCTCCAAAGGACTATTTTTGCTTTCCTTGGCAATGATTTCTTATTATAGCTTAGCAAATAATTTTGTCAGGAATTGCTTCTGATTGACTTTGGGTCAATCATGTTTGGGTCACAGTGATATGTCCTTTGACAATAACTATGTTGGTTAAAAAGTAGGAGGTTCTTTTGAGCCAACCCTTTCTTCATGCATTATTCCAGTAAATCACAAGAAGCTTAGATTGATGTTTCTCAAGGTTTAAATAGCCAGGTAGTATTTGGATACCTTTCACTTCCATAGAGGGCATGATCAGAAGTTGCTCTAATATCTGACAGCAGAAGTAGAGAGGATTATGTATTACTTCTGCTTATCTTTTTTCTTAAGGTTTGTTTTTTCCTAGTCATGAAACTTCATTCATTTCCAGCCTCTTGAGCTCCATTATATACCATTCCCTTCACAAAGGAATTTGTTTGGTGTGTGGTATATTCATATCGATATGTAGCCTTACAACAGCAGTGGTTGGGGCTACTACCAAGTGAGGTTCCAAGATCCACAGGAATTAAGTTGCATTCAATATTAATGATACTATTTTGGATTGCTTGAAATTACCTGTTGTTAGCTCTGAAGGTCTGAAAGTTGATGGTTGTTTGTTAAACTATGTGGAAAACGGTGCTCGCATGCAAATCTTCTAATTCTGAGGGAGTGTTTGAGATGTGAATCTGAACTTCTTTTTAAATGTTTCCTGCCCCGAATAGTACAAAGTTTTGTAGCGATAAAACTGATATGGGCTATGGGTGGGTTTGTTTTTGTTTTTCGATAGACTGTTTACATAATTTTAAATACTTAACTCTTCAGAATCTGTTTGGGGTGGGTTTTTTTCAGATCCTTTCTGTCAGCTGGTGAAATATTTTGGAATAAGCCAAAGTTGCATAAGTACACAAGCCATTTAAAATAAGAGTAAAAAAGGAATTCCATTAAAGCCCTACGTTTTACTAACGCTGACAAATCTAGTTTCACTAAATAAATAGTATCGGTAGTGTCATTTTGACAGAAAAAATAACTTTGTCTCTATGTAATTAAGAGCCACCTCTTAAAGCAACTAAAGCAAATTTGCAGTAGAGATCAGTTAATCAGGGGAGTAGATTTATTTAAAATCCACTAAACTGCTGACTTGTTTGCTTGTTAATGGTAAAGAAGATCTGTGGTTTGAAATGGTTTGGGGAAGTTTTTCGAAAAGTCAGGTGAGGGTTCAAAACTACCTGAAAACTACAAGAGAGTCAGCTACAGTTTCTCCTTTCTAGGACTGGAAGTATCCCTTTGAAAATATTCAAGAAACTCGATAACTGAGGTGTTGATCATCTTCAGAGATGTAATTAATATCTGCAGAAAGTGTTCCAGGGACATCACAAATTAATAATGATTTAGTTACTATATTTTATTATCTTAAGATGTTAATGCTGCTGTTGCCTAAAGATATTGATGCTTTTCATAAAAACGTAAGAATTGACGTGAAGGATCTGGCAAAAATTCTTGTTGACATCCTTTCTCTGACTTTTCTGCTTGCTGTACTTTGTTAAATTCTGTGTGCATCTGTTTCCTCATCAGGAAGTTTAAACTAAAATATATTATTTGTTTCTTGATTCTTTGGTGGAAGATTTTACCATGTGGTTGTTTGCTAGAGCTTCATTTCTCTTTAGCTGTAATGTAGCTTTGCATGGCTTATCTGTTTTTAATACAAGTATTGTGTTTTCAGGCATTCATTAGTTGAAGTGAACTAAAATTGCTATGCCAGATTATTCAGGTTTAATCTTTTGGTATAGTTTGCTGTTTGTGTTTGCATCTTAGAACTTGAAATTAGTCTTGGTATCTACCAGATTATTTCAGAATATTGTGGGCTGCGTGCATATTTATTTTCTTGAAACGTTTTGTCTCACAAGAACTGTGTGAATAAGGCGATGAGATAAAATGGTAATCATGATGTTCTGTGGAAAAACTTAGCAATTCAGTTTTGTTAGGAAATGCATTGTATTTATGGTCATGCCTCTGTTAGCTGCTTGCATTCTGATGCTGAAGTGGTGTTTTAGCAGAATGAGAAAGGAAATAGGGAGGTGCTGGTGCTCCTAGGCTTTGGCCTTGAACAAGAACCTCATGAAATGGGCAGGGGATTCCCTGTATTGTCTCCCTTCGGTCTCTGTTCAGTCAGGGCTGGCTCATTAATGCTTAGAAACTGCTTTTTGGGGTTTTTTTTGTTTTGTTTTTTTTTTTTTAAGAATGATACTACTTTACACTAGATACATCTGAGGTGTGAACAAAGGATTTTGTGATTAAAAGTATGTAAATGCTTCAAAATCTACCTGTGTCCCCTTTTACCTGTAGGTCTGTCATTTTTGTACACAAACAAAAATGGCCTTAATAGAAATCAGTTGAATGCAAGGAATTTCTAACTGGTTATTTGGGCCAAGGCAATATGAACTGTAAATGTGAAAACGTAAGGATTTGAAAGAGCTGCGGAGTGTTTTAGATTACATTTCTTCCCCCCCTCACTGCTGTTAGTGTTGATTGACTTCTTGTAGACAATTTCTTAGACGTAAATTACACCAAGTCTATTACTGTAGTGTGTAACACTTTCTCAGCTGTAAAATCTTGATGATGTATCATCAGGGAAATGATCTTGTTTTTTCAAGGTGGGATTAGGGAGATGAAGGTATCAAATGAAAATAGGGGGTGGGAGGAATGGAAGGGCAAAAGAAAACTTGCTGTAAGAGCTACCTGTGTCTACAAAATATATTAATTCCTTTTCCCTTATTAAAGTTGGGTCTTCTGCCAAGACAGATTTGGTGTTACACAGCAGGGGCCCACAAGAGCAGTAGTGACTGCAGGAGGTGATACCAATCTTAATTTTCAATGGCATTGACGGTTACCAAAGTTCCCTTTCTTTGCTCAAGTTTATCCTTGCTACAAGTTAAAATGAAGGGCAGTAGAGACAGCGAGACAGCGCTGAAAAGATAAAAAAGACTGACAAGGAGAGAAATGTAAGGCCTAGTTTTAGGTATGCATTTAAAAGTCAATTAGGCAGGCTGCTGGCATAAAGGTTCTAAAATTATTTCAGATGCCTGTCTTGCTCTTTGAAAGTTCTTCTTGTAGCAGGTTTTTAAGCTTTTTCATTGAAGTATAGTACAGTGAACATTAGAGTCCTTCATTAAGACTGCTTCTTATATTGAGTTATTGCCCCGTCACCCAGTACACTGAGTTCTGGAAAAATACCTAGTGAACTCCACAGCGTAATTGATGTACTGTTTGGAAGTGTCAGAAGCTGTAGATAGTTTGTCTCAGAATTGCTTCCAGTCCTACTAGTGGTATCCATGGAAGTAGTAAAAAAGTATTTCTAGGCAATTTTTATCGGTTTACTTGTTAGCTTTCTTGCTACTTTTAAAGGATGCCTAAACACTATTCTGAAACTTTAAAGAAAATGCAAAGAGAAGTTTAAATGTCTCTGTGGGCTATGCAGCTGCCACTCTTTATTTGAAGAATGACAGGCTTCACCAGAATGCCTGGTTCTTAAGGCGGGAGACCATGACGCTGAAACACATTAGAGCAATGTTATTTATATTCTGCCAAAAGCAATTATCCTGCAAGACTTATAAATATGTGTTAGCTTTTATGTGTGTGATAAACTCCACAGACTTCCACAGAGATCTGTAGGTCTACTCAGAGTGATATATTTAAATTTTTGCAGGACTGAAGCCCAAGTGCTTGCATAAAAAGATGTTTCTAGTTGCAGGCATATGCTGATTATTCAGTAGTGTAGCAGAAGTGTTTCTCTGGGATTGGTCTGTTACGATTAGGGTTGTTGTTATGCCAAGGTAAAGAGTTTTTACATTTAATAGTATTTGATAAGAGTTGTTTTAAGAAACCTGTTTTGATCAGGTTTTGTTTCCAGCAGCTTTGAAATCCCCAGGGCTCTTATCTGTCCAAGAATGCAATTTTTGATTTTTGTGAATCTTTTACTTTTCTTCCTCGTGATTTATTTACTCCTTAAAAGTATCTTCAGTTAGCTAGTTAAAGCCCTAAAAGTAGCCTTGTTCTGTGCTGTGTCTTTTCATCACCCTGTGACAGAAAATGAGCACTGTTCAGGGCAAAAGGCCTGTGCTTTGGATCTTGGCTACCAAATAGAGCAGCTTTTCTGTTCCCCACACAGCTGCTGTTAATGTTTCATTCTGCAACTGCTAGAGGATGGGCAAGTAACTGTCCTCATACAAGACAAAAATATAACTCCATTAGTCAGCTGGCGTGGGTTGTTGAAGCAGAAATGCAGGCAGTATTTTCTCTTGGTGGAGAAAAATCCATCACATCCTATTAAAGTTGCCATTAGCTGACTATGGGGGAATGTACATTTCCTGAATCCATGATTGCCTGTTCTCCTTACTTTGATGGCTGTCTACTTTAAAACTTGTAATTTAGTCATAACTATTATAAGATCATGTTACATCTCTGGGGTTAAATCTATTTGACATATAATCTGTCTGAGAAAAGCCCTTAAGAAGTAATGGTGCTTGACACTAACTGAACCTTAAATTATTGTGGCGTGAATTAGAGAACCTTGTTCCTAAAGAGGTTCTGTGGCTTTCTGAAATCTGTATCGCCCTGTAAGACTTCTAAGATCTAGTATTTTAACTTTAAAACTATTTAATATTTTAACTGCTTGATGTTAAAGTTAGATTTCAATATTTCTTTAAAAAGGTGAGTTGTGTTTTGTTGTGGGTTTGTTTTGGGGTTTTGTGATTATTTTTTTTTTTTCCTCTCCACACCCCCAGCTTTCTTCCGAAGGTTGAAAATGTGATAGGGTAGCGGCATCTTTGACATCCTCTAAGGCAAATATAAAAATGGTCAGGCTTCCTCTTAGTTTAGTGCTTAGAGATTTTGTTAACAACTCTTGGCCACCTCATTCCTTATTTCTTTAATTGTGCATGTCCTTTTTTGTGAAGTCTGGACAGAGAGAATTATTCAAATATCTTAAAGCGAGATTGATGAATTTTTAATTTTAACACCAGGAGCGAATGGTTCTTTACAATAACACCTCTGGTATTAGTATATCAAATGTCATGGATCTGTGATTCCAGATTACAGGTGCAATTAACATCGATAAATTAAAAGCAGGATATTATTCGGTCTTATCCTGGTCCATGTCTCTTTCCATATTGTGTATAATATTGAAGTTGAAGAAGACATAATGCAATGTCAGACTGTAGTCTAGTTTTCATATTTATTGTAGCTATGTTTTAATTTAGGTCCTGGATATATCTCCAGCTAGTTGGCAGTCCTGTCTCTGGTGGGTTTTGTGTTTCTTTAGGATGGGTAATAGGCAATGCCTTATGCTGCTTTCAGTTTGTCTCCTTCTAGTTACTTTTTGTTATTCTCCATGAGCTATGTGTGTGGTAGTAAAGAACTTCAGAACATACTAGTGAACAGTAAAATTAAAATAAGAAAAAGATTACTGTGTTGTTATACAAATGTAGTTTGGTTATGTACTTAGTGACTCTACTAGTTGAATTAAACTAAAAAATAAAAAATATGCAGCTCCAGCTGAGGGAGCTGTTTTCTATCAAGTCTGTTCCTTGTACATTCGTGTAAGTAGTGTTCCCTAAAATTAGTGTGGAAGCACTGGCAAAATTTTGTACTGTTTTGCACGAGAACTTGGTTGCTGGGCTAAAAACTTGTGTAAAATGCAATGATTATTCTTTAAGATTGAAAATAAAGTCTGTAAAATTCTGATTTAACTTTCCAGAAAAGGAAATGAGCAAGGTCCCAGTCTGCTGTATTTGACCAGACAATCCTAATTTTAACAAAAAGCTAAGCGCACCATCATGTTGGGCCCTTGTGGGAAATTTACCCAACTCTTCACTGAGAGGGAGTAGTGGAGTTTCTCCTGAGGTCCTGTGTCTGAGGGTTATTTTCCTGCTGGATTTTTGCACTCTAGTGTTCAATAGAACTTTAATGCCTTTCCTTTGTGAAAGGAAAATCTATCTCCACTGTGTTTCTGGAAGCCTGTCAGCTTCCAGGCAGCTGCAGAGCTTTCTTTGCAGCTTTCAACCTTTCTCCTCTACAGCTTCACTATCCTGGAAGTAGGGTCATATTCTGCATACGTTGCTCATTAGGCACTAATTTTCTTCAATACAGTGATTTTCTCTATGTCAAAGCCTTCTTGCATGCTGAGTAATGCATCTGAGTCTTTGGTTTTCATCTGGACCAGTCAAAGTTGCATGTAGGCAGCTGTGTAGTTTTGTGTATGGTAGAGGGATAAGCTGGAGCGTGCTGTAAATGCTTGTGTGAGTATAGGCACGGCTGCTCTTATCTTTCTTTAGTTCCTACTTGTTCCTTTCATATATTGGCAGAATTTAGTAACTGGTCTTTGAACGCGGAGATGTGAACGTTGCTATCTTTAGGCTTTCTGCCTTACCTGGATCTCTTTGGACTGAGTTGGTAGGGAGCTTGTTTTGCCTCTTACAAATTGAAAGAGATTGCCATATGGTCCGGTATAGTTCTTGTACACAACTGTGATCCAGTAGAGGAAAGGCAAACTCCCAACCCCCCTACTGCTGTTTCAGAAAGGAACAGACAGGAGGAAGTAGGAGTGAGAACAGATTTCTGGATAGATTGGTAGGCAGCAGGATGAATTCTTAGCACTTCCCACCAAAAGTTTATTCTAATAGGCATCACATTTTAACCATGTAACTGCTGCTCAGGAAGCTGGAACATGAGGATCAAGAGTAAAGGCATAAGTAGACTTGTTAAGGCTAACTTCAAGTTAAAATGATGAAAGTATTTATTTTGTACCTGAAACAAGGCTCTGATGTTCTCAGCTTCCAGTTGTGTGATGCTAATCATGGCTTGATTTTTCTGTTTTTAATTTCTGGGTTTTTTCAAACATTATGTACAACTGAATGTAAGTAGTACTGTCGATATCTTTCCTAAAACACTTTCCGAAGTCCTGAGACTTTCCTAAGCTTCACACCTGGTGGTGGAAGTGTGTGTTTAATAGATATACAGTGGTTGAAATGTGTCAAATGCGGCAGAATTTTTATTTTTTTCTCCTAGGTCCCTTACAGCAAAGGTGTATTTTTTTTCTATTTGTTCCCATACAATACAAGAGGAAAAATGGGGTTTTATTTTGGACAAATGGCTATGTTACTGGTCATCAGTTTTGACCTGATTTAAATCAGTTAAAGCAGTAAACAAAGCAAACAAAACCCCGAACTATTCACTATTAAAATTCATGTCAGGGTTAGAGAAGAACTTTTATGGCTTTCCTCTGGATAAAAGATGAATTTATATATAAGTGCTCCCCCTCCCCAAGAGTTTAGGTAAGTCTTTAATTGTGTAAATCTGCATTTCAAATGATGAAATACAGTTTTGGGCTGTCGCTAAGAGGGATAGTTTGCATTCACCTACACTGCCCAGGCCTTAGATCTAAGGGGCACATGACTGCAGATGATCTTGGACACTCATCTGTCAGGATGATCTTTTTGGGATGATGGTTCTTCAGTTTCAGTTGCATGACTGGCTTGAGTTAACACAAAGGAAGTAGCAGAATTGTGCCCCAAGTCTGGATGATAAGAAGAGGGTAGGGATACAGGCTGGATTTAGATGAATAGGTTTAGTTGCCTTCCCATTATTTCACAAAATCAAATAATTTTTGCTGCAGACCCACAGATATTGAATCACTGGTAGAACTCTACGTGTATGACTGTTTAGACATGTCCTGTGAATTAAACCTTACAATTAATAAGGAGCTCACAAAATGAGGTGTCTGTGTAGCATTTGTGTTATGCATAGTATACTGTACTCCTAACAGTTCAATGGAGCGTTGCCCTTTAATTTGTCTCGTGGAGGTGCATCATCTGCCTGTGTAAAAACGAGGGTAATCTCAAAGCTGATTTTCTTCTGAGTGCCAGTGTACTGGAACCCAGTGTTTAAAGCTTGAACTTCATGGATTTCTTTTTTTTTTTTTTTTTTTAATTTCCTTGCATTCTCAACAAATACTGAATAACTGTCTGTAAATAATGATCCTTATTAAAAGATGAATAGCTGCAAAACTTGAAGGGTTTTGAAGTTTTTTTTTTTTCTTCCTCTTTTGAAGAGTGGAGATTTGTATTTCCTCTCCCTTATGTGCCTGGCATAATAATGCAGGAGCACACTAAAAAAAAAAAAGTGGTAACAGTCAACAATGGTTCATGATGCCAATAGTATTGCAACTTGGAAAATGTGCTCTAACACTAAATTGACTAGTCTCAATAAAAATTTAAAGAGTCCCCCTTACCAGTAGTTAGTTAATGGTATAGTCACTTCATCAATTTTTTTTTTTATTCCTTGAAATGGACAGTTTTTTCCTAGCAGATGCTGGTTGTTTTGTCAAATGAACTTTTCTAGGTTGTTTCTAAAGGCTGCTTTTTCTATTTTAAAACTTTCAGGTGCTATTTCCTTGAATATTGATGACTGTGCATCAATGAAAATGAGCTGATCAGTTGCTTTAGAGAAATCATGTTTGTTTGGTGTGTATTAAACTTCTTCCAAATAGATGTTGGTATAACTTATTTACAGTAAAAAGATCCGGCCTTGTTACTCTTAGCCCTTGCTGAGTCTTATTACAGTTTGCATTCAGACTTCTAAATTCATACAGTCGTTGTGTTGCGAGCGTGAAAGTTTGGCCAGATATGCTGTACGAATGTTTTCATCTGTAGCAAGATAGTGCACATTTCTCCATGTTGAAAATACTAGGTTTTATGTGGATTAATGATATCAAAGGTAAAAGCAACGTGCAAACTGCATGTGATGCATTTTCAGTTGTATTTCTTGAAAACTGTGGTTTCTCTGCATTTTGGTTTTCACCACATTGTGGGATAGACTTTTTGCACTGTCCCACTGTCTGTTTTCTGTGCTGCCAGAGTTAATCCCCTTGCATCTTCTGGAATCAATAGGGCTTTCCCTTTGTGTATTCAGTCATTACATAAAGGAAATTCACTCTGTTTTGTTAGCATGTAAACTGGGCTTTACTAAATACAAAGAGGGCCAAAATCTCTCCCAGTAAGAATTTAGAGAAAGAAAGTGTACACTTCTTGGGAACAAGAAAACTATTCATAGCTTTTTTAAGCATTTGGTGCTTATTGTTCCATGTGCATGATGACAAAAAAAAAAAGGAGGAAAATTTAAGACTTCAGGTATGTTGATACTGCAGAAAGAGATCAAATATGCCAAACTTTGACTTAAATCCTAGGCGCTCATATTGTGAGTGGTGGCTTAGTCTCAAACCGCAACTGTAACGTAGAGAAGCAGTCAAGCCCCAACTGGGCTGTAATGTGACTGGATCATTTTCTGATCCAGACAGACTTATGTGAATGAGAGTTTGGCAGCAGTTGCTGACAGTGAAGCAAATACTCGTACACAGCTTCAGACACTGCTGTGGAACTTGTGTTGAAGTAAGCTATGTACATAACCACTTTCAGCAGTTACCGGATAGCCTTGTGACCAAAATCAGTCATTTACTGATTAAGGTTGGATAATTGTTCTGGATTTGAAGTTAACCTTTCTTCTGGATTGCTCTTGATTCACATCAGCTTCCCAGAATCGATCCCTGCAGTGGAGAAAGTGCATGCAGGAATAAATGATCAGGGCGAGAAAAGGTTCAAGAGTACTTCTGACAGCAGTGCCAAATAATGTTCCCTTAAACTGCTTATAACAATAACAGTAGTGCAGGTATGAAAGTTGCCTTGGACTTGTTAGTAGAGGATAGTGTAAAACTGTCAATAGTTTTGTGTTCTCTTACCAGTCTCCATTAAAGGACCTCCTGAAATTAGGCTGTAGAAAGTGGTGACAGGAAAGGTAAGAAGAAATCTGATTGCTTTGCATTTTCATCTGTCTGCTTATGTGCAATGGAATTGCTTCTTAGAACCGTTCTTTCCATTATTTCCTGATCCTCAACAGTCTTTCACCTGTGTCACTTAAAATGATTAATGTTATATAAAGTGTAAAATAATAACTTGTATTTGCTTGAAATTCCTTAATCTTCATACTGCTGAAAATAGAAACATTTCAGTATTTTACTGTGGAGGGCTTTATTGGAAACAATGTAATCAATTTTTACCAGTTTCGGTTTAGTTACAAGATTTTATACTTTCCTTTTAATGCCCTAAGAAAATCAGTGTGTTATAGAAAGCCATAACAAAATTCCATGCTCAACAGTGATAACCTTCGTGGTTATGCTTGTCTCATACAGTTAAAACCAAATACTTTATGCTGCAAGCATTAATGAAGAGGACTTGGTTTTTCCTCATGTATCTGCTTCTTGTTTCAGAAAAGAAGATTCAGTTTCCTCTCTCTCTTCTATTCAATGTCCCCCTCCCCCCCTTTTTTAATATTATTTACTTGCTAGGGAAGAGCCCCCCTGCCTTCACCTTTTCGTGTCACTGACTTTTGAAACACCTATTACTTCAGTTTTTGTTACTTGAGTTACGGCATTTTCAGCTTCATTTTTTTCCCCTTAAATAACTTGGGTAATCTTTTCTTTTTTCCACTTCCTAAAGAAATAACTTTGTCAGCTGTTTTTTCTTTAAGCATCAGCTTTTTATGCGCAGTAGTCAATATAGTTTTTTTACTCAGCCTTTGTGAAAATGCCTCAAATAGATGATCATGTTGAGTACCGATCACACAACACTTCCCAGTCAACATGAAGAAAAGTAAGATGATCTGTCTTAGTCATTAGGTAGTTAAATTTGCAGAGTGACAGTTCTGGAGTCCTTAGACTTAAAACTATCACTTCTCTCTTGACTTTTCTTTTAATGAATAAGTATTTAAAAATAATGGTGAACAAGTCGTTAAAAACATTGGGATAAATGGATAAAAATTACAGGCAAAAGGATTCTGTCTAGGAATGGTGTTGACGCTGCATGACCGGGGAATATAGTTTCTTCCCTTCAAACACAAGAACTTTTTCATGTTTGAGCAATCAAATTCAAAAAGCAAAGCCCTCAAAACCACTATTGTATATTCTGTATGAATGCATTCCTAACGTTGAGTTTTGGATGGACTCTACAGAATTCTGTGAGATGAGTTTTTATGAAACAGCCAGTACTTTAGACTGAAATTCCTAAATAGTGAAAATTTTGGCTCAAAAATAGAAATTATTTTAATGTATTACTAAGAAAGTAACTGGTAATATATTATTGATCTTTTCACCTCGCTTTTCAGGATTCATAATAAAATGCTGATTGCTTTTCTCTAGCTAGTAAAAAAGTTAATGACTTCTGGTTTATTGAGATTATTTAGACAGTCTCATTGCAGGCAAAGTACTTGGAAATCATTGTTACTTATAATAAGGGAAAATTGTTTGTAATTCTTCCTATTTTGATAGTAGGCTCTGTGACTGAGATATGAATAGAGAAAGTCCTGCTGTTGCTGGACTAAGAGCAGAAGTCCATAACAAAACACATGGGTAGAAATGAAATGGCCAAATTTAGATTCCTGTTTCTTGTGTAGATCTTAACAATCTACACCTATTTGTCCGTTCCACCAGGTTAATTTCTCTTAATTTGTTGGATACATGTTGTCTTTTTCTGTCTCTCTAAGCAGAGATATTTAGTTTACTCTTTGTGTTTCTTAAATTATGCAGTCAGGATTCATTTTCAGTGCTGTCAAATACAAGAGCACAAATATTTGTGGAGTGGCTCTATGTGTGTCTCATTGACTTAGTAAGATTTTTCTCATTTTGTACTTTATTTTATGAACCATTTTATTTTACCATATTTTGTGTAATAAAAGTGGCAAGTAGCCACTTGAAGCATTTTTAAGGTGGATAGCAATCTGTTTTGTCTAGTAAAACTGTGCAACATAGATGTCAAAGCTGCACCAAAAAATATTTGCCTAGTTCTTCCTACATGACATTTTTGTCTCACAGATTGGAGCAGAAAGACCTATCTTTTAATTCCTTACTTGGATTCCAGTGTCTAAAAACTATTCTGAGCTTGCATTGTGTCATGTTGTCCTTGCTTTCTTGATACTCTAGTCATACTTTCTTTGTGCAGTTTGACTTGTCTGTCTCCAGCGCCCTTTTCAGAACTTCCTTATGAGAGTGAAGTCCCACTGTAGACCAATAACTTTCAGTGGTATTAATGGTTTTGAAAAGTCCAAAGAGGAAGCAACAGTATGTAATTATAACATATTTATACTTATATTTATAAGTTACCTCATGATTTCAGTGTTGTAACTTTTGTTTTAAGACTTTTTTGTTGCCAATACAAGGAAAATGCAGTTGGTGGGTCCCTTTTCAGTTGTTTACTTGACTGAGAGATGTTTTAGGAGCTCTGATGAGTAGCTACCATTTATGAAGTGTGAATGTATTCTTACTTTTGTTTTGTTACATATTTAAGGGGCAGGGAATGTATGTATTTTGAATTTGTATTTCTGTGCAACCAGTTACAAGCTTCTAAACTCTCCTTTTGGAACAGCAGCAAATAATGCAATTCAAATAATCTTTCTTTTGAACTGAGAGGCCTTTTAGTATGATATTTTGCTGTATGTTATGTTTATACATGACCAGTATATTCATTGCATACAGCTTTTTGTAGAAACTTGTGAAAAGTGTCACTTTGGCAGGAGTTGGAGTGGGGGATGTAGTTATAGAACGCTTAGTTAAACTTTTTGATGCACTGTTAACATTCCTACGTTCTCTGTAGGACTTGTGAATCATTTCTATGCTTGAGATTGCTGGCTAGGATGCTAGTTATTACCAAGATTTTCAGACGTAAATCATACAGTAATATAGTGGCTATATAAGTCACATTGCTTATGCTGACATATTGCAAAGATAGAGGATATACCATTAAAACATTTTTATAATCTTATTAATCTTGTGTTTCCTCTCCTTTGATCACTGTAATAGAAGTCTTCGTGTTTGTCTTTCACTTGTCTGTCTTGGTTTATTTCCTCTATCCCAAGTATTCATGGTTTGTTAAAACTACAAAAAGACTGATTCAAACTGCAAAGTGTTGTGCCTCATAGTAAGGAAATGGTAGCTTCCTTTTTTGCCATTGACCATAGACCTTTAAAATAGATCTGCAGGTTCGCAAGATATCTTTCCTAAGCCTCATTCAGATTTTCTTTGTTACTCTTTTGTTACTTTTTTGGTGCTATTTGTTAAGCATTTTGCAGTTTGGCTTGTAGTCTTTTTGTTTTGTTAGGCTTTTATGATTTGTATGTTTTTGTGTGTTTGAAGCATCCTTTTGGGTGTTTGTTACTTTCTTGTTATGTTAAAAAGAGCAGTTATCATTAGGGATTTTCCTGGAATATAATTGACTTTGCGAGATCATTTTCCTGTGGGCTGCTTAGAGTCCTCAAAAAAGCCATGTCAATGTAAATATTGAGACAGGCTTTAGATTTAACAAATGTTACTACTGTTTTAATTCACATAGTTTTAAAACACTTTCTTATACAACATTCATTAGCAATGTCACAGCTCAGCAAGACAGTTAAAGGAAGATTATTTTTATAAGCGTGGATATGCTTTATTTGGTTTCAAGTTCTGTTCCTTTTCTGTGCATGCTGAGTGGGAAATGTATACTCAGGAATGATATGGACATCTTATAAATTTGTTTTAATGTGACGAGGTTAAATTTACATTTTGTGATTGCCTGCCTGATACCAAGTGTTGCTTGAGGTGAGAAAGCTCAGTGGGACTGATACTTTTTTCTTCCATAAATTTATTGATTAAGAGTATGTAGCAGCTCACCAACTCAGCTTTGTATACCATACACCAACATGCACTCAGGTCATTATTGAATAATACTCATTACAGATGGTCTATGTTGCAAAGAGTGGATAGTCCAGGATAAGATGAAAGAAATTGACATAGTAAACATAAAATCTGACAATGTTTTCTGTTGTGTTGCTGACATTATAGCAAGATCTACTTGGTTTGGCCTTTATTTGTGCTGAATAACATCTTAGGAGTGTTAGGAGGAGAGTAGTATCTTTTTGGACATCGGTGGAGCACTGTGCTTGCATGCAGGGAGTAGTGGAATAAAAAGTACACCCGTGCTTGTTTAAAAATAAAATATTCAGTAGAGCCTGTCATAGCTTCGAGTAGCTAGATTTGTTCGTAAGGAATCTTACTTCAGTCTCTTTCAGTGTAGCAGTTAGCTTAATCTTATTTTAGTGGTCAGGAACTGTATTTCAAAATGACTTGTTGATTAATGTGTTCACATCTTCTGGTAACAGGGTCTCCAAAGTCCTGCCGTCCTTAATCCTGATAGCTAGATGACTAATAGCCTTGACTATGAGGATAATCTAATTACACTTGCATACTTGAGTGAAGCTGGGGGACTCCAAGTATATACGATTGGAGGAAAATGGCCCTAAGAGAGAGGAGAGAATTCTGACTTGTTCAGGTATAACTATTACCTGAAAAGCTTCCCTTAAACTTATGTATCATTAACTGTAGTAATCGTTGTATTCCAATGAAAATAAAAGGCAAAACTGAACCTGTGAGCTTCATTTTAAAAGAAAAAAATCTTCTAGAGTGGGTGGATGTTTTCTGATGACATTTACTGGAAGTGTCAAGTTGTCTTAGTTTCAGTGGAATCTGCCTTAGGCTACGCACTTGTACTTGTCCTAAGTTTGCTGAAGTGCTGGAGAAAATTAAAAGCTTGTCTTCCATCATTACTTTAGATGTTTCCCTGGTTTTATAGGGTTGGAAAGAAGTGGTAACTTTTGTTATCTAAAAAACTTAACTCTTGTTTTATTTGTGGGCTTTTTCATCTTTGTTTACATGTTTCCATGGTAAGCAAGTCACAGTTACTACATGGCATCAGTACCCAATAGTCTGATTGCTACTTGATTAGTAACAAGTAGTGATTTCACAAAATTAGAAGAGGTACAGATAGTTCTGTGCTATAAATGGAGTGAAGAGATTCCTCTGGATCTTCTGAAATTGCTGGGTAAGGAGGAAGAAGAAGTTAAGAGAATATATAGGGAAGCCAAGCTGTGATGAAGAGTGGATATTTCTGGAGTCGTGGCTGTCAGCTTTTAAAAGTAAGGCAAATTTAAAGTGTTTTGTGTGAAGCCCATTAAGCTTGAGGGGTATATGAGTAGCAGGATCTTGACCACTCAAATTCTGTTATCTCATCTGCCAAAAATTGGATGGAATTTAATCCAGGAGTCCCCGTACCAACCTACCTGTGTTGTTAAGCAGGCAGCTGTGTAAGTCATTAAAAAGCATCTCCCATGCTTGGCTCATCTCACCAACTATTACAAAGGGGAGCTACATACTGTTCTTCTATTTGTGCTGCATGTCCAAAACATGTGGACCCATTGTAAATGTTACTTTTGTCCTTTTTAACTTTGGTTCAGAAGGTTGAAAGAAAAATAAATTTGGGGGGTTTATTTGCTTGTGTTTCGTATCAGATGCAATTTTGTAAGTAATATGTCTTGACTAGACGTTGTTACAGCATCCATAATAATATGAAAGCTTAGGCCTTTAGAAAGCAGTTTCTTTGAAAGAGAAGGAATCCAAGTAAGTGTTGTGATCTCCTTTAATATGAACGTTACTTCATTTAACCAGTCCTCATGGATAACATGAAGAAATAATAGAAACTAACTACAATCATTAAACAAGAGAAGGTGCTGGGGAGCAGGGTTCAAACGTTATTCACAGAAATGTCAAATATTTACTTTGTGTGTAATTTTCAAATCTTTTTAACAGCTTCTCCATTCAGTCATGTGCTCTTGTGCTTTGCAAAAGCTCTTGTGGTAGTAGCCACTCTTCCTTGCAGCATACGTTATTTACATAGTCACAAATCTTAAGTTGCCTGTATTCAGATAGGAATGTGATTTTAGTACTGCTGTATTATTTGTGTGTGGTTGGTGGTTGGTTTTTTTTTCTTTTCTCTCCTCTTTCTGATGTTGTATCCAGGAGAACACTTCATAACAACAGTATACTGTTTTGACAGTTTCCCATTCTAGATGCTTGTTGTGTCTCCCTTTTGCAGGTGTATTGTCTAACACCTTGTTTTACAAGCCTCTCCTGCTAAGTATTAATTGTGTAATCAAGTGTTTTGGGCTCCTTTAGGGTGCTAGTTATCTCCTTATGTACTGTAGTTTCCCCATGTAGCTTTTTCCTTCTGCCATTCTGGGTTCAAGCCATTTTGTTTGGTAGTTCAGATTTCTGTAAGGAAGTTGTTTTGTTTTATTTGGGTGGGAATTTCCCATTCACTTTTTTTTGGCTAAGTCCAAAGCTCTTCATTTGTAAATTAGTGCAGGTACCAGTGGCATAAATCTAGCAGCATTTGTATATAGTTCCTCCTGGAAATCCATGTCTTTTCTTGCTAAGCTCTTCACAAAAATAAATTTCCTAGGCATAGTAGTAGCCAGGCATGGTTACCATAGCTTCTGTCTTTGCTGTGAAAAATACGTTTTGCCTCTCTTTCAAATGGAAAAAATCTGCAAAGTTTTGCCTTCTACCAGCATAACAATTTGGTGTATGTTCTGATTTGCTGGTATAATTTTGAGAGGAGAAAAAGTGATGGTCATGTCAGGCAGAGCCTCATATAGTAGTCATTATTATGACCGGAAATACATATAGAGCAGTTCCTTTTATTAAAATTAATAGATTTGCTGTCATGTGTTTGCTTCATGTAATTTGTCATTTTTAGTACTCATGCTATATTTGCATCTCCTTCTGTTGCAGATAAGTCATTAATGTTTTGTGCCAGAGGCAGTCATTCTCTAAACCTTTAGTAACAAAGGGCTCTGTATCATCAGCAGTGTTCGGATATGTTCATGTGATACTCATGAAATTAATTTCTTTTTCTGAATTGAGTCAATAGTCAACACATGTTATCTGCAAGTAAAATAGACTTTAGCTCGGTGATTTGGTATTATCTTTTGATACCCTGGGCATGCACATACTCATGAGCACTTTAGCTGGAAATCGTAAAATCTTCTGCTAAGCTATTTGGATAATAAGAATCATAAAAAAGCCAAGTGTAGTTCATGTATGCTTTTTGGGCGAGGCTGTAAACTCATGAGTATATTGCACCAGAAATTGGAGGGAGTTAAAGTACACGTGTAAAGTGCCAGTCAAAGGTAAAGAGCCTTGGTCCATGACCAGTTCACATTCAGATATCAGCTAGGAGCTGTTACTTATGCGCCAGCAAAGACAGTGTAATTTCATATCAATGTATGTCAAGGTTTTTCAGAATGCCTTTTTTTTTTCCTTAGGTCTTGTCAGAAGTGTTGAGGTAGCAGTTGTGCACGGTGACAACTCTTACTTGAAAGTATCATGAATTCACATAAATTAATGTGTATTAGTTATATTTATAAAATTGTGGGTTTTTGAAATTGCTGTGTTTTGAAATATTATATTCAATAGAAGAAAGAGTCACAGAACAGTTGAGGTTGGATGGGACCTCTAGAGGTCATGTTGTCCACCCTTCCTGCTCAGTCAGGGTCACCTAAAGCAGGTTACCCAGGACTGTGTCCAGGTGGCTTTTAAGTATCTCCAAGGATAGAGACTCTAGAACTTCTCTGGACAGGCTGTGCCAGTGCTCAGTCACCCTCACCATGAAAAAACGGTTCCTTATGTTCAGGTGGAACTTTGCGCCCATTGGCTCTAAGGACCACTCAAAAGAGCTCTGTCTTCTTTGCACTCTGTCTTCAGGTGCTTTTGTACATTCATAAGATATCCCTCACTTTTTCTTCTCCAGGCTAAACAGCCTCAGGTCTCTCAGCTGTCCCTCATATGACAGATGCTCCAGTCCCATAATCATCTTACTGGCCTTCACTGGACTCCCTCCAGTAGTACATCTGTCTTGTACTGGGGAACCCACAACTGGACAGGGCGTTCCAGGTGGGGCCTCGCCATTGCTGGGTAACGAGGAAGCATAACCTCCTTCCACCTGCTGGCAACACTTCTAATGCAGCCCAGGAAACTATTGGCTTTCTTTGCTGCAGGGGCACCTAACTGGCTCATGTTCAATGTGTCCACGTGAAACCCAAGGTCCTTTTCTGCAAATCCGCTTTCGAGCTTTGAAAGAAACCATAAGGCTAAATATTTTTACTGAAGCCAAGAGGGTCAGTTTCTTGCATGGTTGTTCATTTCATAATTTCACTCAAAGATCCAGGTTTCTTGGTGATGATGGTAGTAGCTTTGTAGTACTGAAAACAACTTGCGGTTGCAGTTCAAGTGTCTTAACAAATATTTCTGAGACCAGTTGTTGTTATTTTCATATAGAACTGAAAAACAGAAATATGCAGGATGCAATACAAATAGAAGAATGGGAATGCTTAATGTGATACAACAAGATAGCTGCTGTTTTGGGGTTTTTTTTCATTTTTTCAACATCTCTTCTCCTTTTTCTCTGGAATAAGTACTTTGGCAGAAAATTCTTAATATTCGTTCTGTTTTGGATCACTAATGGAAGAAAGGACTAATTTTGTAGTAATGTTTGATATCTTTAACTGTCTTGATGTTACACATGAAAAGTACCCCAAACTATCAAAATAATTTATTTTTTCCAAAAAAAAAAAAAAAAAAGCCACAGAGATGTAATTACAGATGTGTTTCTTCCCTCAGCCACCAAAAGGAGGCTTGTTCATTAGTTGCTGAGCGGAAGGGCCCATCCTGTTGAGTGCTTCATGGGCTTGAACAAAAATTCGGTCATACAGGTCATAGGTCAGTTTGCGCCCAAGAGCATTACAACAATAAAAACAGCTTTTGAAGGGAGGAGAGAGCCTTTAAAACCTGTGGTCAGATTTAATGCTTGATGTTCTTCAAACAAAGCTGATGGCAGGCAAGGACTACAGCTTTTCTATCTTTGCTGTCCACTTCAGATTTGTAGTCCTTTGTTTCTGCTCCCTCATCCTTTCTCAGGCTTCTTGGTTCACCCCACTCCAGATTTTGTTATAAGAATCATCTTAATTTTCCAATGTTTTCAGAATGAAACCTTATGCAATATGCTGTGCTATCTTAAAATTACTTTGTTTCAAGTTTAGTAGGTGTACAGGTCAGACACTTGCTGTACTTTTCAGTAGCTCATAACTGAGTAGAAAATAACACGAGAACTTTTCCCCCCTATTTCATCATAATTTAAAACTCAGTGTAAAAACATAAGAATACTCTACTCTCATCTCCTTACTGGAGGAGGACTCCAGTCTTCACTGGTTCCCAGCACTGCTCGGAAGCAGCATTCTCCTATGCACAAAATCCCATTTGGCTCTTCCTGTAAACCTTTCCACACCACAGCCAAAATCAAGGGCTCTCAGGAAGGGCTGGATGTGATACAATAGGTGTAGGTCTACTGTTGCAATGATGCTCTTCATGCTACATTTTACATGCTTGTGGTAGCTTGTGTAGTGAAAGGTTTCGTAAGAGCAGTGCTCAACTAATTGCCATGTTTGTTGGGTTTTCTGTTGTTTCGTTAGTCCTGATAGAGCTGCTAAAGATGCAAGAGTAGGTAAAAATGTCAGGCTTTAGGAGCGGTGTGGGAAAGCACTGCAGCCTTGACTCCCTTTTTTCCCACAGCTAAACTACACTGATATTTCAGCAATTTGTTATGAAATTCCCCTGAGTAGATGGGACTATAACGCTTGGTGACCCAAGTAATCTAGCTGGTTTCAGTAGCACCAGTAGTGTGACAGGCAGATGCTGTTTTGTTTGCAGAGGATTCTGGAAATTGAAATAGGATCCAAGTCCTCCTGCTCTTTTGTGGCTAATTGCAAGCCAGTTTTGTATTGTTACCAAAAATAGCTGTCGGAACCAATTGCGAGTTCCTTTAAAATATAGAAAAATAATACTAAAAAACAAATGACAACAACAAAACCACAAAGCTAAGCAATCTCTTCAGTCTTTGGCGTTGTCACAAATACAGTAATGAATTTGTCTAGTTAACTACAGAGTGTTGTCTGGAAAAACTGTTCTGTTTCAATTTAAGAGGCTATTCATTAGATGTTACCTTTTGGGGATTTTTATTTTGGCTCTTGCTGTAATGCATTGGATTTGACACCGGTTTCTGTAATATTTGAAAATACAGATGTTGTTTAAAATAGTTTAAAGAATAGAAACCATGGAAGCAAAACACAAGATTTGTTAACTTACCAGACTAGGCATCTCACTATAGGGAACAAAGGGGGAAAGTCCCAACACGGATAGAAATCTGGCAGGTGGAAGTAGCTAATCTCTTGAAGTATGTGTCATCCATCTTTGCTTCTCCTTAGAAAGTCTTACAAAATATCGATATAGAGTGTAAACTTCTGTTTAAAAAAAAAAATTAAGCTGTTGTAGTTCAAGTTTTCTCATGTAGCCTAAGTGAAGTTCTATGATATCCCCAAATTATGCTTAAATGAACTCTTGCTTGGGGCTGGTCTACAAAAGGAAGCTCTTAATATTCAGATTTACAATGAAATTTATAGAACAAATAACTGTAAAGCTAAATTTGTAGCTCACTTGGATGGAGAATAGCAAAGAGAATGTGTAGGTTTAACCAATAAGTGTATTGCGTTTCTTTCAGTTTCAGAGAAAAGTCCTGGAGTCCTCCATTTCTATCAGAAAAGGCTTTTCACCTGAAAGAAACAAATGCTTACCCATGTCTTAAGTGTACAGCTACAGTTTGAACTTATCTCTGAGTAAAATATGGTGTTTGAGACCACAGAATGATTCAAGTAAAGTTATTAAGCATCAAGTCATAGCTATTTTTATTTTCAGGTACTAGAGTTGATAGATGCATACAATGAAAGACTGGATTTTTCTTGATTATATTTGTCTGCTCTGTGGGAGGAGCTAACTAAAAGATGTTGATACAGAAATGGTGAGAAATACCAACTGAACTGTCATTTTAACTATGAGGTTTAGGGGAAGGAGCAGGCATTTTTTTTTGTTGTTGTTGTTGCTTGAAGGAGCAAACAGTCTCTCTAAACAAACTCACTTGCCTCTATGCTAAGAAGGGATAGTCTTGTTTTATTTCCCATTTTGAAAACCACTATGTATTTAAGCTTTAGATGCTCACGGCAAATTTCTTACATATATATATATATATATATAGTTATATATATATATGTATGTTTTAAAAAAAGTGAATCATATGTGTGAATCATACGTGTGTGTAAGAATGTAATATATTAATTACGCAAAAAAGCCTACCTTTAGTTATTTTGGGACATTTGAGGAGAAGAAAAGTACAAAGCAGCGATCATTTGAAAATACAACATTTTGGTGAATGATTATACGACAAATAGTTTTGTAGAGAAGGAATAACTTTGTCCTCTTTTAATATTTCCTCTTCAGTCCTTAAATTTGACATCACTAGTGTCAAATTACTTGAGGTACTTAAACCTTCAATCAGAGGTATGCTGAAAAAGGTATCATGAAGCTTATTTCTTTTAAAGTGTTGGAATACACTTTCTTGCAGTATTATATTCACGCAGTAAATCTTACTTCAAATGTAGGCTCTTATAACATCCTTGGTAAAGCATGGGGCTTTCCAGCTGATATAGGAGCAAATTCGTAACAAAAACTAAACCATGTCATTTAATTTGAAAGAAATAAAAACTGAGAGATATCACCGAAAACTCTTTTTCCAAGGCTCTCGAAAAGGAATTTGACTTTTAAGTAATGAAGTGATAACCATTTGTTTATTTTATAAAAAAGTTGAATGATGAAAAAAGCTGTTAAATTGTAAAATGCAAGTGATTTTCTACGCTGTGTGAATACAGTGAGAAGACCAGCTAGCAAGCACTACAAATTTTAGTTTAAGTAGCCATAACTGGTGGTTCTGTTGTCAAACCCTGCAGCATGTTTGTTCTGACCTACCCCTGCAAAGGATGAGTTCTGTGTATGGGGAAGAGGGACGGATAGAGGGAAGAGGGCTTTCTGGCTAGAAGCCTGTTCTTGTTTAGATTTCAGTGGCGAAATCCTGACCTTTTTCTACTTTGTTGTTCTCTTTTCTTTGCAATTTTGTGGTGGCTGAGTGGCTTCATGATTAGTCTAAAATAAATATGGAGTTGATGTTTATTCTTCTCCCATCCCTGGCTCGCTCTAGGTAGAACACAGACAGTAAATTTCTTAGAAGAATAGCGGTTTTTACTCTGAGGAACTGTATTTCTAGTTAATTTTCCTTACCAGGAGTCATGTGTAAGATGCTAGAGATTCTAATGAAAGCATAAAAGTACAGAGGAACATTTTTTAATTGGTCGCGGGTTTGGTTTTGGTGGGGGGTAGTGTTTTGTTATTTTAACTAGACTTAGCTGGTTTGTGTTTATGGAAAACTAATTTCTTCTTTTGCATCTCTTCCAGTAATAGTTATGCACGAGTGCGAGCTGTGGTGATGACCCGGGATGACTCAAGTGGTGGATGGTTACCACTTGGAGGGGGTGGACTAAGCTGTGTCACAGTCTTCAAAGTCATTCCCCAGGAAGAGAATAGCTGTGCTGATTTTCTTATCCATGGAGAACGACTCAGGGATAAAACGGTAACAATTTATACCTGTTTAGTATTCCTATTCCTAAAACTACATAGGACCTAAGAAGATGTTTGCTTATTGTTGTTGTAGACTAGAAAGTGAATTTATAGTCTCGGTCTGATGCTGTTGCTGAGATTTTATCCATACCAATGGTTATATACCTAAAGAGCTAATTATTTGGTTTAGGTGTAATACTATCCATTTCTAGAGTTAAGAATGTTGATCTTTATGAAACTTTCAAGCATATTTTTTTCATTGCAGATTTCCATCCATTGGGGGAGACATTTTGCTATTCAAGTTTTTTTTTCCTGTGGAGGGTTAAAGTTAAATCTTCTTGTTACCCTTTTAAAATACCAGTGATGCAGTTTTTAACAGGAGTGTTGGAAAATGAGAACTTGCTAAAAACACAAAATCTGAAGGAATTCCCAGCAACAATTCAATTAGTTGTGGAATTTGGATGTGACAAATTGGAGCTATTTTACATGAAAACAACTTTTGTATTGGAAAAAAGCATGAAGCTAACAGGTCCAGGAATTTGTCTAGTTTGATGAACACATAGACAGTATTCATTTATCATCTACGTGAAATAAAATGCCAGTAATAAACTTGTCTTAAATATATCGTGAAAGTCAGCCTCACAGAAAGAAAACTGGTTTAAGATCTCAGCCATTTCTACATGCAGACCTGTGGAAGACAAAATTGTCTTACGAAAGCTTGCTTTGTACAAGGAAAGGCGAGGAAAGCACAAAACCTCATCGTGACAACTTTTATCATGAACTTTCTCTCTTCTGCCAGTAACTTATGACTCCTGTATAAACTTAAAAGGTTTATACTTCTTCTACTGTACTGCTGATTCTTTCTCAAGCATACTAATTTCTCCCTTGAGGCAGGACTGCTGAGTTTTCTGCCTTGACTATGAGTGTTGTAGGAAGAGAGCATATAAATAGAAATTCTGCTGACTCAGTTGTTTCAGCGAGGCGTAGCGCTATTAGCAGAGTACCCTGTGTTCCCGCACAGCTCTGTGCACCTGCAGTTCCTTCCTCACTTTGCAGTAGTTCCCTTTAGAACTTTTTTTAGCCTTATTGAGGCTTAATTGCATTTAGACACACTTGACAATTTTCTCTTAATTCTTAATACTTTCGACATTCACAGATTGCCTTCAGAATCTGGGGGTAATAAAATGCTCAGAACTGAAGGCTGGTTTAATGTTTCTGCTGCAGGCACATGGAAATGTTGCAGCCGTCAGTGTCCTGATCTGTTTGCATTCTCTCTCCTGCTTCCCCTGGGCAAGCCTTGTTTCGTTTCCACTTCTGGTAGAAGGCTTAAATGTCTCTGCTCCAGTTCCTGTCCAAAATTGAGCTTATATTAATATGAATAAGTTTTCCAAACTTTTAGTGTCCTGTACAGGGTTTTTTTGTTTCTTTTTTTCTTTTTTTCCTTGTGTGCATCCCATCCTTTGTCCACCTATTCCCCTGCTACTGCCTGTAAATGTCACCTACAAGTCTTGTCAGGGCATATTTTGATGTTGCTGCAGTTTTAGGAAGTTGCTGGTGGAAGTCAGGCCCTGAAAAACACGGGGTAAAAGATGGAAGAAACGCATCTAGGAAAAACATCTACCCAGTGTATGCTGAATAAAACACAAGTTTAGGCTGTGGGAAGGAATACCATCGAGCCAGTGCTGCTTTTGTAATAGAGTAAAAGGAAGCTATGTGTGCATGTATTTCCTCAGACTTCAAATAATGTACTTAAAAACAACTGTTAATATGTAATGAATTAACAAGTTGCATGGTATGCAACAAGATCCCTGTTGGCATAAAAGAAACAAGATCCTACACTAAGGTATGTGAGGATATCATTAGGTCATGATACGTTTTCAGAATAACTGTAGCAGGGACTCGAAGAGAAATCCTGTTGGACAGGGATCTGGACACTGATTCTAAAACTATTCCCATCCTTATACTTTCAACATACCTGATAGTTTTACATTTGTACATAGGATATTACCATGGCTTCCCTGTTCAAGCACAGTTTTTAACTTTTTCTTTAACAAAGCCAAACAATTCACTTTTTAGTCCAAACAGAATTGACAAGTGACTATTAGATTTCATAATACAAAGAAGAAGCCAAGAAAAATACCACCAAGAAGTTGAAATGTAATTGTCTGTTCCAGCTGAAAGAGTGGAGAAGGCTGTATTTTCAAAGAGGCAACCCTGAAAAGGACTGTTTCAGTGGCATAAAATGTTTTTGTTTTAAATAAAGTAGAAATGTAAGTTTTGGGTTCATCATGTTTGCTATTGACTAGGGACTAACTATTTTGTTCATCTTCTGATTTTGAGTAAGAGTTATATTGACTCTGCTGTTTCTGTGCTCCAACTCCATTTCCTTTTAGAATGGTCTTGGCGTGTAAATTGTATGCTTGAATAATCTTTGAAGTTGGTTGGCTGCTATTTAGTTGGCTCCTCTGCCATTGTTCTTGCAAAGAAAAAGTAATGGTATTGTTTTTAAAAAAGCTTCCTAAACCATTTTGAACATTTTAGTTATTCAGACTTTGAGCACATGTGTCTTCGGGAATGTTTACTCTATTGTAGTATCTCATTACAGCTCGTTCAGCTGGACTGCAATTTCCAGTTCACCCACTTTATTGCAAGGTATACGTAGCCATTTCTGAAAATCTGTGAATTAAACAAGAAAGTCATCCTTACAAAGGCAGTCTGTTCCCCCCCACCTCACCTCAAGTTGTGTTGCACGCTGTTAACATACCTTTACAACTAGATTATATTTTGATTTCCTCAGGACGGTCTTTCTTCTGTGAATTGTCTCAGCTTCCAGAAAAGGTGCGGAAATTCCCTTATCCAGGAAAACCCATAGTGTGCAACTTAGAGCACTTCTCTGGGACACAGGGAAACATGGATTTTGAAATAACTTGGGTTAGATCAGGAATTCAGATCTATGTTTTTTACCTAAGGTATAAGGAAATTATAATGCCAGTATTACTATTGAACCTATGTGTCAGTAGAAAGGTGAAATTTATTCCAAAGCAACTTGAAATCCATAGGTGAGGGGTTTGATGGGGGAGTATCTTCCAGATGCCTCTTAAGTGGTTATACTCAAAAAGAATGAGATCCTTCATCTCTCCTCTTATTGTTTCTTCTAAACTACCTTTAGTTGCTGCTTCTCTTAAGTACTGCTTCTGACACCACATTGAAATTCTGTTCCAATGTGCCAGATCTCTGTGTATTTTACAGGATATGCAGGCATTTAATTAGGACTGTAGATCTTAGTCTGTAAGTCATCAAAATTTGAAGTTATTTGTTGAGGGCGTTTCTTGTCCTTTCTTTATATACCTGAGCTTCAGGCTACATGTAGAACTTCCAAAGTTTTTATGCAGTACCGAGCTATTTCAGACATCCCATGGGGCTCACCAAAATCGTCCTAGTTATCGGACAAGAAACTAGAAGTGGTGGCACCATCACATTAATTTAGAAGAAGCAATTCTGCCTTCTAGTTTGCTCAGGTTGTTTAGATCTCCAGTGGATGGGTATTTCCTGAAGACTTTGACATAATTACACATTTCCTCCTTTATTAAACTTACCTTCCTAGATCTGGCTCCAGCCAGTCTGCTTGGAACAATTGCACTCCCTCCTAACCTGGTCAGGTCTGCAGTTCTCTTACTGTGTTTACAATAGCTGAAGTGTTAAACATACATTAGGCACAAGCTTACAGGTTTTTAGGCTTTGAATTTTACATTCTTGAGTGAGAAGTCTAATAGACGTCTCTGTTCTGTTTTATTTTCTTCTCCAGTCTTTCATTATGCAAATTTTTATGGAAGGAAGAAATAAAAAGTGACTAGTCTCTTTTGGATTGTCAGTTAGGAGTGATATATCAAAGTTTAAAATCTTTCTTTTGAAGAACTGGTACTTGTGCAAGGGGAGAGATACGAAGCTGAAATGGGATATAAATACTGGTCTTTTCTAAAATCTGCTTTTAAAAAAAAATTTATTATTTACTTTTTAAATTTGCTTTACAAGTTTGAGGAAAGTTTGATTATGATGGGCAGTCCTTGCATCATCTTTTTGAGTTAAATAAAAATAGATCAATGGAATAATAATAGTGTCACAAAGTCATGGTGGTGCTGGCGCCGCATGCTTTGCAGCACAAATGTACTCAGGTCATGCTGCTTGGTCACAAGACTAGAGAAGTTCCTTTCATTCTGTTTAGCAGAAAAGGACTTCAGAAGTTTCATCAAAAACTGATTTGGGCTGGGAGTGAGAAGTTGTGAAGCTTTCTATCTACATGTCATGGTGTAAGCTGTTGAAAGTACAGCTAGGAACCAGTAAAATAGTATCCAGCAGCTATAAATGTTCAATTATTGGATCTTATTATCACATTCACAGCATTATCAAATTATTATAAAACAATGGGAGTTATTATCAAAATAGAAATTTATATCAAACACAGAAGTGTTTTTTCATATTTGTTTCTGAAACAAGCCCTAGGTACAGATTCTCGTATCTTAAATACTCAAAATATTTTTATTAAAAACATTTGGTTTTGAAGTATTGAACTTGAAAAATCCTGACTTTAGAGATTCATCTTGGCTAAAGAAGCCAAATAGTTTCTAGTATCTTTAAAGAACGTAGCTCATAGAGGTGTGGAAACAAACATGTAGCAAGCAGGCATATTTTATAGGTAGGTGTAAACTCATTAGTGTTGCACTTAATGACATCTGGCTATTAAAAGTATTTTTTCATCAAATATTAGTAAGTAGACACACAGCTGTATTTATGCTCTGAGAATTTAAATCTTGAGATGTGGATCTGGACCTCTCCTGTCTTGAGTCTGATGACCTTGCAGCTTTTCCCCATTGTGTGGTAACACACCTGCTTCATATTGGTGTGAAATTCTTACATTAAGTCTCAAAATGAAGAAAACCTCCAGAACAGTAGCCTGTGTTTATTAAAAATATATAATTTTGTTTAGCCGTAGTCACTTAGTTTACAATTCTGTAGGCTTTTGTTATGCTTATCACTAAAGATCTTGGGTATACCTAAAAACATTTGGCAAGGCAGATTTTTGCTAACTATGGGGAGAGTATGGTATCATCTTCACATATTAAGCAGAGAATTCTGAACCATAGTGAAGTGCAGTAAAAAATAATTGGTGTTTTCAGTGTTTGAAGACTCAAAAAAAATATATATACTTGTATTGCTAGAAGTGTGGTCTCCATTTCCACGCTTTGGAGATGGGTGTGTTAGGATGCTTCCTCCCTAGCCACACTGATAGTTTGCATGCTTCAGGATAAAGAATTCTTTGACAGCAGTGTGTTTAGCAGGGGAAAAATTACATTGTTGCTGCAAAGCATAGAAGCGTTTTGGGGAGGAAAATGCTTTAGGGGATAGTTGGTGTATTTTTTGGTGTGGATTTGATTTTCAATATTTCTGGATGCAACAAAAGCTATTGAAGGCTAGGTGTTTGTAGATTTGTCACCTGCTAATTCTGACCTACAGTTCTTGAGTTTTCTGTCAGGTGGGGCAGGCATGAAGTCTTGCCTATATGGATTCTTATGTCTGATAACACATACAGTTTTGGTGTAACTTTTTTCCTTTTTAGTGCTCTTATCCATTTATATCTACTGTGTTAACTGGTCTGTTTTTATACAGCTTTAGACCTGAAAATCAATGTCATCCTGTCAAATTTTTTGTTTTCTTAAGCTGAAAACAATTTCGGTGCTAGATAGGATGTTTGATTGTTCTGTCAACAGTTGCTTGGCTTCTAAAATGTTCTGAGGGTGAGGGGTGGGAGGTAGCGTTTGTGGGTTTTGGGTTGGGGGGGTGTTACTTGGGGGTTTCATGGCTTGGCCTGGGTTTCTTTAAAGTCATAGCTTCTACTCCGTAAATTTTTGCTTTAGTAGTTTATCTCCACTATTAGTATATTTTAAAAAAAATATTTATTGTCCAGTTATGAGACAACTTTTAGTATAAAGTAATCTGGATTAACTCCATTGGGAGCAAGTGTTCATTGACAGGCTCTGAAATCAATATTGAAATACTTTTTCTTGATATTTTGTGTGAAGCTGCACAAAAAATATAGTGTGAAAATAGTTGGTGCTTAATATAGTAGATACCGCCCAAAAAGTACTCACAGGCCTCGAAAATGTAATGATGTGAGAAATCTTCATTTTTAACTCCTTCTCTTTTTAGAAGGAGGCAAGTTTAAAATAATCAGAACAAATGAAGAATCATCACTCAATACACCTTAGAACTGCAGAATGATGCCTTTTTTTATTGCTGCAGCTCTTTTTTCTGCACACCTACAGCAAACAGATTTCTTGCTATGCTTTCCTGTAGGCAACTGTACCTACATATTGTTGACATTTTAGAGAATTTATAGCATAAATTATTTTAATGTTGAAAGAGTTTATATGTGCAGAAATAATGTCATCCTTCTAGAACCAGCAGCAAAACTCAAGAGGAGGCAGTTAGTTGTGAGGTGTAGGGTAGGGAGAATAAATAGTGAAAAGCAAGCGGAAATCACCTATTAACCTAAATAATAATTAAACAAGGAGAGGAGAAGAAGAACACAAAGGATATGTAAGAATAATGTAAGTACAGAGAGATAATTTTAAAAAATTTGGACTTTTGTTTTCTTTTATGTCTATAATTAACCTCATTTTTCACATAGGGTTGAGACATTTTATATTTTCTCTCCAAATGTTGCTCATGTAACAAAATTCATAATGAAAATCTGAAAATACATTAATAATGAAATGATATAATAGTCCTCATTCACCTCCTAGTGTAGGTTTTCAGAATCCATTAGTAGTACAGATATACAGGTCTTGCTGTGTGTTTTATTATAGCTAGTGCCATAGGAATAGATCAGTGCATGTCCCTCCATACTTTCTTGTTCATCTTGGATGTTTTTAATCAAGAAACAATCAGTATAACAACATTGCATAAGATATTTTTCCAGATATTAATTAAATATGCAAACATATTTAAAAACCAGCCAGTTTAAAGAAGGGAAATGATGTGAAGTCATAACTGAATGTGCATGTATACCTGTAGTGGTTTTGCACACAAATAACAGTAATTATTCCTAATTACTCTTTTATTATAGTTGAGCATGACCCATAAATATATTTGTCTAGGTACGGGCAGTAATACAATTGAAAATATTCTAGTTTTGATTAATTTCAGTTTTTAGAACAGTTCTCTTGTATTATTTTCTATTGTATAGTAAATAACCTTTCTGAGGGAAATTTATTATGGTTTGAGAACAGGATAAAGTTATTCCTATGCTCAAAAATTTTACAAAATTAGTATACAAATATGATTCCCAGTGATACCGTAGTACATCATATCAGCACAATAATGTTTTTCTTGGGGGTGCAGCCTATTTAATTTGCCGAACTTTTAGGAAGTCATAACAGAAGTGCTTGCTGCAGGTATGAGATACTTCTGAGGCTGGGGAGATTCACTTGGTGTACAAATAGCATTCTTAACCCATACCTGACCTATCAGCAACTGTTAGTGAATAATTTGGGCATAATAGAAACAGAGTTAAAAACCACATCCTTAAAAAATTAAACAGAGACTTTTATCTGCTCTTGTGATATATGGTTTCAGGTAATACATGAAGACTACATTTTGTTCTCAAATTTTATGTATTAGTCAGTGATAGCTTTTCTTTCTGTCTGCTTTCTGGAAGGTGGTCTTGGAATGCACGTTAAAGAAGGACCTCGTTTACAACAAAGTTACTCCTACTTTTTACCACTGGAAGATTGATGACAAAAAGTTTGGCCTCACATTTCAGAGTCCTGCTGATGCAAGAGCATTTGACAGAGGTATTCGGAGAGCAGTGGAGGATATTTCTCAAGGTATGTATTTTGAGTGAAGGGATTGGTGGGGCTAGGGAAGGGGAGGTGTTGAGCGTTTAGTAAATGAGACAAGTCAAAGCACTTTGCATAAATTTAATGCTGACAGTGCTTAAGGATGCAGATTGATCTATAACATATTGTGATTTTAACAGTTTTTATGTACTACTTCTGGCATAGCTAAAGTGCCATTCATCCAAGTGTCTTAAATTGTTTTACGAACACTAATAAGGTAATTCACTGAAACATTCCTACGTAATAAAGCCTTACCTTGTTTTTTAGACATGAAGAAATGAAGGAAGCTAGAGTGTTATAGTGTCTTACTTGGATCTTCTCCTCAGAAACTTCTTACAGTGTTCTTACTGGATAAGCTGTTGAGGTCTCTTTTTATCTGCTCATACTTTGACTTAATAGTTCTATTTGTTTACCTGCAGCTGACAGAGTAGTTCTGAGGACAGGTTTATATAAGAAAATTTATTCTGATATGGCTAACAGGTTCCAGAGCTTCAGTACCTCATGGAAGCTAGGGAGCCAACAGAAGATGATCACCAAGCCTCGATTATGAGATGAAAATATGATAAATGTATTGCTGGATAGGAGAGGGAGAGAACAAGTGTCTGTGGAATGGAAAGAACACCTCTTCCAGGATTGTGAATGTAACTCAAAGGGAGAAATTGAAACAAAATAATCAGTACTGTGATGTCCTGTAAATTTAGGGATTTAGCATGTGTTACCATATTAGCAAAGGGAGAAACATGTTTCTGAAGGGAAGTGGGTTTTGATACACTAGGATAACTTTTTTTGAATTCTGCTGATATCATCCATATCTCTGCAAGAGAAATGATTAGAGAGCGTATGAGTCTTTTTTCTTTCTTAGGGTCTTATATTTCCAGTATCTGATGATTTATAGCAAAATGTAGCACAGTATGCCTTCATGCCAACCGAATGTATCTGCCTTTAATTTTCAAAGTGCTACAACAAATATTCCCTTGCTTCTAACTTTTGATGATACTTTGAAAATGCTTTTACAAGAAAGTTGTGAAAAAGACAGAGGAGTGTGGGTGGGAATACTCAGTATATAAAATCAGAATGTAGAAATGAATGGTACTTATTCAAATCAACTTGAAATACAGTCATCTACTGGTTAAAAAAGTAAACAAGCAATTGTTATCATCATAGCTGGATCTTGAGGGATGGTGTTGACTACTGGAAGCGGTTAACTGTAACTAAAGAGAAATTAACCTCATCTATTTTTATTTTTTTACCTCTTCTGTAGGTTATCCACCCTCCCAAAATGATGTTGAAGTGGCAGAAGACTGCTTTCAAGTAAGTATTTAAATTTTTAAAATTAGCTATGCAGTTATTTTTGGAAGAAATTGATTGAATATTTTTTAATTAGTGAGAATAAGCAAAATAAGAGCAATTGCAAAATTCAATTTTATGAAATAAGTTCCAGAACAGTTATCTAGAAGATGTGCAATATTATCTATCTTAAACTGAATAGTCAATGTTTAATCAATAGGAGTTCGATTTTCAAGTTTACAAAGCATGTTCTAGTTTGTGTGTCCTCTTTGAGCTCGTGGGAACATGGCATGTTCTTCTGGGGGGAAAAAAAAATAGAGGAGTCAGGAATCTTCTACTCTTATATGCACATCCTGTTTGATTTCACTCTGCAGTGATAGATGCTTTTAAGATTTGTCGCTAGAGTTGAAAAGATGCTGAGATAGTGATTAAAAGAATCTAATTCAAACAAGGATAGTTTTTCAGATGATTTTTAAAAACTCACTGAAGATAAAGCTGTGACTTATTCAGATTCCAATTTTTCTTGATTCTTATTTGTACCATTCGATTTCTACAGGTCATAATGGCATAAGGGGTAAAAACTTACCTCTAAGTACTCTTCAGAGTTATATTGCTTTACGCAAATACCATATCAAGTACTGTAACACTGATGTGTAGCACTGCCTGGTAATATCCAAGAATCCACGTAATTAAAAAGCCAGTATAAGTGAATATCGTGGACGCATATATATAGTAAATAAATATATTATAACTTAGTAAAAACCTGTTTGTGTCTATGTGAGTTTCTTATCTCTTTTTTCCTATTTACAGTTTCAGGGGAAATCTTGGCTTTATTCACACACACATTCAGTTTTTAGAGTGCAGATATTTAATATGAAGCTGATGTAGAAACTAGTTGACTCAGGCGTCCTAGTGACTATTCAGAAAACTGATAATATTACTAAGTGGTTTCTTGAGAGGAGGAGTTTTGTTATTTATGTAATGCTAAATTCTTTATCGGTGTAGATAGATGCAGTGTAGAACTGCAACACAAAATCAAGAAAATTAGCAGCCTACTTTGAAGATACGGGTGACAATCAAATTATGATAGGAAACTGAATCTCAAGAATGAGAAAGTATACTGCAATGCAGTGGCAGTGCAGAAGAGTCTCCTAATTCCTTTCCATTTTATGGTAGAAGAAATGTATCTCAGTGTAAGAGTTGGCTGTGCAACCACCTGTTGTTCTTTATTTGCAGTGCTTTATTTTAAGGCACTTTGAAGTAAAATCGCTATAAATATTAGATGTTTTGGATTTAAAATAGGAATAAGATTTTGACAGGGTGGAGAAAATATGTACTAAAGTTAATGCAATCCTTAATCAGCTTTTAAAAGAGTTGTTTAAACATGCTTTGTTGCAAGGATTAATAATTGAGCAATTTCTACAGGCCTAATGAGATTAGATGAAACTAATTATCTCTTGATCATACTGCCTAGTTATTACATTTCTCTATAAGGGTGCCAAAATTGAAGAATATATCTGGGTTTTTTTGTATTTATGAAGTTTGTTATTGGGAAAGTGAAGAAAAGTATATTTACATCATCTGTATTCTATATAGATATAAATATAGATATATTTATATGTGTAAAGAGATGAGTTAGATCTACTTTATATTCCATGAATTTTTTAAAAATAAATTTATCTATTTTAAAAAATATTCTCTCTATGTACAATTTGCAGGTAATACAATTCTGTTTGGTGCAAACTGCTGGTAGAATTATCTATTCCAGACAGGAAAACATATTTCATTACCTCACCACAACATGTATTGCTTAACTGTGAATTCATGCTATGGATAGATGGCAAGAATTGCCTGTTTTCTAGAGGCAAAAAAAAGATAGCCAAACTCTCACTGTGTCTTTGCATACCACAGTAAAATAAATTATACTATAATTGCTTAGCAATTACAGTACCAGAAATGGTAGAGGAGAGAACACAAGGAAGGCTGAAGCCACCCTGCTTTAGCTATGCTTTATCTAAAGATTTATGTATGAATAGCAAATCCATAATTGTAGTATGCTAATATAGAAAGGCTACAGCATTTTAGTTACGGACACCAGATCTGATCATCAAGTATGTCTTTGAAATATCTGACAGTGTACATTCTCCTCCAACGGATTAATTCCTTACTGCCCTTCCAAGGCTGATACTGTTGTGAGTTGAACTTGATACCCCAATATTTTTTTAATTTGAAAGACTGGTAAGACCATTTTGTTCAAAGAGTTATGTTGACTTGTCTCCCCCTCATCTCACTCCACTGTATATTAAAAGGCCTAATGATGTTTCTTTTTTCCTTCAGTTTATTCTACAAGCTGTATTTCTGAGTAAGTTTTGGAGTATGCCAAGACATTTTAGAGTGTGGATAGACGCTTAGAGAGCAGGTTGATCACTTCTATATTTGGGCAATGAGATAGTTGTAGTTTCATCAGAACAATTTTCCAGAATTGTAATTCGTAACCTCTAAGGAATGAAGTACAAAAGATGAAGCAGTGGAGCTCCTCCATTTAATTAAAAATATTGAGTACTCATAAGTTGTTTCTAAAATAGCAGAATGTCAATAAGAGAAAAGGGTTATTTCACACTTACTTTTCATAGCATGCTTGTTAGTGCACTTAAATTTTTGTTTACGCCCTGTAGTAGCTATCAGGTGTACTGGTATTCTTCAATTTCATTTCTTTCTTCATTAGTTAGCGTGGTAGGTAAAGACCCCAGGATGTCATGAAAGTACACTTGAAAATATTAACTTTATTAGTTCCTTGTCAGTTACGTCATCTGCTGTCCGGGCATTTTGCCTGTGCTGTTTCAGTCATCTTACACAGCAGGAATCTTTGTACATAAATTTCCTTAACAGTGTTTTGTTTTGTTTCTTTCTTAATTAAGATGATTAGTGATGAGGACAGCAAAGCATGCTTCCAGGTTATTTTACTGGTTGGTTATGTTTGGTACTACAGAAAGCAAATAAAGTGATCCAAATAAGATCAATACACACAGCCTTCTGATCTAGTCAGTTGTACTGCTGTTAAATCTCCATGCCTACTTGTAGTAAGTATTATCACATTTTGTAGGTGTAGCAAGTTGCCCAAAAAGTCTCTGTGCAACTCTTAAATCGGAAAAACTGAGCTTTTCTCTTGTGCTTTCTGGGCTAGCATTTTGCTCACTGTATTGTATTTTGGTTACTAGATTTTTTAGTTATTTTTTCTTTTACATTCTTTAAATAAAATCTCACAGAGAAAGCAGTCTTCTTACTAAAGATCAAATTTATCATTTTAAGAAGATACTGCTTCGTTAAAGCTTCTTTAGCTGCTTTGTAGTTCACAAATGTTAAAATCTTAATATTACAAGAATACTCACTTAAGGGTGTTCACACTTCCTTGTAAAGGTTGCTTAAGTGATTGCGATTACTATTAGTTGTTTAATGAACATATTATATGCAAATTGTTATGTCATTAAATAAACTTCAGATTAGTCTTACTAGATTGATTTCAAATAGAAATACTCAAATGAGTTAATGCAGAGCTGTCTGACTTCCTGTAATGTTTGTAAATGGATCCTGGGAGTGTATATATACTTATATGGAAATATACACTGGAAGTTTGTTTTGATAGGAGGTTTGGATTTTTTGGTATAAAACACTAGGCATTTTCAATGCAGTAGGCAAGGAGCCTGTTTAAGTCAGTTTGCTTGTTTGTTCAAAGATTGGGTCAGATTCTTTTCCTCTACCAAATATAAACTTCTTGTTGTATAACTCATCTAGTTTAACTGAAAAACTATAAAAATCAGGAATTTTTTTCTTTTTTTTTTTTTTTTTTTACTTGGAAGTGAGTCTAACTAGATAGAATCTAAAGCTTAAGTGGGTTTTGGATAGCAAAATGTATAAGTCTTTTGTGAACTGAAAAATAGTGCAGTCGAATCTTAATTTCTGATAGGTTTTGTTGATTCAGCCATACTGTTGTTATTTATAGGCTACGAACACATTTTACTGTTTTAGAGTAATAAGAGATGGAGAACTTAGGCTTTTGAGCTTCTTACTCTTGACAGAGGAAAACTGAAGGCTGGTAAATCATAAAGGGAAAAAAAAAAGTTGAGCTTGTTCTTTCAGAAATAGGTACATTGAGGGCGTTGCCATTACAAAGGGGAAAAGGCCTGCATCTCATACACCTTTCAAGTGGTTTTGATACAGAAAAGGAGTACATACATGGTTCATGTGCCTCTTTGTAAATGCACTAATGAGTGATTATTCAATTTATAGCTGTAATTAAATGTTCACGTAAGTTTTATTTTACAAAAATAACTTGACATTGTGACTTGTAAGGAAAGAGAAAATAATTTACCCTTGACACTGTACTGTTTGTATGGAGGAGAAAATACTGTGTGATAAAACATCAAAGATTAGCAATATTTAGTACACATAATAAATTCCCTATGTGTAGTTTCTGGAACTAAAAGTAATACTAATTTATTTTAAAATAAATGTAATAATATATTGTGCTAAAATAATTTGGTTTTGTTAAGGCTTTTTGTGGAATAGTATTCAAAAAAAGAGAAGGAAGTGTGTGTGTGTGTGTGTGTGTGTGTGTGTGTGTGTATATATATATATATATATATATTTCACCAGTATTCCCAACAGCCTATTTACATATTGCTCTCTTATTTCCTCAGGGTTATGCTTTGTGTTTTAATTTATTTGTTCCTTCTTTGAAATCCCTAAAACCTCGAGTGTGCTCTATGTATTCAGGTGGAACAGCCTTGGAAGAGAGGGGCATGTCAAATGCCTTGTTTTTTACTTTAAACTTCACAAAACATTCAGAGTAATCTAGGTAATATTTCAGTCCATGTCAGAAATACATACCTGATTGTAATAGTTTCTTTGCCAAATATGAAAGTAGTGGCTCCATCAGTTTTGGAAGGAGCTAGAGCGGAAGAAAGTTATTCAGATGTTCTTGAAACCTGTGTAATTTCTTCGCAATTAAAAAATTAAGGAAAAAACATTTAAATTCTTCTTGTGTTGGTTAACTTCAAACAGCAGATTTTCAGTTCTCATGGGAAGTAAATAGAAGAACTGGAATGCAACGGAAATGTAGGCTCTAATCCATCCTTCTGTGTAATCATTAAACTTACTTAGAGCAGAACATTTTTAACAATGTTTGCAGAACAATGTTGAATTCTCTCCCAAACTTCACTCTGGCAAACTGAGAGAAGTAAGGAGAAAAAATTTGAAGAAGAAGAGAAGTTCAGTCTGGTTTTCATTTTCTCTACAGCTGTCATCTGGCTTTGAATTCTGCTGGAGAGCTGCAGCTGGAGTCATTTTATTGCTTTACCCAGCATCCTTTTGCCTGCGTGCACAGAAATGTTTTAGTAGTCTTGGAAAAAAATTCAGAGTATCTCTTAGCAACCATAGGACAGTAATTATTATACCAGCAGCTGGGAGCAAACCAGATTTCCGTTGTGCATTAAAAACTGGCGTGGGTTACTTTACAGATGATACTGAATAACCTATGCCAGTACTGTACTTTGCAGGCTGTGGTTAAAGGATATTGAATGTGGGCGGTGTAATTGCTTTGGACAGTAGAAAAGGGGAATGTGTGCGTCTGTGTTTGTGTGTAATATTCAGCACACTTAATATACCAAGCTTAGCTCTTGTGGAAAACTTTACATGTTAGCTATTTACTTAAATGCATTTTCAATACAATAGCATTTTTTGTTTGAGTCCTCTCCTTTTAGGTTGTCAGTGTTTCCATTATAAATGTGGGGTTTCAGGTGTTTATGACCTTGTCATAAAACATCACATTGGAGCAGGAAGTGTCATCCAGAGAAAGCCTTTTTGATACTAATAAATGTGGTTTGGCTGCATCTAAACTATCAGTTCAATGAAAAATACAGAGTTCAGGATATTAATCTGGTGTTTCTGTAGATCTGCACAGTGAATATTTATAGGCTAGATAATATCATAACTGACTTGCTTGCTTTTCGCTTTCCATGAATACCAGAAGTTAGGCTGTGTCCACTTACCTATAGCTTCTAGGTTGGTAGACTGAACGTTGTGATTTCCAAACAGCTGTCTCACAAGTTCTTGCCTTATAAAGGTCACATGCCTTTCTCTGTCTCTTGCCACTTCTGAATTTCTCCTTGATGTCAGTTATCTTGAATTGTGGTGTCTGTGTTGGAATTTTATAAAAGCATTCCTTTATAATTGCTGTGTGTAGGGCACAAGGGCTTGCTTTAAAATTAAGGTTTGTATTTCATACATCGGTATCTGGTACTGCTAGTTAGCACTGTAATAGATGATCAGTGACTCTATCCTTTATTAGATGGAGCCCTTCTTGATTGCCAAGGGAAGTGTGTCTGCCTGTGTGAGCATGTGTGCGTGTCCTTTTTACTCTGTAGTGTAGGTAGTTTATTTCTGAAGGAAAAAGGTATGAATCACCTACAGGGACAGGAAATAATGCAGGCTGTTCCAGATCTCACCCAGGGATAAGGACTAGCTTGTGGGTAGTATGTATTTTTTTCCCTGGGAAACAAAGTGTAGTAGTTCTTGCAGCTCTCATCCTTCTCCCTAGACCACTCAAATTGATAATAGCTGGAGAGGCGAGGGGTTAAGGTAGTGTTTATCACTGTGGTTTCTGTAAAATGGCTTCTAGCTGTTAATGTGTTCCTAGCTTAAATAGTTTCTGCTTGTAAGCATTTATAACATTGCTCAAACCCAAAATAGTTTTAGGCATTCCTTCCTCATTCTGAATGCAGCTCTCCTGTGGTTTGAACCAGTGTTTTTGAAGCTTTTTATGTCATTGTGCAATGTACCTGCAGGAGTACTTCCTGCTAGGAAGGTGTTTGATACTGCACTAATATTTGATGCTTTTTGCTCTTTAAGTATGCACCCATGAAATCTAACTCTTGCCAATCGTTTCAACGTTTCTTACGTACTCCTTTCCCAGCAGTGTTTGACCAGAAAACTTAATTTTGACAGTAACAGGTTTGATTGCCTAGTAGTGTTGTCAAGTTCAAGGATTTCCAAAAAGTACTTTTTTTCTGGAATTTTGATTGTCTTCAAAATGTTTCAGTGGAACTTTAGCCTGATTTAGCTATTGTCTGTCATAGGGTGTATGCTCTCTAGCATTAATTAGAGCTGATCATTAATTAATTACTAATTTTAATATTTTTCCACTCACAATGCTTTTCCATTCAATGCTTTTTGAATGCATACAAATTCTTAGAGGTATGGTGATTTTCTTTCCCCTAAAGATGAGCTACAGAACATCTGCTTCCACTTTATCTTGATGTCTCAGAACTTGATACGTTAGTATGAGGTGCTAATGTAATCCCAGAAAAAGTTCCTCAAGTATTTTGATAAATGAAAACTAATGATTCAGTGTTAAGTACTAAGCTGGCAAAACTTAAGGTTTGCCTTTGCCTCAGTAGTTTTCTGCAGTATTTTTATTGTTTCCCCCTTATTATTTTTCTTAATATATACAAATCTTTGTAATAAAACTGAAATATTCTCATTGCTGGAAGTTGGATGATGCCAGAATTTTCACAGTGCTTTCAGATGATGACAGTCAGTTAACTTCACAGCATCTCTTAATACAAACAAAATGTTGTACAGTACGTTTTTTTGGCAACCCAATGGGATTTGTATCAATATTCTCTACTGTATCTTAAGTATATCACAGTCAGTTAAGCTTAAAGAACAAGAACTGTTTGGTTTTATATTCTTTTCAGAAAGTGGATCATCTCACAAGCCAGCATCCCACCCAAACGTATTTCCTCTTCCTTATTCTGAGCAGCACACATCCTGCAAATATCTTATTATATGTTGCCACGTGGTCTCATCTTTGTATCAAATTGCCTGCTATAAACGTAAAGTCAAAAAGACAGTCATTAGTTGTTTAATGCACATGCTGTAATTAGATATTTTAATTGAACCAGTATATGTTAAAACTGACTGACTGTCAGCTGATCTGTTAAAGAATTTTGCTTTTAATTTATTAAAATGTCTGACTAGCTTTTGCCTTATTAATCTCAGAAATATTTTCGTCCAATTGTATGTTTTTAAATATTGGCAGCTCTGTGGGTAGACAGAGAAAGTTTAATCTTGGAGACTGGGCTAATCTCTCCTTCCTTAAAGAAGTTCCTCAGTGTGATTTGGCAAGTGTTACAAGGGCATGTATCTGTAATACACAAGTTATGTAGGCTCTGCAGTGAAGGAATTCTTATTTTTTGAGGCTGGCCCATAGTAAAGAAAATACTTGCCTACTTACAAGTACTTAAATTTGTATTTAAAAATATTTACATCTACAGGTGCCTCTAACATTTTGTGTAGAACACTAATGTATTTATGTATGAGTCTGGGTTTGGTGTGGTTTTGTATAAATACAAAATCATTTCAAGGGAGTTCTTATTGTTCTAGGCTACTCAAGAAAATTCATCAGGTTCATTAATGAAAGATCACCTTTTCCAACATGAAACTGTAGTAACCAGTGAACCTTACAACAGTGCAAATATAAGGCCTTCAGCATTTGAGGATATCAACACCAGGAGAGCCTGTTTTCCTAGTCAAACTAACCAGGTAAGACTACCAACAAAAGAGGCAATTCTTACTTTGCTTGCTGTGTTAATGTTGCAGTATGTAATTTCTGACAAGAAAGCACTTTCACTTTACGTCTCTGTGTAGTATTATACTCTCAACTTCTTGAAATGATAAGCATAAGCTTTGCAGCTGAAATATCACAGCATTATTATGGCAGAGGTAAAGCTCTGTGAAGGCACTTACCTGTGCTGTGGTGCAGCAGACTACGTGAATAAATCTTTCACTTTCTTTGAAGTCAGATTTCTATATCTGCAGCCTTGTAAAGCTGTTTGAATTTGTTCACAATATGTTAATTGGCCGTGAGCTCAATCTCGTTTACATGTATACTAATACAGTCTTGATCAGAAATCTTAAAAAGTGTGTTTAAAATCAGTATCTTGGATGCATTGCACAGTGGGACACATCTGCTAAATATTTTTAGTGAAACATTGTTTATGCTTTCTAACTGCCTGTTAAACTAAAATACTGAACAGAAAGTGTATCAGTTGAGCATGGAAAGTATTAAGCTATTGGTAAACAGATCCTTAAACCAGAAAGAAACCGACTAACGTGAATAAGGCTGATGTACAGAAGTTTTCAAAAGAGGACGTATTTATAGAACATTATTTTTGTCCTGTTTGTGAAGAGGTATGTATTCTTCCCTCTTTCCATTTGCTTGCAAAACTAATTTAAGAAATCCTTGGAATAATAATAGATGGGCAATAAAGTTATTACAGTTTATTGGCTACAGCAACCAGTGATGTGTGTGCTTAGTCTTCATCAAGTTGTAAAAAGTCAAGTAGCCTAAACTGTGTGTATCTTTTAAGAGCACATACAAATTTTGCTACTGATGAAATAATTTAAGCTGTGGTATGCTGGGTAGTGTCTGTCTGAGAGAAATTAAATAGGAATTTCTTTGAAATAACAGTGCTACAATTCGCTTCTTATAGACTGAATTTCTTAGAGATTCCATGGAAATTTAAGTAGCTATTCTTTAAAATATTTTTCTTGTATTGTAGCACTATCTGCAGTTTTGTTTCTATTACATATATATAGGTTTGAACTCTCTTCCTGTACTCAAGTCAAATAGCTTATGAAGTACATGGAAAACAGAAGAAGTAATTAATGACAGTTCAGATCTTTACCTGTAATACTTCGTTAATAAACAATACCCAAGTCCTTCAGCTCTTCAGCTTTCAGTACACTGATGTGTGTTTAACTTTAGTACTTGGCAATGATATATTCAGCTGCCGGTGTCTTCATATAGTGGAGCCGCAGGCTGAGCAAAAAGTCAGGTATAGCTTTTTGAGGAGACGCAGTGAAAGCAACAGTACTGAGCAAGTGTCCATGCCTTGTTTAAAGGTGCATCCCTTCAAGGAAGGTGTAATACTAGTGAGCTCAATAATGTCAACAAAAATTTTCTGCTTAATTTCCAGTGGTCCAATTATGTTCACAATAAGATTCTCTGTGGAATTTCAGTTTGCTGTAATATTCTTTTCCCTCCCTGCTTTAGTTGTTACACTGCAATAGCACTTGTACTGAGTTACAATTCTGAATGGCTAGAGGACTTGTGTGTATTATTCTCAGTGAATTTTACTGGTATTGTTACCTAACTGAATCTGGATTGCATATTCTTAGGGTTTTGTGTACCTCACACTTTATAGCCCATTAAACAGCCAATATGTAAGCATTATAAATAAATCTTTTCCAACGTTTCTCCTGTTTTGCTTTTTTCCCAGCAATTCCCACTTGCTTCTTAAAGATTGAATTCTTAATATGAGTTGCATAAAGAATGTAATGCTGACTTGCTTGTAATGTGTCAGACCTCAAGCATTTTTATTAGGAGCTTCGCTGGGAACCTGGGAAAAAAGAAAGTAATTCTATGTATGTGTTGTGTTCTGATCAAACAGATAAAAAGCCTTCAAAGACTGAAGAGAGATCAGATTTTAGTTAGAATTGTTAGTGATATTTAGTGGCTATTAGCTGTCTAGGGGATGGAAGGTTGAAGGTGGGTTTGTGATTTGAGGTTTTGGAGTTATTCTTTTAAACAGCGGGGTTTATTTAATGTCTTAAATGTACGCATAATGTTCTGTGTGGACAGAGGGATAAGGATCCTTTATGAACGTATCATACTGAATTATAATGACATCTTTGATGCTTTTATCCTGAAATAAATTTAAGCTGTTAACTGTTTAAAAAAGCCAATTATCCATAGCTACTTATTGATGCTAAAACAATAGGCCCTTTCTCTTGCTTGAAAACAAAATAAAGTTGGAAGTACTCTGCTTGTTTAAGCAAAGGAGAGGCTAATTGCTTGCATTAGAACCTGAGGAAGTATGGAAGAGCAGTGATAGTAGCTAAATAGGACATGTCCTTGCTTCACCTTGTAACCTTCAGATCTTGTGGAAGTCCAGCTACATGGCTTGGAGCCAAGGAAAAACATTCTTGTTAGCATACTCCAGTTGAAACTCCCAGGGCAAGGCATCTCTAATTACAGTTCTGTACTTAAAATATATCACATAAGGATTATCAAGCGGGGAAGTAATGGTTAGAGCAGGCTACAGATATTCTTACATAATCAGAAGCTGACATATTTTAAGAAGCTATTCCTTCCTCTTCCGCAGCTGCCTTCCCTCTTCCCTCTGCCTCCTGCCACAAAACCGAGGCTTGCAGATTTCAGTGTAGTAGAAGCATAGACACGTGCAAAGTGAAGTAGAAGCATGTTAAGTAAAACCGTCATCTTCAGTAGTGCATTGTTTCACACTGCAACAGGCTAGGAACATGCAGTTCAGCAGTTGTCCTAGGCTATGGAACATTGATTCTTATTAATTTGATCAGTACTAATAAGGTAAACACTCTCAAACCAACAACAATAATGCTAAAGATGCATCCCCAAATAATTCATGATTCTAGGAGAATTTGTAAGGCTATTTGTTTAGGGAGCGAATTTATTTTAATTTTTTTTTTTTCTTACTTTGGTGAGATGGTTACAGGCTGCGCACGTTACAGGAGAAAAAGGCAGAATTTGACTTGAAGCTCACTTATATTTTGGCTGCAATTATAATATCCCTGCAACGTAGGAAAATAATTGTTCGTCTGTAGGGCAGGGATACTGGGACATACTGAGACTTCTGCATTTTTTGTGCACTATCTGCTGTTTTCAGGATCTCCTTCCATACACATGTGCTAAATTTTTATCCTGTCATTATTCGCACGTTTTCTTGAAAGTCACTTGTAGCGTGATTTCAGTAATATTTAGTGGCTGTCCACTGTCGTTTAGTCCACTGTCTTACGCTTATCTAATATCTGCCGTATTTCAATTCAGATGTTTCAAATTTGCCACCTTCAGCAATCTTTCATGCTCTCCTGCTCTGTTGTCATAAGAGAGACCAAATAGAATTCCATCTTATCTTTCTGCTTTTTGTTTTGTATGTGTTTAGCATGTTCCTTCTTACTTGCTTTTTGAGGTAAAAGGTCTTGAATTATAGTCAGCTCATTACAAGTTGAGAATTTTAAAAGTGCTTAGGTGTTTGCCTGCTGGTGTCTTAAACTGTATTAAATTTAAGTAAAGTACTGTATGTTAGCATTTAGAAGCCACTGTTTTTGATCGACCATGCTACTGAATTTTATTCTTCTTATGGCGCAATCGTTGTCTAGAATACGGCTTTGAGAATGAGTAACCAGAATTCAACACTCTTGTTGTCAAAGTGGAAGGAGTTTGAAAACTTAGAGCAGGAATAAAGGGAATTTCTCCTAGATAACATGAGGAACTCGAAGTGGATTTATCAGGGAGTTAAGCCTAAAGCAGTGGTACATCTCCAATGTGAAATCAGCAAATTCACCTTAGGTGTAATTCATCTATGGAATTAGTTGCCACTGTAAGGTGTTAAAACCTGAATTTTGAGCATAATACAAAGAACAGTATCAAGTCTTATGCAGATAACAAAATATCCAAAGCTTTTATGAGATACTAAAAAGTCAGGAAAGAATACTAAAGCTTATGGTCCTAGTAGTTTGGAAAATGCTAATTATTGGGGGGAAGATTGTAAATTGTACTAGTAAGAAAAGCAGCTGCAATCTTCAGCAGAGGAAAAAGAAATCTTGGTTTTTTATTTTCTAACCTAGGTTTTACATTGTAGGTGGACATGAATTTGGGACTTCAGTATAGTGAACTTATCTTGCTCTGCTCTTTCAGGTGCCACTGAAGTCAATCAGACATGTTAGTTTTCAGGATGACGATGAAATTGTTAGAATAAACCCTCGTGACATTTTGATACGTCGTTATGCAGACTACAGGCATCCTGACATGTGGAAGAACGACCTGGAGAGGGATGACGCAGACTCAAATATACCATTTTCTAAATCAGACAGTAAAAAATCTGACTATTTATACCCATGTGGGGATGGAACTAAGTTGAATTCCCTGAAAGACTCAAAGAGTTCTGTGGTATTTAAAACTCAGCCTTCTTCATCAAAATTTAAAAACTCAAAAAGAAGAAAAGAGGATGGTGAGCGTTCCCGTTGTATATACTGCCAGGAAAGGTTTAATCATGAAGATAACGGCAGAGGAAAATGTCAAGATGCGCCAGATCCTATTAAAAGATGTATCTACCAAGTTAGTTGCATGCTTTGCGCAGAGAGCATGCTGTATCACTGCATGTCAGACTCTGAAGGAGATTTCTCTGATCCATGCTCGTGTGACACTAGTGATGACAAGTTCTGCTTACGCTGGTTAGCACTGGTGGCACTCTCGTTCATTGCTCCATGTATGTGCTGCTACCTCCCCTTGAGAGCATGCCATCACTGTGGTGAGGTATGTGGGTGCTGTGGAGGAAAGCATAAAGCTGCAGGATGAATCAGTCTTGTGCCAAACAGAGCTGAAAAAAATCTTTGTTTCCAGGAAGCATCTAACTTGGATTTGTGGAAGCTTTTTGGCAAGCTGAAGGGAATCTTCTTTCATGTAAGAGATGCTTGATGTGGAGGAAGCAACAAGACTTGTCAGACCTTGGCATTTTACAAGTGTTAGCCATGCCTATTTCCTTTGAGCGCGTGGCATTTGTTGCAAGTTGTGAAGGAGATTTTGCAAAGGAAAGCCTATTATTATTGGCTATACAATGAGTATATAAACTATGATTATACTAAAAGGGATTAACTTTTGCCACTTTGTACATTCATGGTTTAGGTGAGGGGGCTCTTTTAAAAGGATTAAAACTTACCTGAGGGGAAATTTTAACTAAATGTGCACTAGTGACAGTTGATTTAAGATTAAGAAAAGTTAATACTCGGCAAATGAGAGATGAAACTGATTTTAAGTGCAACTAAATCACTTATTAATAGTTTTTGGAAGTGACTTTATGTATAAATAACAAATGTTTATATTTAACTAAATGTGTAAGGTACGAATTATTACATGTTAAACTTTCCTTCTCTCTGATATAGTAGGTATGGAACACACCTACTGTCACATTCCATGGTAGTATTTTAAATATTTAATTAGTTAATTTAGTCGCATTTTTATTCCAGATGGACAAATTGATATTTTCAAGTCCTGTTTCCCTTCAGCTACAGTTTGTGTTGAGTTGTATCCATACATTCTGATAATCTAAAAACCTTTAAAATATTAATTATTCTAGTCTGGAGTGACCAATATTTTTTGTTAAGCACAGATGTAATTGTCTAAAATGTTCTTGTTAGAACATAACATTTATTTTTATATATAAATGACTTTGGTTTCAGCATAATAGCAAAAAGGAAGTTGTTTCTGTTGCTCAACCAGCAAGTTGTTTTCTTTTGGGGTGTCCTCCAAAAATACTTCATTGCATATTCAGATGTTCATTAAGCAAAAGGTACATTAAGGCAGTTGTAACAAATTGTCATCAGTGTTCTTGTTTATCCTTCTGTTAAACTAGGATCCTGTTCAGCTGTTTATCAAGTACTATGATTAAAACAAAAGATTAATAACAAAAGTGAAATTGTTTTCATTATTTTGAACTGCAGCTTTTTCTTATTTGAACAGGCAAAAACAAAAGTACTGTGTGTTTACTTCAAAAACAACAACAAAAGACTTAGCTTGAGAAAGAAATTACAGCCCAGGCAAATTTGGACTGAACTTAATTGAGGAAATTTGGAGGGAGGATGGGGGAGGGAGGGAGGGGGAGAGAGAGAGAGAGAGAGAGTGTATGTGTATGTGTGGTGGTTTATTATGTATGGTATTTGTTACAGCTTTGTACTTACTAAACGTTTAACTTTCAGATAAGAATTAACCAATTAACCCATGGAGAATTATTAAAGATATGTAAAACACTAAAACCAGTCATATTTCATTAGCAAAGGTGCCTATTTGATATCCTGGTTGGGGTAAGAAAGGCTGTCCTCAGTATACCCTTGTTACTAAACAAACAGAAATACTAATTGGTTTTATAAGATTCACATGACTTACTGTTCTCACTTCCTATGCATTTAATTCAGTATATTTGGTGTAATTTTTCTTTCTGCATGTATCAGTGCCGTTAATTTTCATTTGTAGCCAGAAGTAAAATGAGCAAATGTATATAACATTGTCTGTAAAATACTTTTTAAAAGAAAACACTTATATTTATATTACAGCTTGACTTGACCACCTTGTGTACATAGATCATCTCAAAGTATTATTTCACATTGAAAAGAAGACAAATATATTGATAACTGTAGAAGTTACGGGAGAGCTTCTAGTTTTGTATTGAGTCGATTGATTAATTAAGTCCAAGAATATGACACGGTAGCAGCAGTCTTGGTTTTTACTGTTTATATCTTTGAAAGCTGCTACTCTGGTTGATTTTTCATGCTTCACACATTTTCAGCTAAACTTGGTGGCCTAGAATAGACTGTTAACTTTAAAACAAATTTTGATTAAAAAATGGCGATGGTTTTCTACCGAAGGGGAGGAATTTAATATTTGTGGACGCTAGGTTCCTGATTCAAGGTGAAGAGAGGTATGAACAACATAAGAAAAGAACTTGCTGGCTGTATAGGAAAATGCTGTAGAATCATATTGTGTATATACTTCAGAGAATAATGAGTTTAACGGTTTCCTCTGAGCACTATACAACATAGTAAAACTCCTGGTCCCGTACTGTATTTTATATGAAAAAAAAATAATGCTTTAATATTTTTATTGAATGTGTGCGTTAATATTTTCACCTTGCATTTAAACACTTTGCTGCTAAAATGTTTTCACCTTTTGCTTTCCTCTTTAAAGACTTGATCCATCTAAAAAGGGTTACTGAACTGACATACGTTCACTTTTTCTTCTTGTGCTGGAAGAATCAGCCAGCGTGCCCAGTTTGAGAGTGACTAAAAAGAACTGCAAGGATCCATGGTTATGTAAGGGCTGGATTTAGTAGGATGCACACGTACTTTGTCTCTGGTCTTGGGAATGTTACCCACTGTTGCAGTTAGGAGGTGAGTAGTAGAAGGTGGACATAGAGCAAACCCATTCCAGAATGGGCTGTTATATTTCAGCATCTTTTGGTCTTGATCGCATGTAATGTTTATTCTGTCTCTTCTGAAACAACTTGCTTAAGCATTTGGGAAAAGAGAAATTTCTTCCTCAATCCGTACTCCTCGCCCTTAACATCAAAACTGTAGTTTGTAGTAGTAGCAGAGCTTTGTGTTCCTTGGAGGGGAGACCCCAAGCCTCGGGAAACCATCATTGAATGTTAAGTCTCTTGTTTGCTGAAAGCCTCAATTGCCATGAAAATTAAGTATTTCCCCTTGAAAACGCAGGAAGAAGTTAAATGAAAGTAGCAGTCGTGCACCATCTACTGGGGGAAGAACATTCAGCTGCATTCAGGCACAGTATCTGATGTCATAGGAAATTAGCTGGCTATCGGTGCAGTACTTAAGCTGGAGAAATATGTTAAGCTTTAGTTATGAATTTACTAAACAGTAATTTGAACTCTTACTATGATTCTTTATCTCATCATGCTTCCGAAGTTTCAATATTAATGCTGATTGAAAGTAAAAAAGCTTTAACCATGTATTTTGTTAAGTTTAAAATAGTTATGATAACCTATTACACAAAAGCATAAAAAATCGGGAATGCAGTGAAAACACTTTTGATTCTGTCAGGGGGTCCATAAGAGAGATTCTGTTTTTATTTTTTTTCCCCTCACCTTGAAGTTCTTTCCCACAGCAAAGTGATGGAGTTTTGAGGTTCACGCAGAGATAATCTGGCCTTTTGGTTGAGATACAAATCAAGTTTTGAGTATGCACAGGTGGGTCTGTGCGCTCGCACACGTGATGCGGTAGTTGTGAAGGGTTTACCTACAGCTGTGTGCAAGATGAAAGCAATATTCTGCTAATAATCTACAATTACTATGGTAACTGTTTAGTAAACAGCAGCAAATGATGGCATAAAACTCGGATGCCTTTCCAGAGCTTATGTAAGGGATGTTCCAAATGATCTTCACCATTGCAGTTTGCTCTAGAGAAACAAAGGTATTTTGAAGAATGTTTTAACTTTACAGGTTGGAATTATAACATTCTCATTTCAGTTGTGTTCTCTTCAGAATGATCTTTTCCTGTTTACCTGGAGGATAATGTTGAACTCCCGTGTCAATAATGCACAGGTTTAAATTAGACTTGAAGTCTTTTCAGAGCTGGCACAGTATGCAGCCAGTACAGTACATTGGTATTAATAAAATGATGAAGAGTTGTGGCTGGCAGGAAAACAAAAACTTCTAAAAGATGCCTTATAGTACTGTTAATCCAGCAGTTGAGTGTAAAACTTCCGTTTCCTTTGGTGCATTGATAAGTACAAGAAGAGGTTGCGGGGGGCATCATTTGGTTTTGGATTTAGTTTTTTCCTGAAAGCTTATCTTTCTTAATTGCAAAAGTTGTGGTTTGTTTAAGAAATCAAAGCATTCAGTGAAGAAGCCTTCGTGTTCAAAGCTGCAGTATAAGCTGTACATAGTTTTCCTTCTTTTGCTTGATGCCATTTGCTTTTCACCCTGATGACCGCAAAGTGCCTCATGTGTATATTGTTTCCATTAAATCTCAACTGCTATTTCTTTCTACTAAATTATGTGTAATTTAGTTAACTCATCGCTAGGTGTTTCCTTTATGAATAAGAATATAGCTTGTTACTTTGAGTATATAATGTAAATATGCCTTTAAGTTTGTAACTGATTTGTTACCCCATATCCTTGTAAGCTGGCATAGCAGATAACACCATAAAAACTGTTTAAATGTTTTTTCCTGTAATTACCTAATTAAAACTATCTTGAAATGAAACAACTGACGTTTTTCCATTCTGTGCTGGGATTGTTCTTAACAATATGTGTGAAATTACATGTTGCAACTCAAGAACAGAATAAAAAGATGTAAATACAGGTAATCATTTTGCCATAGTGTGTTCTGCTTACTGGTTTAAAAAAAGTGTCAATTGGATTGTTTTATGATTTTAAGATTGGTCAAACATTGCATTACCTTCAAGTTTCAGCATCTTTAATTCTAAGAACAACTTTTAAGAGTTGCTATGATGTTTTAAACCAAAATCTGCCTGTAACATCTTGCTTTATATCCACAGCAGTACTTGTTCTTGACCTTGTGCTATGGAGGTCAAGATTCCTTCGTCTAATTCATGTTTGAGTTCTCACTCAACCCCACCACAAAATGTGTATCTCTGAATATAATTCTAAGCTTTGTACAAGTTAAAGAATAATATATGCCTCAGAAAAGGAAGGAAAACTAATCAGTTTGTGAAGAAAAATGAAGATGAACACGTAGAAATCTGTGAGACTATAATTTGAAAGCTCAATGGTCAAGTTTTATTGTGGATTATTCTAAATTGAATTATATTTGCCTCTAGCTAACAAAAGTTTTCTTATTGGTTACAACCAATAAAGTAATTCTCACTGTTCATCCGATCGGTTTCTAACTTGAAGAATATTGTTATTGCTGGGATGTAATCATTACATGGACTATTAACTGCTGATGCTTGAGCTTTTAACTGATAATTTGAAAATGCAGCTCCACCATGGAGAGGGAACAGGCAAATGAATTAATTGACTGACAGGGTGAGGTATTAATACAGAATATTACAGGCTATGAAGACCACGTATGAGCAAGCGACTCAGCGTTAAACTTGGTTTCATTAAAAATTTAAAACTTAGTGTTAGATCTCAGACAAATCTACCTTAACATCAGGGATAATGCACAATCTTCTGGTTTTGAACAACAACGACAAAAAAAGGATAGATACAGGCCTAATTTTTTTTCTTTTTTGACAGGCAAGTCAAACTAAGTTGCTGGGGTTTATAAATTAAGTCAAAAAAAGAAGTTAATTCACAGATAATAGCCTGTAGACCACAGATCTTGTGGCTGGTGGCTGGTCTCTAAAGGGAGTTCATAAAAATATCCCAATTGGTCCTTGTCACAGCAAGTGTTTCTTGAACCTTTTGGCTTACCTGTCATGGATCACTGTGTGCTCCTGAGCCAGAAAAGAAATGTAGAGTTAAATCATCACTTCTGTTATTTGCGAACACTGATCAGTGTGGTGCAATTGTATAGCTTGGAAACAGACATAACAAATATTTCGATGAGAATAGAAGATAATCCCACATTTTATACCTTTGATTTGAAATTGGAGAGTGTGTGCATGTACACATGATGGGATCTGACTAAATTATGCTTTGAGTACTGCATAACGGGAATGACTAGAAATACTTGGTTCTACTTAGAAGGAAAAGCAAAGTAAGTCCATTTGTCGAGAAGCTTGCGGCTCTAGATATCCATGTCCTAACTTGAGAATTCTGGGGTTGAGAAGATGATGACTTCCACTGACAGAATAAGCCTCTCAGATGAATTGTGTTTTCAGCTAAGTGATGATTTGGCAGACTCCAGCCACATTTCAGTACCAACCAAATTATATCTGATGTGTTTTTAGCAATCTACAGTTATTTATGTCAGTTTGAAGTAATGCACAGGAACAATTATTTCATATTTGGCATTTATTGCTTTATTTATTTTAAAACCACCAACAAAAGATTCTTCTGCATTCTGGTTTAGAGTAGTATGTATCAGGGTAAGGTAAGTTGACCAGAATCTCAGTGTTCAGTTGGGAGAATGGGTGGAAACAATGAGTAAAATAAAAAAAAAAACGTGACCAGGAAAGGTGGGTTTAGTTCCTAACTGGTAAATAATTAAGCAACTTCTAAATGAAAGATGTTGCAGTGTGACTTGCTGTCTAAAACTGGAGACTTCATAGAAAGACAGGTTTGTCTGCTTTCCACGATAACGAGCAACCTTGCCAAGAGGTGGTTCTGATTTCAGCATGAAGGAGAACATGCAAGTGTTAATGAGCTCGCTAGCAATGGAAAATAGTGGGAGTTCTGTTATGAAAGAACCATATTTAGCGGGATCAACAAATAAATGTTTGAAAGAGAAGGAATTACCCTCTTAAACGTAGATCCAGTATTGATCGATCAAGTCTCTTTCTCCAGTCAATGCTACAATTGGCTATACGAAAGCTCGTTAAGGTGATTTTAACTTCCTATTGCATGCAAAACAAGCCTTGGGTTATGGGCTGGCATAAGCTGTCTGCTTCCACTTCTACATTTGTAGAAAACAAATCTATTTACATCTATTAAAGACCTCCTAGCCCCCAACGTAACTTGCCGTTTTGTATCCCATGTAAACAGCAAGTAGTATAGTAAACTATTTCTTTTGAACTGAGAATATGAGAGTATTTTTGTTATTTCTGAAGTAAAAGGGTTCTGAAAACATTACTTTACCAGAGCTGACTGTCCCTTCGTACCTGCCAATATGCTTATGTGTTTTTCCATGGTTCCTTTATATTGCCTATGAGTGAACTGTTAACAGTGACTTGATTTTTCCCATGTTTTTTCCACAACTCGTTCCTTTTTCCTTTTATAGCATCTGAAGTCTTCAGCTTTCTCTGAAGTGTATAGAGTTTTTTTACCGGCGGTGTGTGCCTTTGATGACTATAGCTGCTGATTAATGCAAGCCCATTAAAAAATGGTGTTTGGAAGTTGTATTGCGAAGGCCAAAAGGGTATGAAATATTGCATCTCTTTTGAATACAGGAAGTTTTCTGTTATGTGGTCATCCAGCCACAGGCTAACCAATCCAAAGAATTGTTTTCGAAGTATTTGCAAACAATTGTTTGTAGTATAAGTAATGGAATAAACTCTCCAGTGCATTATTGGGCAACTGTTTTCAAAGGGAGGGAGGTAGCTAAACCCTGAAATTCAAAACAGCTCTTGATTTGCTCTTTTGCCTTAACAATCACAACAGTAATATAGTTAAACAATTTTAACAATTGTTGAAACCAACGTGGTGGAACAACTTAGTTTGGGAGAGCTGTCACTGAATGAGCTGTCACTATCACAGTACTAGAAATTCTTTTAAATCACCAGCTGCGTACAATCCACTGGTTTTGTTTTCCGTGATGTTACAGCTAAATGTTAAAAACACTGCTTATGAAGGAGAGAGCTCTTTTTCTTTCAGGGCTGATTCTGGCGTGAGAGTGATGAAATGACTGTTCCTGCTTCCTTGGGCTTGGTGGTCTTCAGCAAGTTCCTTACAAGCCTGAAAATTGGTGGAGGCATGAGGTATAAGAATGATGATCCCCGAGTTGAAGAGGTACAGTGTGGGGCAGAGATCAAATTTTGTGTGTGTGGAATAATAGGAATGGAGAGGGAAAGCAGAAGAAGAGGAGCATTGGCTGGGCCCTATTCACAAAATTAACTTTTTCACAATATGTTGACAAGTGATAACAGAGATCTCACAAGAGATTTCAAACTCTCTCCTGGGGCCTTTGAGCCTCATTGTGTACCTGGATAAGAGTCTGTTACAGTCCAGGTCCTGGCTCTTCCATAATAGACGCTGTCTCAGAAATCCACCAAGTCATAGTACATAAGACTTAAGACTTCTCTTCATAAATAGTGCCTGTCTGAGATTTGCACAAATGAATAACTAATTAAATTATATTGAAGGTTGACTGCTCTCCAGAGATTTCAATTAACACCCTGTTCTGAAGTGGTGGTGGTATTGAGACTTCCGAATAATTTTAGCTTGTGGCAGACTTGGAAAGATACCTCTGTATTAGCTATGTCAGTAAAGTAAATTTATATTTCTAAATCATGGTTGTGAAGGAGTATCCAGAAGGCTTTAGTGCATTTGGACCTGGTTGCCCAGAGAGGTGGACAAGTCTCCATCCTTGGAGACATTCAGAACTCACAGGGCTAGGCACGTCCCTGAGTAACCTGCTCAAACTCGCCCTGCTTTGAGTCAGCAGGGTTGGACTAGGCAATCTCAAGAAGTCACAGCATCATTAATTCTGTGGCTCGTTTTTAAAGAAAATTAAGATTTTGGGGAAGCAGTCTCAGAAAAGTGATGTGACTTTGTGCTGCTAAATCTGGTCTCTGATTTAGAGGCAAATGCTACTGTTAATGCTTGAATATTTCAAGTACCATAGAACAACTATCGTTTTAGTCATGCCATCATTGTGGAGAGGAGGGAGCTGGCATCTTCTCCCAAGTGACTGAGGACAGGACAAGGGGGAATGGCCTGAAGCTCTGCCAAGGGAGGTTCAGGCTGGATATCAGAAAAAAATTCTTCACGGAAAGAGTCATCACAGGCTGCCCAGGGAGGTGGTCGAGTCACCTTCGCAGGAGTTGTTTAAGGAATGGGTGGATGAAGTGCTTAGGGACATGGTTTAAGGGAGTGTTAGGAATGGTCGGACTCGATGATCCAGTGGGTCCTTTCCAACCTGGTGATTCTATGATTAAAATGTGATTATATTTCATTAATAGAGACTTCAATATAAGTAATGGGTATTAGCATAGTATTGAGGTGCAGGGGGAAGCTATTCCAAGTTAGTAAGCTTAAAAGTATGCACAGGTGTTTGCATAAGTACTGAACAGCTGCTTCAAATGCTCTTTTGGCACAGAAAATGTTTTCCCAGAGTTGCTAACTAACTTTAAGATAGTTCAGTAAAAAATAAATAGATAAACAAATTGGGCCCTCCAAACCTTTCCCAGATTACCAATCTAGTCTAAAAGGATCTCTCAATCCTGGCTGGAATTTGAGGCAAGTTTCCTGAGTGAAGCCAGGCGAAAATGCGTGAGCCAATTGTACTTGCAAAGTACACACAAGTGCTCAGTCTGAAGCAACTGTGGCAGGGAGAGACCGGGCACGGGTGTCCTAACACACGCAGAGCTAGCAGCTAGTGATGGCTGTGGCTCTGGGACCCTGGTCCTACCACAAAATTTATACTGTGCTCAGTAGCCAAAGACAAAGGGAGGTGGGGAGCTGAGAAGATTTGAGTCATTCCCCTCTGTGCCTCGCCTAAAAATTCGAAGTAATGTTAATAACACACAAACATCCATTCCTCTTTTAAAAAGGCATTTGTCTCAAGTGATTACTAGACTATATTTTAACTATATAATTGCCAGTTCACATTTTTTAGTCCTGTTTCTTAAAAGTTTAAAATAGAAGTATTCTTGAGGCTTTGGCCCTTTTCGTGTTTCCAGAGAACTTGAAAATACCTGAACTGCATCGTGTGCTTGTCATGTATCTTGGATGCCTGTTAGCCGGTTCTGATGTGGTAACTCTGGCTCATCAACTTACTCAGTAACATGCTTAGCGTGACTCAAGTCCTTCCTGCACTATCCTTGGTGACTTCATGCTTAATTATTTCTTGAAATTTCTCTTCCCTTTAGACTGGTCACCTCTTTGCTTTCCTCTCCATTTTTTCAGCCTGACACCTCTGAACTGACTCAAACATTTGTGAGTGTTGTGGCAGTTCTGACCACTGCCAGTCTTGTCTTACTAAATTAATTAATTGCAGATCCCACTTCCTAGTAAACGCTTCCTTGAGGCCTTGCAGTAGCGTAAATAAAGTAGAAGGGTTTTGCCCCAAGAACAGCAACAAAAACCATTAAGCAACTCTGTCTTTCCTTCCAGCGAGGTGGAAAGTAAGCTGCGGGAAGGTGGGGGTGGATATGTTGGTTGTACTTTTCCATGCTATCTCTCATCAGTCTTGCAGTTATATACCTTCGGGCAGGAGGAAAGGTCATGCAGGCACCAGTTATGATTTTCAGCCACTGGAGCTCTAAGACTCACTCTAACCTCACACCTTTCTATTTCTTTAACATATGCTTTTACATGTAGAGGGGCAGTAGGGTGAGAATGCTAGCAGATTCTTACTGTTAACGGTGTGTTAGGACAGTTACTATTATGTAGAATTTAGAAAAGAGGCTCAAGCAGTTGAGCTTTATATTTCTAGAAGACTTACTTAAGAAGTTTCAACTCTTCCAACTGACTTTTACAATGTACTTTGTCCAGTGCAGGTATTTCTAACTGGCTATATATCTACTGAAGTATCTATAAGTTATCTTTAACGTACCCCTAGAGTTTAGGCTTCAGTTACATCTCAAGTGCAAAGCTGCCTGCGCTTGGTGACTGCTTTTTTCAAGTCTTTGATCCCCTGATTTTTATATTTCTGCTCTCCTCCTAAGCACCTACATGTGAAAATCTACTTTTAGTCTACTGGGGATGATACCGAAGCCTTCCCCTTCATGAATCAGGCAATCTTTAAGGACTATAATGGAGTCTTTTTGTAGATCAGGACCTGTAGCCTTCTGTACGGGCTTGCTCTTTAATTCATACGTAGCACATACTAAATCAGTGATGGTTTATATTGCCATTGTTCATCCATAAATGAACCTTTAACAAATATAGTCTTCCTCATCAGGCTGTTAGTTAAAGAACTGTCCTTTGCAAGATAGCAAAGTGATACAGATTAGGAAATGGTCAAACCAGATCCTGCTATGTGTGTGGAACTCTTCTGGAATTACATGCCTTCTGAAAATTTCACATGTGAAAAAAATCTCACTTTGTGTAATTAATGATGATATTGTAGAAAAGATCCCAGTCCAAAACTATGTGTGTGGTAACTGGATGTAAGAATATTTAAATGAAACTGCTCCCATGTGTTGCAAAGGTCTTTTAGGAAAGGTTGACATCATGAGTGATTCATGTCTGCAAAAACAGAGCAACTGACATAGTATCACAACATAATTTGAGCTGAAAGTCTTGGCTGTCAGAGCATTTGGTGAACACACTGCCAGGACTTAGTGAAACTTTCACATCTGTGATGCAGGCCGAGGGGAATTTCAGTTTGCGTGTTTACATGGATGATCAGATGGCAACTCATCACCCACAGTCCATCTTGCAATTAATTTTTTTTCTATTTCCACTACATGGTTTAGTTAGGACTTAACTGTATCTCTGACTTGGAAGATGAACTCTGCTTGCAGTAATCTCACCAGCTGATGACATGTTTGGATAGTCACTTACCAAACTTGAAACAGCTCCCAAAATGTGGCTGCTAACAACATGCTAGTATATTTTTTTCAGTGAGTTCTTTCTTCCCATTTTTTGGACTGTAAGTAGCTTGTCAATAACACATCTGCAGCAACAGTTTAAAGAAAATAATGAAAGATTGTTAGTTGGCTTAAGTTTTGGTTTGTTGAAAAAGAGAAAAAAAACTAGTCAAGAGAATGTAGGTATCAACAAGTGCTTCTTAGTGTCAGTGGACACCTAGAATGCAGTATTGAAAATCATATATTATCACAATACCTGAAAAATTAGTGTCTTATCTTTCTCTGTTTCTGACACTGTTAGATGACAACTGACAGTAATTTGTGCTGTCAAGTCAAGACTGAAGCAAAGATTCTTCCCAAATGGGCTTTTTTTTGGTAGCATCCTCCAAGTGAATTATATGTTGGTATAGAGCAACTTGCAGTGTTCATAAATATTAGGCATTCAAGATGTAAAATTGCTTAAGAGGTTAAATGGGCTCATACGCAGTGTTCTTAATGCAAAGAACTGCTGAGTGTACAGTCCTGGTTTTTTCCAAAAACTTCAGCTTGCTGAAACCTTCTGTGTCCTGTAGCTTTGTTAGTGAGCAAGCAACAGTTTTCTCTGTCAGCTCGATGACACTATAGACAGTGTCTTAAAATGGCTTTTTGACAGCGGTCTTCAGGTGAAACAGCTCTTGATGAGTTATTGAAGGCTGATGCTAAACACCAACTGTATAAGGTTGCTTCCATTTTCTCAAGCCATTAACAGACAAGAATGAGAAAGCTGAGATGGAGTTTACCTTGGCAGCTTGGTATTCAACCTTGCTCAACCCCTCTATTAGTTCTGATCTTGTATTCAATTTGAGCACAGCCATTCCAGCTGTTCTACCAACACATACATCTCATGCAGCACTCTGCAGATACGGCATGAAAAGCTTCTTTTTACTGGGGCAGAGCTTAGTGAACCACAGCATATTGCCAGGAATGGTCAAAATACCCACTCCCACGCTGAACAGAATGTGGTATCTCGAGCAAAATCCCCACAGCCAGGTGATTCTTCTCCTCTCCCATTGCTAAGTACATCCCAGGAAAGTGGGGGCATTGGGTTTTCTGTTTTGTTTTGTTTCTTGTTCTCAGTCACTTGTTTGCTTACGTGCAACTGTTCCCTGAGCACCAAATATTAGGCTTTTGTCCTATTTGCCACCTATAGCACTAGGAAGACATAAGCTTTGGGAATTTTTATAGAAGTGGCTCCTCTATATGCATACTGCTTTAGAGTCTTTTTGACAGGGTCAGAGACTGCTCTTTAGGAGATCTGTTATGAGCTTGAATCTTTAACAACAAACATCAGACAAGAACATGATTGATATCATTTGTAGACTTACAGGTTCCTGTGGTGCATCTTGGAACCTCCTGATGCTATTTGTTAGTCTAGCAGTGACAGCGTTATTTTTCATCAGGCACCTCAACAATAAAATTGCAATCTTGTGCTAAGATGTACAGACCATGACAGAGTTTTTTTTACCAGTAATCCCCTGGGAACAAATAGAAAAGTCTTGAAAAACCACATCTGCTAAACAATGTTTTAGGAAAGAGAAAACATACATCAAGGTTTTAGGAAAGAGAAAATGTACCTCAAGGTTTCCAACAATAATACTACAACAGCCTTTAGTTATCAAGTTAGAGCGCAGTGTATCTTTGGCTTGAGGTCCCAGCAGAGCATATTGATTCATTCATTTTGAAATTACGAGGTATGATATAGATCAGCTTCCTAATCCCGTATTCTTTTTTTACATCAGCTTTTTGTCTTTCCTCAGAACTTGTATTGTGACCCCACTCTATTGCCATTTAATATTTTCTAGGTACGTTACTAAGCATAGCTTATTCACACAGCTTCAAAAGCTGCAAGGGTAATATAGCCTTCTACCATTCGCCCTGTGTGTGCTGGTAGGTCAGGTGTGAAGTCCTCACCTGCTTCCTATGCCATCTAAGCTCCCAAATACCTAGTTTAAATTGGATCACTATATAACAACCTGGAAAGAGGCACTGTCAATGTGTGACCCTCCTGTGTGTTTTGTTCCAATGGTGTTATTGTGCTTTATTTTTAGCTCAGACTGTGGTTGCCCCAATTCTGCTTTCCTTCTTTGTTTGGTCCGGTACATCCATCCCAGCTGGTAACAGGCCTCTGGATTTGTCATTGCTCAATGAATGAACCACATTGATAATGTTTTTGTAAGTTGCATGGAGAAACCCTGTTGTGCTTTTCCTCCTTTACTCCCTCTGCTGTAAGAAGCTTGCATAAATTTTAATGTCACTTAGTCACACATGAATAAGACTCTTTCAGTGCTGAGAAAAAAAAATGTCATTGAAAGGCCAGTTATGAAAACAACTTGAATTTCCTTTAAATCTAGTAGAAGCTATATGTATTAATTTTATCTCTGGATCAGCCCTTTAGCTAAGTAGGACTTCTTATGTAGGTGCTGGGTTTGGGCTATACATCTTGAGTGTATATTTTTTCAAGCAAAACTGCGTAACTGCATAGATTTCATTGTATGGATTGAGGAATGTCAACAGAGAAACACACTGAATATTTCCAAAATTGTTTTAACCCATAAGTGGTTAATGTTAACATTTGTCTAGTGCAAATAAAGTTAAATTTATGTGGCATGTAATTTAGGAAACTGAGTAGGCAGAGAGCTGGTTGATGCTTTCTTAGCTAAAAAAAAAAATGTTCAGTTTCCATTAAATGCTCACACACATTTGTCATAGCAACCTTCAAGGTGGCCATAATGCTAAGCAAAATAAACAGTGCTAG